>NC_056741.1:1566709585-1567057085 GCF_019279795.1 Protopterus annectens
GATCCTCTATTACAATTAAAAAAATAATAATTTCCTTAGTTACAAACATTTGCTCCCCCAATATTTTTGTTAAACTACTATATATGACATTTTCAAAATATTCTCAACTCGTTGCATTCTGGAAAAACATATTTCTAATTATCTCTGTTTTCCCCATCATACCTTCAGTGTTTGTGATCTACCTGAGGAAAATATGGTAAAGTCTAACTGGGATATAAAAATAGATGTGCAAACACTTCCCTGCAAAATCCAAAACCTTTTGAATTTTGTTGCATAGTCAGGAACCTTACTAATTTCATCCCATTGTTCCTTTGCAAATTGCCTTTTCATTCTCTTTCCATTATCTTTTTTAACCTCATGCGAGTGATTCTGTAGTTGTCATGCAATGTTTTATTATGGCCTGCAAATTATCCCTTTGTTCTAGACTCAAAAAACCTTTACCAGAGCTCATCTTTCACTTAGACACTCCTGTGTCTCTATCCCTTTCTCTTTACCTGTACTCTATCAATACCTGATGGGGAAGGCAGTCTCTAAACTGCAGTCCAAACTCCAATCTTACCTCATCCTACTCTATTACATTTGTTTCACAAGTTATTTGCTCCTAATATCTTAGATCATTTGCTAATTTTCTCCAGTAAATTCCAGTCCTTTTTGACTTTCAATACCCCTACTTGCAGTCATAATTTTTAGTAAAGTCTCATTTCTCCACCCCCATGTTAGCAGTTCTTAAAAATACTTTCTTCGACTTTCTGAATATAATATCTCTTTAAGGGCTTGCATCCAGAGTCCTACTCGCTCATTATTTGAGCTCTCTCTCCTGTTTCATCATTATCCTTTACCTCTTTAATTTTATACATTCTGCTTAGGTTATGTATATCAGTGTTTAATAATTAGCTGCAAAGTATCCCTTCAAATCAGGTAATCCTAAATCACCTTGTTCTTTGGGGAGAATGAACTTATCTCACTTAACTCTTGTCCTAATCATCTCTCAGTCAAATTCCTTCATTTCATTCTCTGGTTGATAAAAATATATCTGACCTGTATTTAAGAGGAAAGGGAGTAAACACATTTTTACTGCTTGTATCTTACTATCCATATCCATAATTAAGAGCTTCCAGCTTCTCAGTTTTTTTTGCATTGTCTTTTATTTAGTCTGTTCTCACATATCTTTAGCTGCCATCGCAGAATCCTTTTTAATCCATTCATCTAAATAATTATTATCATGTTCTTATAAGTATGTTTGAGTACATAGTTTAGTGCTATAGCCTCTGTTTTGTTTCCATTTATTTCACAAGACCAAGAGTTATCAAAAGCAAATTAATAGCATCTGCAAATAAAGCTAACATTTCTTGATTACCATATCAGTTATATCCTTGAATGTATTAGTCACTTATGGTTTCTTTCAGAGAGGAACTGTGCCAACTTAGTCATTACTTTTAATCCTTTCTTATATCCTCTTCTTTAATGGAACAGAAGTGCTACCATTGTGCTAGTAATAAAATCCTAGTTGACCCTATTCAATGATTTTTTTATATCAAAACACAACAATTACAATATTTATTTACAGTATGTCTCCCTTTGGCTCGTTTGTTATAGTAATGTTGTTAGATGGTTGCCTCCCTTCAACAAAACCACATTGGTCCATTTCTGTCAAATTTTGGTAACATCTTGGCCATTTTCTTGCTGACATAAATACTTCATAATCATCTTTTAAAACAGAAATGTGAAGCTAGGTTTAAGGGGTCTTTATCTTCTTTTGGCAATACAGCCACCAGAGTTTTCTTGCACGATGTTAGTACACCCTTCCCCTGAAAATAATTTCAACAAAACTTTCATAGTCTTTATGACTTTCTTCTTTCCTGATGTCCAGAATTCCACACAGTTTGGAGACTTCCCTGCAGATTGATTATACTTCACTGTTTTTATCTCATCTCCTCTTATCTTAGCTATTAGTTGTTGAGCTTCATTTCTCCTAATCTTGGCATAATTAAGTATTCCATTAATATTTTCATTTGTGCTCCATCCCTCTGCTTTATGCAAGTTTACCTAAAATTTACAAAATATCTCTAAGTAACCTCATTAATTTTCTTGTCATAGGCCGTTTCTGCTTTCTGTTGTCTAAGTTCATGTGCTAAAAGTTTTTTTAACACCAACCTTTCTAAACTTGTGCATATAATGCAAATACTATCTTATGCTCCAATTATCACTGTACAGTTGCTCCTCCTCTTGTTTTGTGAGATTCCTCTTTTTCTGCAATGATTTAACCTTTGTTATCCCCTCTAAGTGCTTCATATTACCAATTCTCCTGTATATATTTCCCTTTTATTTCTACAATGTTTTAACCTTCATTTCCTTCTTCCTTTATAACGCTTGACTCTTTTCCACTGCCAGTTCCTTAGATTCCTCAATTTTTAAGATGTAGGAAAATGTCAAGTGTCACATTTCTACAGCGTGATCTTGCATCTTTACCTTAGTCTTTATTGGTGCATAATCTGATATAGGTGTTTTTCAAAGCTTTCAATTAAATACTAATGCTCCTGTAAAGTATAATTTCTATGCAGTTTAGACCAGTTATTGCATTTTTGAGAATATGTGAATTCTGCATGCATTCCTGCCACTGATTTCACTTATTCCATACCAAATATTGACTTATACTTACTTATTCAGAAATCTACCCTCTTTTGTTATATTTTTCCCCTTCAAGGTCCACCTGATACATCCTCGCTATTGCAAGACAGGTT
Organism: Protopterus annectens; assembly: GCF_019279795.1. Taxonomy (NCBI): domain Eukaryota; kingdom Metazoa; phylum Chordata; order Ceratodontiformes; family Protopteridae; genus Protopterus; species Protopterus annectens. The sequence continues at coordinate 1,566,712,327 of NC_056741.1, forward strand.
TTAGTATCTACCCATAAATAACATTATCTGCTGAAATTTTATTATTTCTCCCAAAATTCTTCTATACTGCAAACTAGTAATTTTAGTTGGAATATAAATATATGCCAGTGTAATCCTCCTCTCCTGCCAGTTTCCCATTACTACCATAAATCTACCAATCCAATGTTGTTGTCTTTTCTCTCCAGTTCAATGGTTGGGTTATTGGATCTGATCATATTGGACCTTGGAGCCTTTTTCAAGCTCTTGGATCCAGGGCTAAGGCTCCACCCCTACCCATAATTCCCTCTTGTCCTTACAATACCCCAGGTCTCATTTGCCACCTTTTGAATAAAGAAGTGATCCTGAGGGCTCAACACTCATAGCTAAGATAAATAAATTTGTTCACTATTTCTAGTCTGCTTTTTGGAGATCTTTTTCCTTCGATATCTATCTTGCTGATGCTATTGTTGCCCATTAAAAAAAATCCTACATTTATCTTGTCTTTCTGTAATTGTGGATATGTTTTCTTCTGTAGTACTGCATTTGTGGCATAGTAGTTATTTTTCTGTTGTTGACAGTCAGTCTTAAATATTTTTTGCTGTGCTATTATGCCTGGCAAGGCCACTGGTTTTAAAAAGTGTAGTGCCTGTGGGCACAATCCACCCCCTAAGAGCCACAGATCTTGTGCATCTATTGTTTATGGGTAGACTGAGCATTGAATGCGAGTCCTATGCTTTCTTTGAAGCATGGGCTCCAATTGATAGAAAGAATAAGTTAGTCCTTAAAGGTCTCCTCCCTGCCAAGGAAGGATATTTAACCTCTTCAGGTACTGCATCTACTTCCTTTTCTGCAAAGAAGGTAGACAAATGGTAAGGAAAAGGAGAAAGAAAAAGAGAAGCAGAAGGAGAAATCTTGTAAGAGATCCCTAGACCCGTCAGTCCCTTAATAACTGGCACCTAAGACTCTGAGGCACTCAGATCCTATTACAGAACTAGAGCAGGTTTAGATACAATCTCTGTTTCTTCCATGTCATTTTTCACTGAAGCCAGACAGTCCGCAGCTTCACTCCACTTTCCTTCAAGATAGATCTACCCACCAGTCTTCCAGATCACCCATGGTGGCATCTTCATTCAGGTTTTTTTCTTCTCTAGTTTGCCCATCTGACCTTTTGCCCATGACTGTGAGTGACATCTGTGAGAGCTTGGTTTGCTTAGACTCTGACAGTATTCCTCACACTTTCAACTCTGACATAGTCAGATTGTGAAGGGTCACAGAGCTGAGAGGTCAGAACCAAGGTACAAGGGTTGGGGTCGACTCCCAAGATTTTGGAACCATCTCTGCCCTTAGGTGCTTTAGCCCTGGACAGTTCTGGTCTGATATCAGCTTCATATCCAAGTCAGATTAGGGCCAAGGACATTCCTTTTTTACATTCTTTGAATCCTAAAGAGGGTCTACATCAGCACTGGTCTCAGCTTTGGCTTTTGAAGCATTTGATAGGGTTCTTCCAAGGTCAAGAGTGGAGGTCTCTCACATGCACACGGCACCTTCCTGACCTCCCTCAGATCCTGTTGCTCCTCCTCCTGCTCATCCTGTCAAACAGGGACAGCTAAGCTTGGTAAACTTCGAGGGTTCTCGCTTGGTGAGTTCTACCTCTTGTTCGAAGCCTTCTCTAGAGCCTTCCAGTGGAGAAAGCCACAGGAAATGGACCTGAAAGAAGAGGCATCTAGACTCCTCAGGAGTCACATACTGAAGTTACTGACTTTGAGGAAGGGGGTGGGTCCCCAAGATCCCCAGTGGAAGATGTATCTTTCGGAAACATCCTCAAATTGATGAAACATGGAAGGGGAGGGGGGTTGCTCCACCAAAGCTTCCTCCCAAGAGGATTCAGTATTCCATGAGTCTTTCGGGCCTGGCTCATCTACCTACTGGATAATCCTACCTGCTGACAAGCTCATTAATTTGATCTTACAGCTTGCATGGAAGGATGCTGATGTGGTAGAGCCAATTCCCAGATAACCCAACAAGATTCTTGTTTTTCCCAGGAACAGGTCACATATTGGAGGAAGGATCCCCATGTAGATGCCATGGTGGTTGAGGCAGCCACTAAGAAGGAGCTTTCTGAAGAGAGAAAATCCGTCCATCCGCCTAAGAGGGAGTCCAGTGCATGGAACAGGTTTGAAAAGCTGACTTATGCTTCAGTGACATCTTCTTTTCATGCACAGAATTACCTAACCATTATGACTCATTTCCAGAGGGACTTGACTAAGGAATTCACCAAGTCTCTCCTGGGTAATTTTCCTGTCATTGTAAAGAAAACTGTAGAATCGCAGCTATCTACCATTCCGTTAATATTCATTGTGTTCATGTGGCTGCTGTCCAATGCAGGTGATGGCATATTGAGAGCAGTAGGCACTGGCATTGCTATTCACTGGCATACCTGGATGCATCTCTGTGATTTTATGGAGAGCTTCAAGATGTCCTTTGCCAGTGCACCCTTCAATGGTTCAACATTGTTTGGACCAAAGGTGAAAAACAAGCTCACCAGAAGTGAGCAGGAAGGCAAAACTCTCACTGCCATAGGTGTACAGTTTTCCTCTTCCCAAAGGACATTTTCCCAGAACCAGAAAAGACACTATGGTCTTGCTGATGCCATAATTTTGCCCAAAATTCTGCTGGTGGCTGCCCCCACGCCCCAGAGCCAGATGGGAAAATAACTTCAATGGATGTCACCGCAGGGGCAGGGGTAGACTGCAGAATTAAGGATTTCAAGGTCCCTTTATCAAGAAACCCCCTTTCGGCCCTCCTGAATGATTACCTGACTGCCTCATTTTGGAGGCAGTTGGGGGGGGGCTTATGTTTGCACCCTCACATCTGGCTAGCCATCACTCAAGCTTCTTGAGTGCAAAAGAAAATCACTAGAGGCTACATTATTCCCTTTGCTTTTCTCTTAACAAGCAAAAGAAAAATCACACGTGCTTCACCCAGCCTGAGGAGATTAGCAGCAGGAGTATCAAAGCTGCTAAAAAAATGAGTCATATGAGAGGTCCCACCAGACTAGCAAGGACCCCGAGACTATTCATGATTCTTTTGGGGTCTGAAAAAGACTGGGGACTTTAAGCCCATCTTGGACCACAGTCACTTGAATCATTTTGTGAGAGAGACAAATTTTCAGGTTGTCACTGTACTGTCCATTTTGCTTCTTCTGAGGAAGGATAACTGGATGTGCTTGATAGACGTTTGGGATACCTACTGCCATATCAAGATAATGAGGCAGACCAGAAGTTTCTCTGCTTTTAGTTGGGCATCAGTCACTTCCATTTCAGAGCACTGTCCTTTGATCTAACTAACCACAGTCTCCAGGGTGTTCACCAAATGTATGACAGTGGTGGCAGGGCATATAATTTTCCAAGGGTTCATTTTGTTTCCTTATCTAGACAACTGGCCCCTCACCACACCAACCAGCAGGGATCTGCTTATCCAATGCAGGAACATCTTGCTTCAGTTCTCTCATCACTTCAGAATCTCTGTAAACATAAAGTAAAGCCAGCTGACACTGACTCTGAAAGTAGTATTCATAGGGTGACACATGGACACAACATCCCAAATTGCCAAGCTTCCAGATTTGAGAGCTCTGTCTCTCTATCACCAACCTTTAGAAGTCCTTTCTTATTCAGGTCCCCCAGCAAAGTTAATTCTTTATCTACTGGGATCAGTGGCTGCATCCATTATTCGGGCTCCTCAGGGAAGATACTATATGAGAGTATTGCAGTGGACCCTCTCTGTCCAGTGATCAGTGATACATCAACCCTTACAATTCCCCATGCATCTCACATGAATATGTAGGTGTCACATTCTTTGGTGGTAGACTTCTGTACTTGTCATATGGGGTCGACCTTTCATGTGTCCAGCCCGGCAGCCTCATTGACTATGGATGCCTCCATTCTGGGGTGGGGCCGGCATTTAGAAGTGAATATGGTTCAAGGTAAGTGAACTATGACAGAGGTCAAGCTTCACATCAATGTCTTGCCAATGAGGGTAGACCTTTTAATGTTGCAGGCCTTTCAGGACTCCCTCCCTAAGAGTGTGATATCCATCCAGAGAGCCAACATGGCAGTGGTCTGGTATATCAACAAGCAGGGGGGAACCTGTGCATACATGTTATGTTGGGAAGCCATGTCCAATGTCCTCCCAATGCTTTCTGGTTGCAGCACATATTACTGGCAGTTCCATTGTCTTGGCCGACAAATTGAGCAGATATGTTCATCTGCTTCACAAGTAGCCCCTCAACCAGTAAGTGGCAGCTATGATTTTCAGACTCTGGGACCAGCCATGCTGTGACCTCTTCACATCCCACCTGAACATCAAATGCAACAGCTACTTTTACCTGTTCCCCTGAAAGGGGCAGTTACCTAGGGATGATGTAGTCCCCAGTTAGCCCCCCGGGTTTCCTTTATACTTTTCCATCTTTTCCCCCCTTTTAACTAAATTTCTGCGGAAAGCTGCCAGGTGCTAGGCAACAGTGATTGTCATTGCTCTCTTCAGGCCGCAACAGGTCTGATTCCCCTTCCCCTGCTTCTGGCCTTATCTGGAGTGCCCTGTCTGGGTGCTGGACCTTCTTTTGGACCATCTATCTCACCTGTCCAGTCAGCCTCACTGAAGCTTGACAGCCCTGAAACTAAACACATGGTTTCTTCAGTTCCAGGGATGCCAGACTTTCCATATCAGTTATTCATATTTTATCTTCATCGCAGAAACTGAACATAAGAAACATTTACAAAAGTAAGTGGAAAAGGTTTGTTATGTGGGCTTCTTCTAAAGGCTTAGATTTTTTTCTGAACACCCTTACTATTTATTCTGAATTTTCTAGTGAGTTATTCCATGAAAGTGCTAATTTTCCAATTAAGGTACATACAACAGCTACATAGAGTTTTCATGTGGAGGAAAACCAGAACCCCATTGCATCTTAGAAATACTTTATGGCCTTTTAAATGGAACTTTTCTTCTTAGACCTCTTCTCAGAGATCCAGTTCCTCCTTGGGATATTACCTTGCTGTTTAAGGCCCTAAACTGAACCCCCCTCCTCCTTGAACCAGTAGCATTAATAAAACTGAAATTTCTGTCTTGGAAAATTATTTTCCTAGTAGCCATCATTTCAGCTAGGAGAATTTCTGAATCACAAGCCTTATCTTGCAAACCTCCCTACTTGATTTTTCATAAGGATAGAGTATCTCTGGGAATGTTTGGGGTTATCAAAAAGTACTAGAGAATCATCAGACAACCTGTATAGAAGATTCTGTAGGAATGAGAAGTGTACTAAATGGTTCTCTGACAGAGTAGCTGATGCATGGAACAGACTATCAAATTACATTAAAGCAAGTACTAGTTTAGATATTAAGAACAGGCTGGACACTTATGGGAAAAAGATTTTTGGTATATTGGCAAGCTAGAAAGGCATTAATTTCCATGCTTGAAATAGTTGTGTGTGTGTGTGTGTGTGTGTGTGTGTGTGTGTGTGTGTGTGTGTGTGTGTGTGTGTGTGTGTGTATGTATCTCTTTTGACCATTCCAAATTTTCTCCCAAATGTGGCTTCAGAAGCTGCTCTTAACCAGACTATTACTCTATCAATTTTCTTTACAAAGTTTTCTACTAAAGGGGAATATACCTTGCATTTGATGGACGTTCACCATCAGTTAAAGGGGCACTATGTCGTTTCTACAATCCCATTTCTGCCTCGGACCGAAGCTGAAAAACTGTCACTCACTTAGCTAATCACCTCTCTTTTCATGACATCACTCATGACGTTCTCACAATCCCACCCTCAACATATCTAGATTCCTTTCTGATGCTTCTGGCTCTGTTTTCACTCCCCTGCCAAAACCAACAGTGCTTGTTTTGTTCCGGTACATTTCCTACTCATTTGTTTTAAGAAAAGTAAATATACGTTAGTAAAAAGTAATTCACTAATGTTTAACAGTGATGATACTTCCCTTTGCAAGAGAAAATAAAGGAAATTTTTCTGATGTTAAATTGCTCCGATACATTATTTTATATATTGGTCATCGCTGTTTTCATTTTCAGCCCACTTCCGGTATTTACTCATTGACCTGTGCTATATTGAACTTTCATACAATGTAAAAGCCCTAGAATTAGAGGCAGGAAGCAATAGACTTGCTCTGTCTCAATCAATAACTAAATAAATAACTAAAGCTGAGAGACTGTTCTTCAGCCGCCGTTCCCCGGATTGGGTCCCTGAAAGAGTTTTTTTATGCTCTCTAAGCGGCGTTTTAGCTGTTTTAATGAGTGTAAAATAAAAAAGGAGGAGGGAAAAGTGTATGTGTGTGTGCTTGTCTGTATGTGTGTATGATAGAGAGATCGAGTGGGCTAATATTTTACACTCGCTAACGAGTGTAAAATAAAAAAGGAGGAGGGAAAAGCGTATGTGTGTGTGCTTGTCTGTATGTGTGTATGACAGAGAGATCGAGTGGGCTAATATTTTACACTCGCTAAGCAGCAGTTTTGCTGTTTGACGAGTGTAAAAAATAGTTAAAACAGTAAAAAGTGTGTGTATGTGTTGCTATCTGCGTGTACGAGTGAATGCCTGTGTAAATGCAGAAGGCAGCGTGTGTGTGTGTGAAAGAGAGAGACTGTGTTAAGAGCGAGTGCTAGTGCTATTCTCTCGCAGCGATGAGGTTTCCGAACCTCTCAAGCACAATAAATATGGACAGCCACAAATAATGGGAAAACCAAGGACCAAAAATGGGGCCGGATCTAAAATAATGATATTATAAACTTTGAGATTGTGACAAGCGAGCGCATTTCCCTGGCAGCAGCATCACTGACGAAGGTAATGAACCTTTCAACCTGGTAGCACAACAAATATGGACAGAGCCACAAATAATGGGAGCAAAAAGGACTAAAAATAGGACCAGATCTAAATATTGCTAGAATAACAGGGTTAGCATGCATTTGCTAAAGAATTATATACATAGTACCTCTGACTTCTTGGCAGAAGAAATGTAACAGAAAGCCACAAATAACGGGGAAGAAACGACCAAAATATTGCTCTGATAAAGTTAGAAAGTTACTAGACTAACGGTTTCATATCTCTTAAACTCTTACTGCAAGACATTTTGACAAAGTCTGACAAAATGGGGGATAAAGGCCCCAAAATAGGGACAGATTTTAAGTATTGGTCTTTAAAACTTACAAAGTTGCTAGAATAACAGGATTTGTGTTACTTTTTCTGAAGGATATTAAGTCTGAAGCTCAAATGATTGCCATTATTTATTGACTTCACTCCTTAACTCATCCCAGTGATTTGTCAAAAAAAAAAACACAAATTTACAAGGAACAGACCAAAAAAAATATGAGGCCAAAATCTGGACATTCTGCAAAAATCTGTACAGTTGAGAGGAGTTGCAGAGTTTTCATTAGCATCTATTTTCTGAAGGATATTAGGTCTGAAACTCAAATGTCTGTCAGTGTTTAATGAATCCAATCTGCAGTGATTTGCCAGAAAACTACAAATTTCATGAGTAATGGACCGAGCATATTAGCTTAAAACATGGACATTCTGTAAACATCTGGACAGTTGACAGGTGTGGGCTGTGCATGCGAGTGAGCTAGTGTCTCCTGGCAGCAACTAGCATGTTATAAGGAGCAGATTGACGGACCTTCCTTGTATCATTTCATGGACACTGCTGACAAGCAAAATTCGCCTGAACTTTAGATGAAAGGTAATGTGTGATGGTGTTATAGGATTCTGTAAGTGCTTTCTAGGAGCTTAAAAAGGTAACAGCTAAATGTCAGTCCCAGGCAATATCAAGAAGGTACAAGATAGGGACATTTTAAAGGGAAATTGTTCAGTATGTGAACAATGACAACAACGAAATCAGAAATGAAAGATATAAAGTAAAGAAATGAGATGGATAAGTATAACCAAAGAAGCATAGGAAGAACAGGCACATAAAATAGAAATGCATGCAAGGCACAGGGGTAATAAGTGGGACCTTCATTGTGTCGCTATTAGACAGAGGCACAGTATTCAAAATTTATTCTATACATTTTTTGTACCATTTCATGGGGTGGCAAAAGCCACATCACTATGGCTAGGCTTACAAATGCCCCAGGGCAGATAGCCTAGTACTATACTATGAAACTATTAAAAATGGAGAGAGATATACAAGTAATAACTAAACAGTAATAAAGTAGCAGTGGAGAATGTCTTAAGCAGAGTGTCTGGTGTGGGGAGAGGGAAGTATATTAATGAATACTTAATAACAGACAGTTATATTTTAGATGTACATCATGGCTACAATACTTTATGGGTTATGAGTGTCAGGGTGATGGAGATGAAGTTAAATATTAGTGCTGGAATTCCGCTAGCCATTCCACAATATAAAGCTTGGCTCTAGATGATGTGCAAAATGAGAAAAGGGGGTTGTGGATGGAAAGATTGTGTGAGTGTGTGTGTGTGTGTGTGTGTGTGTGTGTGTGTGTGTGTGTGTGTGTGTGTGTGTGTGTGTGTACTTATGTGTGTGTATATATTTTAATGTGTGTGCTTAACTTTATCAAACTCTCACATTACTGAAAACCAAATTGTGGAGACCAAAAGTGCAGTACAGCAAAACGTTACTGTACTGAAGCACACTTCAACGAAAGTTAAAACTAAAAAACTTTAATCTTCATACACATTTTTCAGAGGGAGCAAGCCCCTCTGCACCCCCCATGTGGGTGCTGCACCTTCCACATCCCCTGCAAATTGCATATACCAATTCCAAGATCTCAATACAGTGGAGAAAAGGGTAGATTTCCTTATCCTCACTTTACCGCAATTTACATCAGGAAGCTCCAAGTGCTGCTTAACATGCATACCCAGTAATACTTTACACAGTAAAAGAAAAACACTACACTTGTAGTTGTACAGGATCCTGGATGTGGTGATTGTGTGTGCTTGGTACACTGATGTTTCGCTGTACTGCCCTTTAGGTTTTGTGGTCTCCGCAATTTGGGTTTCATAAATGTGAAATTTTGATTAAGCAAAGTAGACTTGTATGTATATATATATATATATATATATATATATATATATATATATATATATATATATATACATATATGTGTGTGTGTGTGTGTGTGTGAGTGTATGGCTTGAACTACCTCGACTCCTTCTCTATAACCAACTGCCCATGGAATCCTTCACCAACCTGACAAAACCCCTGCACTCCATAATTTAAAACTTGCACAATCAAACAATAGATCACTCCATTCAAGTAATAGATTACTATTACAGGTGTTACAGTCATAAATAACAAAAAACGCCAAAAATGCTACTGGTGATTCCCTCCGCTCCAGCTTCATAGCTAAAAAAATGGAACACTCTGCCCCATAATATAGTATCCCATACTTCCTTGACAAAGTTTAAACAAATACTAAAATCTCATCTTGTGGCTATATGGCTATGCTCCTGCACCACCCCTGGTTAATTCACCCATAATCTCTGAAGCTATTTAACCCACTTGCATTAACTAAGTTACCATGAATACTAACCTCAGTATTCCGAGACTTTGATTGCTCCACTCCTGTTCATTCTTCAGTACTATATATCAAAAAGACCAATAATTTCCAGTGTATAATGTTTCTGAAGCATTGTTTGTAAGCCAGACATTTAGCATATAATAATTCTAAATACTGTATTGTTACCTAAAAGGCATCAACAGGGCCATCCCTAACCACAAAATATAGAACTTTCAAACTGCATTGCTGTCTGACCTGTACCACTCCTCAACTAGATTTTACTTTCCCACTGTCTATATCATTGTAGTACATTGCATCTTATTTGCACTCAATTTTCATCATACTGCATCTGATGGTTTGTTATCACTGTTATGTACATTGTATGTTATTGTCATACACTTTTCATGTTGTAACTTGGATCACTTTTTTATCTGGTATTTGCATCTTGTATGTAGAGCTTTTCTCCTCAGGCCTCTGCTGAAAAAGGACCTGTGTCCATTCGTACTTTCCCACTTAAAGGGAGACTATCTCGTTACTAAAATCACATTTCTTTCTTGGACCGAAGCTGAAAACACTGCCACCCACTTAGCTAATCACCTCCCTTTTTGTGACATCATTGATCAGGTTCTAACAATCCCTCCCACCCACCTTGTTAACATCCTCCCATTCCAGTTTTGTTTTCCCTCTGTAAACTGAACGACCATCGCTCTAGTTCCTATATAGGGACAAATTTTAGATATTGCTTTTATAGTTTAAAGTTGCTAGAATAACAAGATTTGTCTTAGCGTGCATTTTTTTCTGAAATATATGAAATATGAAACGCAAATATGTCATTATTTAGTGGCTTCAGTGCTCTGTGATTTGCCATAAAAAACACAAAATTTATGCGAAACTGACCAAAAAATATTAGGCAGATATCTGGACATTCTGCGAAAATCTGGACAGTTGAGAGGCATGCCCCCAGATGTGAAGAGCCGATCCCGATTGCTTTTTAATACAATACAGCTTTTAAAAGCCGGTATTGTATTTGCAGTCAAACCTCAGCGCCGTAGCTTCTATGCAGTCTTTTATGTATGTGGTTATTATTGTCACTGTTTTGCTGCAATATAAAAGTGAAATTATGTATGGACATCTATTCATGTGCCACACCATAGTTTTTTTAATGTTAAAAAAGACCAGTGCTTAAATATTACTTTAAATGTCTGGAAAAGTTAATCCAGCAGCAGGCTTTATATCAATGTGCCATTTCTGAACAAAAAGTACAAACGTCTAATGTATGGTATTACTGACTCAAATACTCAGTGATGTGCTGGGAAATTTAATATGCTGCAAGGGAGCAGGTCAAAAATATTTTGCAAAAGTAGGGAACTTCTACAAAATTACTGACCAGTTTAAATGTATAATTATCGTTGATACATAGTCTATGCTGCGAAAAACGTAACTCTCTATAAACAAATTTGGAGAAATTAACTGCCCAGGTGAAATGCTTATTTTTCCAATCATGTAAGATGTATATTTTTCCCAATACCTGCTTGTATCCTATCCGAGGCATTTTATTCACCTTGCAATTACTTCTCGTCTTTAGAGTTGGGACACTTCTTGCCTTGGTTCCTAAGTTGTGTGGTATAAATAGCTGGTGTATCACTGCCTTTCATCTAGAGATCTAGGAAAAACTTTAGCACTTTGCAGGATTCACTTCATGAAAAAAGAAAAAACAAATCGGGTAAAATGTGCCCAAGAACTTCACAAATGCTACGTTGCCCTGGACATCAGAAGCAAAGCATCATTTTTTTTTTCTCTGCAAGATTAGTTATGTCATACCTCTCAACCAAACTTCTTTGCTCAAGAATTTCTTAACAAAATCAAAACATGATAGTGCAGCAGTGCGGTATCGGCTTGATAAATCAATGCCGGTATTGCCTTTCCGGTAATGACTGAAGCTCTAAAACTTTTATCTTCTCTGTTTCTTCATCTTTCCCTTTTTGTTTGTTAAAGGTTGAGTTATCCGGTTTCTTTAAAGCAATACTGCATTTTTTTATTTTATACGTTTTTGCATGGTTTTGCTGGCTTTCAGTGTTTAAGAAGGCAGTCATTGATGCACATCTTGACTTCCTAGCAGATCTTAATGCATTGTTTATCTTATTGCTGGAGTGTCTGCTTTATGTTATTGCTTTTGCAAGGTAAACTGGGTATCTTATGATGCTATCAGGTCATCTTGATACAGGTGACATTTTGGTATCACAGATCCATGTTTTGCTGTATGATGACTTCCTTGGACCTTAAATTTATCCTTTGTGAAGCTTAGTTGAGACCATAAGAAATTTGTCTTTGTATTAAGCAGTAATTTTCTGTGGAACTGTCTATATGAAGGCAAAAAGTTATTTTAGATTATGCTGATGTTCTTTTGACACTGCAGCATACTGCTGCAGTTCTTTGCTACTGACATTTTTTTAAATGAGAACACAAGACTTTCTCTGATTCACAAAATGTATATATCTGTTTAGAAACTATTGATCAAAACCAGTAGTAATTTTTACATTTATTGTTCTAAGTGGGGGAATGATATTTTTCCAACACATTTATGAAATCCAACCTACTGAGGACCAGTTTATCATGTTAGAAGTCAGTTTTTCAAATCTCCAAGAGTGTTCCTCATTGTTTTAATGAGATGGCAAAAGTGCCATTGGTTCCATTAATTGTTACCACCCCGTTAGGGATTTATCTTTTCCCCACAGTCGTATGATTGCGGAGTTATGATATACATTTCTATGTATATAAAAGTATATATGAGTGCATCATCATTGTCATAGTCATCACCCCCCCCCCCTTTTTCTTTTACATGGGATCCGGTCGCCACATCATATTAGTTAAATAATTAATTAATTAATCACCATTTGTTTACTGGGCAAGTACAACTGGGCAAAGCTTTGCTAGTAGTTTTCCTTCTGGTTAAGCACATATCAGAAACCTGTGCCATTATTGAATTCAAAGTAAATAAAGGTTAAAAGCTAAAAGCAGTGATAATGACATTTTTATAAGCACTATAATGTATTACTGTTAGATATTGTACTAAAATAGATGTTCTACATTTACCGCATTCAGGTTGTGTTAGAAAAAAGTGAGAGAAAAAAAAAGTAAGACAGTGAGCAACTTTTCCCCAGATAGGCTCTAGTTACATAAGTGTACTTCTCTTTGTGCAAAAATTTAAGTTAATGCCTTTGGTAAATCAGTCTGGACATTAGGTTTTCTCAGTGATTCGAGAGCACCTCATCACAGATTTCTTTTTTCTTCCAAATCTTATGAACCATATTAGCTTGTAATATGAAGGAGGTGTACCTCACTTGAAATACATCATAATTTTGGAAGCAACATTGTTTCTCAGAAGTGGTCGAAGTGAACTTACCTGTAGAAGACTGACCATTGTTTAAACTATCTTCTGAAAATAATGTTAATACTTCCCTAGCATGTAAATGGATGACTTATCATTTTGATAATACCTTCTACCTCAACACTGAGGAAATTAACCTTGGGACAATACTTAATCTAATTTGAGTTGTGCTAATTGACTTTGTAGCCCCATTACTTCATCCATATAAATGGCCATTTGAAGTAAAGCATACAGTGAAATATCTGAATGTCAAATTGTTAATAATAAGTCAGCACAAGTAAACACTCATTATGAAGAAAAGTGTGATTTACTGTAAATAACTAATCACTAGTTGGGATCAGTTTTGGTAAGGCCTCTTTTGCTAAAAACTTAGTGCACTTGGGAAATCCTTGTCCGACACTATTTTGTTATTAAAATTTGCTATAAGATTTACAATTGATATAAAGACAAGTCTCAACCTAAAATAATGGAGTTTTTAGGATAGTGTTTAGATTTTCAGGAAATGTGTAACTTTCAAGGATTTAATACATTATTTTTTATAGGAATCATAAGAAGTTCAAGGCTATTGAGTCTTGCAATACTCTTTGCCATTTCCCATCCTAGACTGTACCTCCATTATCGAGGAGGGCTATACCAGTAATACCAGGTTGAAGTTATGAATACCCATCCAATTATCTAGATGACATTTGAAGGAACACAGTGTCTCATGTAGTTTTATTTGCAGAAGCATCTATTCCACAGGTGAAGAAGATTTTGAGTAATGAATGTTTTCCCTTTACCTTGTTTTATTATTCTGCTAAAGCAGGTTTAGTCCTCTTGCCCCAGTATTAGTGGCACTGCTTGGTTTATGAAGGCACAAAAAATCCTGTACTATTGGGTCCCTGATTGTTTGGATGGCAAAGCATATGTCTCCTATGGGGGCCTTTAAGACACAGTAAAAAGGGACAGTTTTGCTAATCTTAGGGATTTTAAGCCCATGATCCTCTTTGTTAGGAACCTTTGAGATCCTTCCACCTGTCTGATATGTCTGGTGAGGTACATCCCAAAGTGGACATTGTATTCTATAATTGATCTGATCAGTGTTGACTACACTGGAAGAATAAAATTTTGATCTGTATAATATTCCCTTGTAAATCAGCTGCACCAAAGAGAAGTATTTCCTGACAACTGTTGCTACATTGTGGTTAAAGTAGAGGGAGTTATCCACTCAGGTTCCCAGGTCTGTTAATTATATATTTAAAGTAGGGTATTCTCAATAATATCTGCTGGAGGACAATTTGTCTACCAAATGCAACTTGCATTTATTTGATTTAATTTAAGTACATTTTCAGTACACCAGACATTTCTAACTGTCACAGGGAATTTGACTCTGACTCCCAGTTTGCAGTCATCTGCAGACTTGGTTAGCTGTGGGTCTTGATTTGTATGTTGCAGGTCACAGAAGTAAGTATGAGACAAAAGCAGTTCTCACACTGAACCCTGCAGAATACCAGTGGTCACCTTGAAGTACTGTGATGTTGCCCGTGCCGCCTACAATTTGCAGATTGATTTAGCCAATTTGCTATCCAGTTTACCACATATGGACCTATATGTAACATTTATTTTCTTATCTATGCTAACTTGGGGACAGTGTCAGATGCCTTGGCAAAATCAAGGCAAGCTCTGTATACAGTGTGATTCCCATCAAAAAAAGCTTATGTTACCTTCTAAAAGCAGTTAACCAGGTTCATTAGGTAGGACCAATAATTTACAAAACCAAACTGTTGTGGATGTAACCTGATGAGAATTTTAACATCAATGTTAATCATGTCCATTATAATGTATTCTATGGCCTTACAAGTAAGACAAAACTCATCAAGATGATGAGTCTTTAGATTCTGGGATCAGCAGCAGGGACACCTTTATGGAGTGGTATCACCATTGCTGTACACTAAACATCTGGGGCTGACCTGTAGCCAGTCTTAGGTTAAATTGCTTATACAGAGGGCGTGCAAGGGCAAAGTTAGTACTCATAGTTTCATAGTTTAGTACTAGGCTATCTGCCCTGGGGCATTTATAAGCCTAGCCATAGTGATGTGGCTGTCGCCACCCCATGTATTGGTACAAATGTGTACAGAATAGATTTAGAATACTGTGCCTCTGTCTATTAGTGACACAGTGAAGACCCCCTTACATAATAGAATTAGTTTACTGTGCCTCTGTCTAGTGTACAGAATAGATTTAGAATACTGTGCCTCTGTCTAGTAGTGACACAGTGAAGACCCCCTTACATAATAGACTTAGTTTACTGTGCCTCTGTCTAGTAGTGACACAGAGATGACCCCTGAGGTAAACCTACGATCTCCCATCCACTCGTCAAGATTTCTCTTGAAGAGAGTCAGTGAGGGGCTCTGCCTAACATGAACTGGGATTCTGTTCCAGAGTATGGGAAGCCTCTGAGTTATGAATCTGTCCCTCCAGCATGTCCTATTCATATTTGTGCTGAGGTTTAAATCTTTAGCTCTCGTGGTTCTGATGGATTTGGATTTTTTGAGGTGGAGCATGTCCATCAATTCCTGATTGGACATGGCCTTGTACGTCAGGCACAGATCACCTCTGAGTAGGCGGTATGCTACTGAATAGAACTGGAGTTTTTTTAGTCTGGCCGCATATGACATATGTTGGAGACCCTTGATTCTCTTGGTGAGGTACTTTTGGGGTCTCTCTAGCTGTTGCAAGTGCCGGGTGAGGTACATACCAAATGGGGCATTGTACTCAATCATGGGCCTGATAAGGGAGGAGTATAAGGGTACAATGACCTCCTTTGATCTGGATGTGAATCCCTTCATGATAAGGTGGGCAAGGTAGAAAGTCTTTCTAACCACTTTGGCAATGTAGGTGTCAAATGAGAGGTCACTATTGACTTGGGTCCCCAGGTCTCTGATTACTTTTTCCATACTCAGTGGGTTACTGTCTATGTGATAATTTGTGGGTACTTTGTTTTTCCCAAAGGGGATGACTATACATTTTTTGGCATTTAGTTTAAGGCCATGACTCCGGCACCAGTTGTCCGTTTCAGTGAGGCCTTTCTGTAGGATGTATGTGTCAGCTGGTGTATCGACTATGGCGCCTAGTTTGCAGTCATCTGCAAACTTTGTCAGCCACAACCCTCCCATGTTTGCTTTCACATCTGAGAAATAAATGCCAAACAAGAGGGGTCCCAGGACTGAGCCCTGTGGGACACTACTTGTGACTGGCTTTGAGTCTGACATGGCTCCAGCGATTTTGACTTTATGGGTTCTATCCTTTAGCCAGTTTGCAACCTATCTTGTGACATATGGATTTACATTTAAGCTGTTGAGCTTGTCTATGATGCTCGAGTGAGGTATTGTGTCGAAAGCTTTAGCCAAGTCCAGGTAGGCTGTATGGACTGCTTTGCCCTCGTCAATGGCTCTAGTGACTGTTTCGAAAAAGTCAACCAGGTTCAAAAGGCAGGATCTGCCCTTTACAAAGCCGAACTGGGTGGGATCAAGTGTCTGTAAGTCCCCAATGTCTCTGTTTATGAGTTTCATAATGATTCTTTCCATAGCTTTGCAGACCAGGCTGGTTAAGCTTATGTGGCGGTAGTTACCAGGGTCTGTAGAGGTGCCTCCTTTGTCAAACAGCCATGTATGTTGTCTGCTCTCATGGTAAAACTGTTCTAAGTTTTGGACAGTACTTTCAGTACATTTTCTTAACTGATGATGTGGTGTTTGAGAGCCACATGGGATTATAGAGTGTTGAATATTCATCTCAAGACTGAAATTTGCACTAATATCTTAAGTTATATAGAGAGAGCTCAGGCCTAATGGTTATTGCATAACATTACTTGTCTTTGTGTAAAAAATGAATGCCTTAGTGGTCTCCTGTTATTTAAAACAAAATCTGTGTCAGTGTGCCTACATGCAATAGTAGGTGAATATATTTCCAAATCCAGCATAGCCTATAAATTTAAATTATGATAAATCTTAGAGGCAAATACATATTTTCTATGAATATATATGTAATGAGTGGAACATAAATTTAAATCCTTACTTCTTTCCACATAACCCTGATTATTATACAATATAATTATCTTAGTAAACTTTGCAGTCTTTCAAGCTGCTTTAACTCACCCATGGTATATATACAAACTTTTCTGTTATACTCTGACAGGTCTTATATAAGCTTTAAAGAAAGATGTGAGACGTATCATATTTGTACTACTAAGAATTTATAACATGCAGTTTTATTTATATAGAACACTACGTTTATTTTCTAAGATATATGCAATGCCCACTGGGATCTGAATATTATTTTTGTTTTTTCATTTAGTATGAGTTCTGTGCATTGTTGAGTGTTGCTTGTTAGTTTTCTAACATAATTAAATAAGGATATGAAATTTTCCTTGGCTTTAGGTACCAATCTGAATTCATGGGCTGCCTTGGTAGATCTAATATTCTTTCTAAAGTTATTAGTCTGTCAGTTCCTAACATTTTCTTTGACAAATATTTTTTTCCTTTTATTGTAGATTGTATTAGTGTTGGTAGGTCACCAGGATGGTTCATTTTTAAATTTATCATTATGTTTGGAATTGGATGGGAATGATGATTCTGTACATTTATTTATGGTGTGAGTGAGTGGTACGGGTGAGCTACTGTGGCAGGGTTAGCCACCTGGCTGTGTAAACCTTGGCTCAAGATGATTGTCGCTGTTGAAGTGACACTCTGACCCATGTAAGAAATAGGAAGAGGGGTTGAGGATGGATTTATGTGGGCCATTAAAATACAATGCAAACCTATCCACTGAGAAAGTGTCTGGAGGGATGTTGTTATAAATTAATTTTTAGACCACTTCAGAGAATTTGAGGATATTTTCTCACTTGAATTCTGAAAAATTGGTTTCAGAGGGTTTAGATAGCTTGAGTAAAAAGTTATTAGCTTACGGTCTGACTTAATTGGAGATAGAGTTGTGCATGATGTTGCTACATTTGTAAGTTCCAAGTCAAGAATGTTTTGTCCTCTAGTTGGGCTAGTAACAATTTGATGTACTGAATTTTTATTCATTAGGTCTAAAAATTCCTGAGCTAATGAAGAATCATATCCCAGTGTAGCCACCTCCTCTGAAATAAACTTCCAATGCATGTCAAGAAGAGTACCGTCCTTAACCACCTTCAAGGTAAATCTAAATAATTGAATGGTGCCCTCAAGTTCTCCTCCAGTCTATCTTGTATTGTCATCGTTGAGGCTGATAGGAACATATGAATAGGGGTTATTGGCTAGGCTTGCAATGGTCTGCAGATTGATTGCCTGGTACTTACCTATGAACCTGTAAGCTAAAGGCTTTTAGAGCATGTACTACAAAAGGTGACATATAATCCTTAGCTAAAAAATAGATATTGTAACATTTGATGAACCTATGCAATACACAAAACTAATTGGCAGGCAAAGGTATAAAAACACCAATAACCCAACAAAACGTCTCTGACAATGACAAAACCAAAAGAGTCCTCTCACCAAGCAGGAAATGATATCACAAACAAGAATACCACAGTTAAATTACACCATTTATTTAGTGCTTTATGCATCTTGTTAAAAGACATCTTCAGATTTTGTTCTGTTTGCTACTATTAATAGCGAGCATATAGCTGTCTTGGATGGCCTAACTTGTACAGATGTTCGGATGTATTTTTGACAAATCACATATAGAAAGGAAAGTCAGGTCACTGTGAATGAAAAGATTCTTCTTCTTCTTTCGGCTGCTCCCATTAGGGGTCGCCACAGCAGATCAATTGTTTCCATTTCTTCCTGTCCTCTGCATCTTGCTCTGTCACACCAACCACCTGCATGTCCTCTCTCACCACATCCGTAAACCTTATCTTAGGCCTTCCTTTTTTCCTATTACCTGGCAGCTTCATACTTAGCATCTTTTTCCCAATATACTCTGCATCCCTCCTCAGCACATGTCCAAACCAATGTAATCTTGCCTCTCTGGCTTTGTCTCCAAACATTCCAACCTGGGCTGACCCTCTAATATACTTATTCCTAATCCTGTCCACCCTCGTCACACCCAGTGCAAATCTTAACATCTTCACCTCTGCCACGTCAAGCTCTGACTCCTGCCTTTTGTCAATGCCACTGTCTCCAACCCATATAATATAGCTGGTCTCACTACCCTCTTGAAGACCTTCCCTTTCACTCTTACTGGTACTCGTCTGTCACAAATCACTCCTGACACTCTTCTCCACCCACTCCATCCTGCCTGTACTCTCTTCTTCACCTCTCTTCCACACTCACCATTACTCTGAACTGTTGATCCCAAGTACATAAACTCATTCACCTTCGCCACCTCTACTCCCTGCATCCTCACCATTCCTCTATCTTCCCTCTCATTCACACACATATATTCTGTCTTAGTCCTACTGACCTTCATTTCTCTTCTCTCTAGAGCATATCTCCACCTCTCCAGGGTCTCCACCACCTGTTCCTTACTCTCACTACAGATCACAATGTCATCTGCAAACATCATAGTCCACGGGGACTCCTGTCTGATCTTGTCTATCAACCTGTCCATCACCATTGCAAATAAGAAAGGGCTCAGAGCTGATCCTTGATGTAATCCCACCTCCACCTTAAACGCATCTGTCACTCCCACGGCAGACCTCACCGCTGTCACACTTCCCTCGTACATATCCTGTACCACTCTTACATACTTCTCTGACACTCCCGACTTCCTCATACAATACCACAACTCCTCTCTAGGCACCCTGTCATATGCTTTCTCTAAATCCACAAAGACACAATGCAACTCCTTCTGACCTTCTCTGTACTTCTCCATCAACACTCTCAGAGCAAACATCGCATCTGTAGTGCTCTTTCCCGGCATGAAACCATACTGCTGATCACTAATCATCACCTCCCTTCTTAACCTAGCTTCCACTTCTCTTTCCCATGACGTCATGCTGTGACTGATCAGTTTAATCCCTCTGTAGTTACTACAGCTCTGCAAATCACCCTTATTCTTAAAAATCGGTACCAAAACACTTTTTTCTCCATTCTTCAGGCATCCTCTCACTTTCCAAGATTTCATTAAACAATCTATTTAAAAACTCCACTGCCATTTCACCTAAACACCTCCATGCCTCCACAGGTATGTCATCTGGACCAACAGCCTTTCCGTTCTTCATCCTCTTCATAGCTATCCTTACTTCCTCCTTGCTAATCCACTACACTTCATGATTCACTATCCGCACATCATCCAACCTTCTCTCCCTCTCATTCTCTTCATTCATCAACCCCTCAAAGTACTCTTTCCATCTGCTCAACACACTCTCCTCGCTTGTGAGTACGTTTCCCTCATTATCCTTTATCACCCTTACCTGCTGCACATCTTTACTAGCTCGGTCCCTCTGTCTAGCCAATCGGTACAGATCCTTTTCTCCCTCCTTAGTGTCCAGCCTTTTATACAACTCTTCATGCGCCTTATCCTTAGCCTTTGCCACCTCTCTCTTTGCCATACACCTCATCTCTTTATACTCTTGTCTACTTTCTTCATCTCTTTGACAATCCCAATTCTTCTTCGCCAACCTCTTTCTCTGTATACTCTCCTGTACTTCTTCATTCCATCACCAGGTCTCCTTGTCCTCCTTCCTCTTTCCAGATATCACACCAAGCACCTTTCTAGCCATCTCTCTTACAAGCTCTGCTGTAGTTACCCAGCTATTCGGTAACTCTTCACTGCCAACCAGTGCCTGTCTTATCTCTTCCCTGAACAACACCTCACAATTACCCCTTTTCAATTTCCACCATTTGATCCTTGGTGCTGCCCTCACACTCATCCTCCTCTTCTTGATCACCAATGTCATCCTACAAACTACCATCCTATGCTGCCTAACTACACTTTCCCCTGCCACCACTTTACAGTCTCCAATCTCCTTCAGATTGGCCCTTCTACATAAGATATAATCCGCCTGTGTGCATCTTCCTCCACTCTTGTATGTCACCCTATGCTCCTCCCTCTTGTTAAAATACGTATTCATCACAGCCATGTCCATCCTTTTCGCAAAATCCACTACCATCTGACTCTCAACCTCACAGCTTGGTTGCTCCACTTCCAACCCTAGCCAGGCTTCCCTTAATTTCTCAGTCAGTACGTGATATTATCCTTGCTTCTCACAAGTCCAATGCCAGAAGGACGTATGCTAGTAAATGGAAACGTTTCTCTATTTGGGCAAGGAAAAATCAAGTTGACCCTTTCACTGCTCCTGTCCAAACAGTTCTAGATTTTTTGGCGGAACTTTTCCAAACGGGCTCTTCTTCAGCCACTATCAGGGTCCAGTTGGCGGCTATTGCAAATTTCCACGTTGGCTTGTCAGAGACCAGTATTATGTCCCACAAGCTTTGCAAAGCCTTTCTGAAAGGAACCCTATTACTTAGGCCCCCGGTCAAAGACCCTCCTCCACCGTGGGATCTAAATTTGGTACTGTCTTCCTTAATTCTTCCTCCTTTTGA
Source organism: Protopterus annectens (assembly GCF_019279795.1). Taxonomy (NCBI): domain Eukaryota; kingdom Metazoa; phylum Chordata; order Ceratodontiformes; family Protopteridae; genus Protopterus; species Protopterus annectens. The sequence continues at coordinate 1,566,733,717 of NC_056741.1, forward strand.
GCCTGCTGCTTCCTGCTCGTTAAAACTGCTCTCGTGGAAAACACTTTTCTTGGTAGCTATTACCTCAGTGAGAAGGGTTTCGGAACTACAAGCACTCTCTGTGCGCCCCCCTTATCTTGTTTTTCACAAAGATAGAGTGTCTCTTAGGACTAATCCGTCCTTTTTACCTAAGGTACTCACTGAAAAAAATCTTAATCAGTCCATTGATCTCCTAGTTTTCTTTCCAAATTACACTGATAGAGCTGAGAGTAGATTACATTGTTTGGATGTTCACCGTCAACTACGTTTCTATCTGGACAGAACTAAACAGACGAGAAAATCAGAACAGCTCTTCCTGTCTTACGCGGAAGGGAAGCAAGGCCTTCCAGTTTCTAAAGTAACCTTGTCCAGATGGTTCACCTCTCTTATCACTTTAATATATCAATTGAGGCATAAGGAGCTCCCTACCAAGCCTAGAGCTCATTCAACTAGAGCATTAGCTTCCTCAGTTGCTTTTCAAGCGAGGTTACCTATGGATTCTATTTATGCAGCGGCCACATTGGCCTCCCATCATACCTTCATTTCTCATTACAAACTGGACATTGCCTCCAGAAGTCGGGCTGATTTTGGTTCCACTGTACTCAAGAGTCTGTTCCATTGAACCACCCAGGACTAAGGTGCTAGGGATGCTGTCCCATCCAGCAAGAATGAAGGAGAGATTGACAACTTAACATTAAGAAGTTATGTACTTACCATAACGTTCCATGTTAGTTGCCTTCTTCTCGCCTTCTTTCTTGCGTCCCACCCTCCATCCCCCTAGCCTGGAAAGACCTAGAGTATCTTGTGAGATATTTTTTGTCACCAGAGTTATCGCCTCAGCTAGATCTCTTGCTCCCTTTTGGTAGCCCTGGTAAGAGATATATGCAGAAGGGCTTATAGTTTTATATATTACATAGATTTATTCTTTCTTGTGGTGGGACATGTTTGTCCATAGTGTTAGCTATCAAACGAGATCTGGGTATATAACGCCTAGCATTATGGGACATAGTATAGCCTCGAGCCTGTAAAAATAGCTCTCGAGCTTTTGTAATAGGCCGAGTCGGAGCCGAGGTTAGGCTCCGAACCCATCCAGCAAGAAATAAGGCAAGAAGAAGACAACTAACATGGAGCATTATGGTAAGTACATAACTTCTTATTATTTAAATGTTTTACGTTGATGTTTTTTTTTTTTTTTTTGTTAGCAGATTCAGTCTGTTAGTGGAAACTTCCATTTTGTGAGGAAGGACGTCTTGGAGAAATGTCTGCAAAGTTTAAAGGTTGGAGATGGGGCCCCATTCATGTTGAACATTGTCATTTTGGTTGATTTGATGCTGTTTTGGGGTTTGGGGCAGGGGAATGCCCTACACAGGAGATCATAGCGATGATTAATTTCCTTTTACTAGCAAATAAGATTGTTTTAAAGCAACTTTACAGTTTTTGTAGCAGTTGATGCTTTTATACTACACAAAACCTGCAAGTTGTAGTAGTGGGTTGTGTAGTGTTTTAAAGGAATAGTAACTAATATTTATTTTATGCATAATTCGTAGGTTGATAAAAGTTTACTAAGCTAACAGCCCTGGAGCCCTTACAAGCCTAGCCATATTAATCCCGAGTTGCCCCAGTTGTTGGTGGTTTGGTGAGTGAAGTTCACAGAGGTAAGAGCCTATGGTAGTTAATACTGATGTCCTCTGTCCAGGAGGGACATGGGTGCCACCCCTGGAGTGAATTTGTAGTCACCCATTCATTGATCTAGATTGCTTCTGAAAAGGGTCAGGGAGGGGCTCTGTTTCACATGAATTGGAAGCTTGTTTCAGAGAAGGGAGGGGGGGTCTGTTTCACATGAATTGGAAGCTTGTTTCAGAGAACTAGCAGTCTCTGGGAGATGTATCTATCTCTCCAGCATGACCTGTTCATGTCAAAGGCTAGCATTGCGATCAGGGACGGGTCAGAAACTAACCCTTAGCAACTTGTAGGAGATAGAATACAATGACAGGGCTTTCAGACTTTTTGTGTAAGACTTGTTTTGTGTACCATGTAATTGCTTGGTGAGAAACCTCTGTAGTTTCTCCAGTTGTTGCAGGTGTCTGGTGAGGGACATGCAAAAGGGAGCATTGTACTCAATTATTGGTCTGATGAGGGCCAAGTATAATGGACTTATAACATCCTTAGATCCATATGCAATGCATTTACTTATAAGATGGATGACATAGTATGCTTAAAGTTCATATTGTTGTCAACCTGAGTGCCTAGATCATGTACCCCTGGGTCTACACTGGGGGGGGGGGTGCTGCCTATAATGTAATTAGCAGGGATGTCAGCTTTCCCAAAAGGAATAAGAATACATTTGTTTTGCATTTAGCTTTACTCCATGGCTTTGGCATTAATCATTTGCCTGTGTTAACCTTGCCCGCAGTATATTAACATCACTGGGGAACTCAATGATTGCTCCCAATTTGCAATCATCAGTGAACTTGATCAGTCACAGGCCCTTCAAGTTTGCCTGGAATTTTGAGAAATAAAGTCTGAACAGTAAGGGGACCAGCTCAGAACTCTGTGATATGCCACTGGTGAGTGGTCTTTTGCTAGAGGTGAACTCACCCACTTTGACAGTATGTACCCTGTCGGTGAGACAGTTGGCTATGCATGTGGTAATGTAGGGGTTGTGTCCAGAGTTTGGAGATTACCTATGTCCTTGTTAATAAAGTCTTTGTCAATTTTAATTTCTCCAAGTCTTTTGGCTTTCTAGTACCATGGACCCTATTCCTAAGTTACAGTATGATTCAAGTTCATGAAATTAGTATTGCTTCCCATTTTGCAGTTAGACAGAAGTGCTCTTTGCAGCACCTGCAATGGGCCCAGTAATGACTAATTTCTGCAATTTCTATGGAGTTACATTTATCCGTAACATATCTAGCTACGATTGTAAATTCTTGTTTTATAAGACCCATAGCTCCTATTACTATTGGAACTGTCTGGGAATCCTCCTTCCACTTTGCCCTTGTTTCTGCCTGCAAATCCAGGTATTTTATGACTTTGTGTCTCTCTGTACATAAGACACCGTAGTCACTAGGTGTAACAATAAATGTGGAATGAAAGTGCTTATCCTTAAAGTTAATGTTGGAGTTTGTGGTCAGTGCCTGTTTTTGCGGTTACTTAGTTGATCTCTTTGGTCCTTTGGAGTTTCCTTCTGTAAACTTAATCCAAACCATATGTTTAGAGGTTTTGGTTCTTGCAGGGGAAGTGCATGGTTAAAATGAATATATTTCCTCTCATACCAACTTCTGTTTCTACAGCTCTCGTCTTGGGCAGCTGATATTTGTGGTTCTCTAGATTTTCACTGAAATCATTTTTTCATAGCTGTTCTAAGTCTGTTGCAGGGCTGTAAATACAGTACTTAAAACTGTATGCATAGCTTTATCATCATTTTCTGCAGATATCAATCTCCCCTGAAAATTCACAGTTTATTAAAGTTTGTTACAGTAACTAAAAGGTTGACTAAATATATAAAAAATAGTTACATAATTTTGAGTTTGTGGTAAGAGAAGCCCGAGTCAGTTGGTTTGCATGTTAATTATTCTACAATTGCTACAGTCATCCTTGGCTATTTGTTAAGTGTTTTTGATCTTCAACACACTGGATTAAACAGTGGGTGCCAGCAGAGGTGATAATGGCCATATTCAACATGATGAGGTGTTAACTACATTGGTTTCTGCCTTGGTAATGACTTTCATTTCATTTCATTGAGAGATTTATATGCAGAGCTGTTTGAAATGGCTTATTCATTTCAGTGTATGTATCTATTTGAATATATTAATCAGTGTAATCTATTCATGCATTCACCACAAAGTAATAAAAAACCAGGTACTGTGTAGGTACATCCTGTGGAGAGACAAGGCTTGGCTTAATTGTTTGGGGATGGGTATGCTATTTTATGAAATATGTGTGTCGCTTTATACAGTATTTACCTCAGTTGTGGAACTCTTAATCATAATGGAAGGTTGGATGAGAGGTTAGTGCTGCCATTTTTGTATATATTACCATTTTTTTAAGAATTTGACTTTGTGTGGTTGATCACAGAGGGATTATAAAAGACTGTCATGATTTGCTATAGCTGACTGGAATTTTGGAGTAAGTTTTACAGATAATGGTTATATTCTGCTGTTTAAGCTGTTATGTAGATAGATTCTATACAAGTCATTCAGAGGAGTCAACTTTGTAGGTGATGGTTGCTAAAAGAAGTAATGGGCTTTGTTTAGACTACACACTTGGACATTACAGGTATGTGAACATTTTTTATGTTTGGGAGATTCTGATTTAGAGTGTGTATTATTGATCTTCTTGTGTTTGGTGTACTGGAAACATTTAAGTAGAAAGTATGCATCTGATGTACTTCTTGTTTCCATGTTGTATGGTTTATATAGTGTAAAGCTTTGTATTACACGTTTAATTTTTATGGGTTGCTATTTTTCATTCCTTCGGCGTGTGCAGTTATTTTGCTGTGTTTGTGGAGAGTTATTTACATTAGTAAATGGCTATATTTTCACTGATTGCTTGGGGGTCTGGTTTTCCAGGAGGTTTACCATGTTCTTTTTGCTTTGATCAGCAGGATTTTAGCTCATCTGAGAAGACATGGTCATTGTTGAATGTTTTAATGTGTCGTTTTAGTTAGGTATTTTTATATACAGTATTTAATGCGTTTTCCTTTTGTGGTTGGTGACAATAAGTTTAGAACTAGTTTTGTTCAGGGGTTGTGAAACGCGAGTTCTGAATTCACTACCTGGTGCTGTATGTGGTAGTGATTAGGGCCATATTTTACAGCTCAGATACTGGGTAGGTTTCCCTGATGGCTCAACTGAAGCAGTCTGCTTCACACAAAAACATGTCTCCAGTAACACATTTGGGTACATGCCTACAAGCTTACTGAATGATGCTGTAGGTTAGCGTACATTTCAGTTTTGAGAGATTATTTAAATTCTCTTTAGTTTATTTATGTCAACTCTTGAATTTGGAGTACATAGGTTCATAGGTAGGTACTAGGATATTGGCCCTAGGGCCTATATAAGCTTAGCCAAAAAGGTACCTTGGCTTTCGTCACCCAAGAAAATTATTTTCCTGTGCCCTTGTCAAGCAGAGCCACAGACATGATCCTCGAGGTGAATTTCCTATTTCCCATCCAGTCATCAAGATTTTTCTTGAAGAGTGCTAATGCCGAGCTTTGTTTAATATAGATAGGTATTTTGTTCCAGAGTATGGGAAGTCTCTGGGACAGGAGTTTATCCCTCCACATGTTCTGTTTATTGTGGTGTCAAGGGTAAGGTCCCTAGAGTGTGTAGCTCGGAGGGATTGGGATTTCTTTAAGTGGAGCATGTCCAGCAGCTCTGAGTTTGACATAGCTTTGTATGTTGTGCAGGGATTGCCTTTGTGTAGGCGATATGCAACGGAGTAAAGCTGGAGTTTTTTAGACAGTCTGCATAGGGCATCTGTTTGAGGCTGGTAATCCTCTTTATGATGCATTTCTGTGGTCTTTCCAGTTGTTCAAGATGTTTTGTGAGGTACATACCAAAAGGAGCGTTGAACTCTATAATGGGTCTAATGAGTGACTGGTACAGGGGAAAGATGACCTCTTTTTTCCTAGATGAGAAACCTTTTGTGATGAGGTGTGCCACGTAGAAGGATTTCCTGACTACTGTGGCGATGTGATTATCAAAGGAGAGACTACTGTCCACCTGAGTCCCAAGGTCTCTTATCACACCTTCAGTGTTAAGTAGACTACCACCTATGTGGTAGTTCCTGGGTACAGAGTTTTTACCAAAGGGGATGAAAATGCACTTTTTGGCATTGAGCTTGAGGCCATGGCTTTGACACCAGGCATCTGTCTCAGTGAGGCCCTTTTGTAGGATGTCCACATCATTAGGAGTTTTGATTATGGCTCCTAGTTTGCAGTCATCTGCGAACTTCATTAGCCAATGACCTTCTGTGTTCGCCTTTACTTCAGAGAAGTAGATACAAAACAGGAGAGGACCCAGGACTGAACCCTGTGGTACTTCACTTGTCACTAGTCTGAAGTCGGATTTGGAGTCTGCTACTTTAACAGTCTGGGTTCTGTCAGTGAGCCAGTTGGCAACCCATCTTGTGACATAGGGATTTATACCTAGTTTAGTGAGATTATCTATAATTCCAGAGAGGGGCATGGTGTCGAAAGCCTTGGTGAGATCTAGATAGGCTGTGTGAACCACCTTACCCTCATCTATGACTTTGGTGACTGCTTCAAAGAAGTCAATCAGGTTTAGCAGACATGATCTGCCTTTTACAAACACGAACTGGGTGGGGTCCAGAGTTTGGAGATTACCAATGTCTTTGTTTATAAGTTCCATGATGATACGTTCCATGGGCTTGCAGACCAGGCTCGTCAGGCTTATGTGGTGGTACTTCTCAGAGTCTGTGTTGGCTCCCCCTTTGTGGAGTGGGATAACCGTCACTGTGCGCCATTCACCGAGCACAAAGCCTGAGGTGAGGCTATGATTGAACATGGTACTTAAGTTGGGTGCCAGTTTGTTCTGTATTTCATGTAGAGCGCATCCTGGGATGTTGTCAGGTCCCATGGATGCTGTGTTCCTGGCTTTGGAGAGTGTGTATTTTACCTGTGCAGCCTTGATTACAGGAACTTTGCATTCTTCATGTATAGAGATGGGCCCTTAGGGGGTGATAGGGGGGTAAAGATAGCACTGAACTTATCTGACAGGATGTTGGCAATATCTGTTGGTTCTGTACATTTAGTGCCATTGTGCTGTAACCCGGAGCAGATGTGAGTGTTGCCATTGAGATTCTTGACATAGCTATAGAATGCTTTGTGGTTGTCTTTAGAATTAGTGGCGATTCTGTTTTCGTAACTAGCTTTGGAGGATTTTATGAGGGATCTTAGCTTCTTACTGAAGCTGACCAGGGAGTTCCTCCAATCATGGGATTTTACTCTTTTTTTGCAACAGTTTCTTTCCTCTGTTGTAGTATTTGTTTATGGCAGGGGACCACCAGATGGGCTTCCTTTTTTGTAGGATAGCATCTTGGTTCTGTTAGGGATAGCACAATCCATGCACTCATGTAAGTGCTTATAAAGTGCATTTGTGTAGTATTCAGCAGTTGTACCTCTATTGTCCATCTGCATTGGTGTCTTGAAGTTTACCACTTCTGTCTTAAGAAGCGTGAAGTTGGCTTTGGAGAAAATTTTTTACAATGGTTTCCATAATGGTGGGTGGGGGTGGGATGTGGATGTCTTGGGTGAATAGCTTGTGGTCGGATCTGACCAACGAGGAATTGACCTCTGATGTGGAACACCGGTCGCCCGTGTTGATAATGACCAGGTCTGGGATTTTGCTGCCCCTGGTGGGGTATGGATAAGTTGATCCAAGGAGTTGGAATTTATGAATTCCAGAAAATGTTGAGCAAAATAGTTGGTACATGAGTAGTTTCCCCCAGTTAATGGTAGGGTAGTTGAAATCGCCCATTATTAGGGTGTTGGGTTGTACCCTAATATTTTCCAGTGTATCAAGAAATGAGGACTGGGAATCCTGGGCCATGGTGGGGGATCTGTAGCAAGCTGCAATTTGAACTGCAGTCTTCCCCAGAGTTAGTTGCACTTGGATAATTTCGGATGCATTATGCTGAGCAACTAGCCTGGAGGTGTGGATATCCTTAATGAATATGGACACGCCTCTGCCTTTAGTGTTTCAGTCCAAGTTAGGTGGCCGAAAGGTGTGGTATGAATTATAGCCTGGTAATGCAGGGGTACTCTCTGGAGCCTTGAACCAGGTCTCTGTCATTGCACAGATGTCGATGTTCTCCATTTTAAGGAGTGCCTTGAGTGAGTGCATTTTGAGGTTTAGACTTGTAGCATTGAGTAGCATTACCCTCAGATTTTCCTTGCTTGTACCTGTTATAGTGGTAGGGGATTATGAGGGATACAGCCATCCTTGCCTTCCACTGCAATAAAAACATATTTAACTTATTCCATCTTTTTTTTTCCTTCTACACTTTTCCATATTTTTATGCTATTTTTGTGAGATTACTAAATTAAACATTTTGCAGTTTTGAGATTTGGTTCTGGGTATCATGAAAGAATGATTTGAGCTTTCTTGCTGTCAGATGGAAATAATTTTTACATGTAATAACACCAGTGATGCTCACTCATCTGTCCACACTTGGAATTTACATTTACCCTATGATACATTACCTCTCTGTTCTGTATTTGCTAAATGCAGGTTTTCATGACTTGTGTCTTGTCTTGATGTGTCTTACTTCTTGGGTTGTAACTAACACACACACACACACACACATATATATATATATATATATATATATATATATATATATATATATATATATATATATATATATATATATATATATATATATATATATATATATATATAATTATTTTTTATCCTGTCAGGGTCAAACCGGAAACTGTTGTTATGCAACAGGTATGAGGACTGCTCTGAGGATGAAATGAATGGCCCTCCTCTCTGCTATTGCAATTCTGGAATTGCAAGACAAATTTGTATTTGGGTGATGCACGCTAGAAGACTAATTCTAGCTATTATTTTTGTGCAGCAAATATATATTAATGTAACCAGTATTATTAATATCCTTTATCCTGGCAGGATCAAACCAGATACATTTGTTACGCAATGTATATGGATTCTTTTTGCGGAAGAAATTAATTTCCTGCTGTTTATTGTTGTAATTGTGGGTTTGCCGAACTAATGTGTGTTTAGGAGAAGCAGGATGGAATACAAGTTGTGATCACTGTCTATGTGAAAGTTGTTAATGAAATCATTATTTTCTTTTTTAACATTAGTCTTAAACCAGATACTTTGCTTAGACACTAGAGATGGCGGCAGTCTATGGATAAAATTATTGGCCTTGCTGTTTGCTGCTGTAATGCTGGCTTTGCAGGACTTGTATGTATTTGGGTGAAACAAGGTGGAATGGAAGTCATAGCTAATGCTTATATGAAAGAAAAATAGATCAAAGTAACCATTTTTAACTTGACAGGGTCAAACCAGTTGCTTTGGGTAGGCAAAGGGTATGGGGAGCTGTCTGTGGATGAGATGATTGTCCCTCCTGTGTGCTGTAGTAATTAAAACTTTACAGGACCAATGCATAATTGAGTGAAGCAATCTGGAATACCACATGTAATTCATGTGTTTTTAATTTACAGATACCATAATGTTTGTTTTATTGATTTGTCTTTTGTTAACATGGTTAATCTACTGGGCTGTACCACTCTCATGATTTTTGAAGTGGTGGTTGAAAGGGAACTAGTGTCAGAGATTCAGAGCAATGCTCTCAGTTTTGCAGTCATCTGCATATTTTGTCAGTGTTGCCAACAGTGTTGACATCTAAGGAAATGATGTTAAAAAGGACTAGTTGCAGAACAGAATCTTGTGGTACATCACTGGTGATAGGTTGTAGTGGAGATTCGACTACATCTATTCTTACCTGCTGTGTATGACCACATAACAACGTGGACCCAAGTTATTATGTCTTCATATACTTCATAGTGGCTCTGATTTGTAGATGATTGCTTTGGTGGACAGACAGACATCAGTGTTTTCTAGTTAAATGTCCACTTTATCAAACAGATGTTTTGCCGGGTATATGCTTCATTACAACAGGTAACAGGGATGTGTAGAAGGTGTGAGTGTGTGTCGGTTTGCCAATGTATATGGGTTATGGTTAGAGTAAGGGTCAGGTAAGGGGGTGAATTAAGTGTGTATGATTGTGCATGTTTAGGGTTAGGTGATAGATTAGGTCAGAGGGATAGATACAGAGTGTGTGTGATTGTGAGTGTTTCGGTTTAGGTTAGGGGATAGATTTAGTGCGCTTGTGTGTGCCCACATGCACGTGTGTGATGAGAGTCCCAACTGTCTTCTGTAGTGGTAGTGTTATGGGAACAGCTTTTTTTAAATTTAAGATGCAGGTTAGAGTTAAGGTCAGGGTCATCATGTGTTACTAAGGTGGAGGCTTTGCTAGTTACAATTGATCCTGTAGTCCAAAACTCTTATACATCCATAAACCAAATTGCCCAGCTAATACTAGGACCATAAATGTAAATCCACTCCAGCAAATAAATGCACATGGTGGAGGGATAGATTATACCACAGTGCTTACCCACCTGTTTAGAACAAACTAACTCTCTAAGTTAAACAGTGTGACACACTGTCTGCCTTTACAAAGGATAACTGGTTGTGTATGCATAAATTCATCATTGGTATGAATGGTCTGGCCCTTATTGAAAAGGGAGGAAAGGCCTAAGGGTGGGCACTGGCAAAGCTAAAATGCCCTCGCAGATTAACTGATTTGCATCTCCCATGACCCTATGACATATGACTAAGTCACATCCTTGTATGGAAGCAGAGCTAGTGGGCATAACATGCTTAGGTCAGCTTTCCTGGTGACTCTTGGGTGACCTGCATCGACTTGCAGTATGTGGGAGTGGAGAGGAAGTATGTGCTGCCCTGTCTGCACTGAAGGCTGAGATCTTTTACAGAGTGACATAAAGACTTAGACAAAAGGTATTTGCATGGTATTTTTATAGACAATATGTGCACTAGTGAGTGCATTTCAAGACCATAACATGTTTACATGACTATTAAAAAAAAGTGTATCAGTCAAAATACTTTTTGCTTTTGTGTTTCAGGCCATCCTGAGATGTCAGTTTCTGTAAGTTTAACCCAATTCAAATATTTAGAGGTTTTGGTTCTTGCAGAAGTGCATCATTAATGTGTTTCCCCTTATGCCAATGTCTGTTTCAATAACTCTCCTCTTGAGCAGCTGATATTTGTGTTTCCTAGGTTTTCACAGAAATTATTTTTCACAGCTGTTCCAAGTCTATTACAAGACTATAAATAGGTCACTTAAAGCTGTACATGTAACTTTATTATCATTTTCTACAGATATCACTCTCCACTGAAAATGTACAGTTTCTTGAAGTTTGTTATAACATTGACTAAACATATAAAAATAGTTACATACTTCTCAGTTTGTGGTAAGAGAAGCCTGAGTTAATTGATTTGAATGTTAATTATTGTAAAATTGCTGCAGTCATTCTTGGCTTTGTGTTAACTGTTTCTGATCTTGGACCACTGGATTAAACAGTGGGTGCCATCAGATGTGAAAATGGTCATATTCAACTTAATGAGGTGCTAACTGCATTGGTTTACTGCTTGGTATTGATTTTCATTTAATTGAATGAGAGGTTTACATGCTAATCTGTTTAAAATGTCTTATTCATTTCAATGTATGTATTTATCTGAATGTGTTAACCAATGTAATCTATACATGCAGTCATCACAATTGCCCAGGTGCATCCTGTGGAGAGACAAGGCATGCTTAATTGTTTGTGTGTGGGTTATACTGTTTTAATGAAATGATATGTGGGTCACTTTCTACAGAATTCAACTCAGTTGTGGAACTCAGTCATAACGGAAGGTTGGACAAGAAGTTGCAACTATTTTTATAAATTACTACTTTTTTAAGAATTTAACTTTTTGTGGTTGGTCGCAGTGGGATTATAAATGACTGTTGATTTGCGTTAGATGCTTTGAAATTTTTAGTAAGTTTTACACATAACTATATTCTGCTTTTAAAGCTGTTCTGTAGAGTCTGTGCAAGTCATCTGGAGAAGCAATCTGCTTTGTAGGAGATGGCTGCTTGAAGAATTAATGAGACTTGTTTAGACTACACACTTGACATTACAGGTAAGTGAACATTTTTTTATGTTTGGGAGATTCTGATTTAAACTGTGTGTTACTGATGGCATCTCTTGTGTTTGTATTCATTACTGGAGAAATGTAAGTAGACAGTAAGTATTTGATGCACTTCTTGTTTTCATGTCACATGGTTTATATAATGTAAAGTTTTGTATTAAAGGTTACATTTTTTACAGGTTGCTAGTTTTCCTGCACTCTGAGTGTGCGGTAATTTCAGTGTGTGTGAGAGTGTGTTTGTGTTTATTTATTTATTTACATTTGTTTACCGGGAAACTCTGGCTATATACCAGTGTAGTGCCTCGCAGGATGCGCAGTAGCAAACCCCACCCGTCACCGCCCCTAACTACTCTGACTCACGTCAATCATGTATGCCGCGAGGCACTACACTGTTAGAAGACAATAAAAATCAATATTTATAGGAACTTGCATGAAATATTATGTAACAATCATGTATGCCACGAGGCACTGCACTCTTACATGACAATAAAAATCAATATTTATAATAATTGATCTATCGCACAAAACTTTGCACGAAACTGAACTCATGCAATCAATAGAAAGTTGGGGAATAATGTTAAAATCATACTGCACCAACATCATTACAGATTCCGAAAGCACAGACTATTCAATACAGTAATCTCCTCTCAAAGAAATACAGCATCCCCCCCACTAACCCGCAAAAACAGTTTTGTTTAACACCTAGCAAGCACCTAACACCTAACATGTTGCTGAAACAATCCCTGTAATAAAGTGTAAATCCCTGTAAAAAACTGATAATTTCGCACATCCAGCTAACATTCATACATTTTCACACATTACACATTCCTATCCACGCACAATGGGCATTCATCGGCTGTTTTGTACACCTGCAGCTATAAAATCCCTTTCTATGACAATCTTTGCCTCTAGTTTGTACCTTTTTAAACCTAAGAAATGCACAGGATGGACGACGCGTACCTTATCTCCATCACTTCATCGCCCACATCCGTGGTTACATTCCTGCAGTCGGTTGAAATAATAGGGAGAGAGAAACGGTGCCATCTCTGCTGGTCTCGGTCATCTCTGGTTTGGCAGTGAGCTACGTTCTGCTGGAGATGCACAGGCAGGAACTGTAGAAGCAGAGCCGGAATGCTCTGTGGCACATTTTTTAATAAGAGCAGACTGCCTTTGGATACCCTCATTAAAGTGATGTACTGGTGGTCAAGGAAACTGCCAATATGCAGACTTGCAGACCACCTTTCAGTCTCCAAAACCACCCTGGTAGACTGGTATCAATTTCTCCGCGATGTCTGCAGCTGGAGACTCTTGCAGGATCCCATGATGCTGGGTGGCCCGGGGCTTGAAGTACAAATAGATGAATGTCTTCTAGTGAAGGCGAAATACAATCGTGGTTGCGTGCTAGGAAAGATGGACCATTGGATCTTTGGGATCTATGACTGCAGTACAAAGAGTGGGTACCTGACCTTCGTTGAGAGAAGGGATGCAGGCACCTTACTTCCCATTATTTGCAAGCATGTCTTACCAGGTTCGGTCATCGTCTCGGACGAATGGGCAGCTTATAGAGGAATTTCGGAGCTGCAGGCAATGAGTTATATGCACCTCTCCGTCAATCACAGTAGCAATTTTGCAGACTCTGCAACTGGTGCACACACCAACGCTGTGGAGGCGATGTGGTCCCGTTGCAAAAAGCAGTTCAAACATATGAACGGAACACAGAGACATATGGCGGCTAGCCACCTTGATGAGTTTATTTGGCGGGAGAAATACGGGAGGAAGAGTGAGGACTTGTTTAGGTGCCTTCTGGAACATATAAGACAGTACCAGGAGGATCACAAGGAAGAGCTGGGTTTCCGTGTGTATGCACAGTAGCTATGCAGGCTGTTTACTTTCCAGTTTAAACTTTCAATGTACACAAAAATTTACTTTTAAACTTACAGGTAACCTTACTAGTAACGTTACAAATATAGCAAATGTGTTTTCTGTCATTCACAGCCATGTTATTCACATTGTATTCACAGTGTATTTCCTTATAAATAAAGTCGCTAACTACAAAAAAGCAAACGTCTTTTCTCTCATTCCACTGTTATAGCAAATGTGTTTTATGTCATTCACAGCCATATAACAGTGTATTTCCTTATTACTTTGATGCATGAAAGTATTGTTATGGTATATTAATATGATGCATGACAGTATGAGCTGACAAATGCAAGGAGTAGTTAGAAGTGATAGCTGTAAGTGATGAAATGACACTTGACTTACATGCTAAACTAAGAACTGTAATATGTCAAATAAAATAGTAGTAATTATAACCTAAATCCAAAATTCACAGTGGTATGGCATTTCGAAAAGGGCTCACGGTTTTCATTCAACAGTCACGACTTGGTCACCCCTGCCGGGGTAACCTTACCAGTAGCCTTACTGATAAAGTCGCAAACACAAGTTCCGAAGTTCAGAAAACACAAACTTATCAAACTTACAGTTTACAGGAGGGTATTAAGCAACAGCAAAAAAATTCCAATGTATATCCAATATATTTGTCGTAATAACGACAGTTTAATAACAGCAAAAGCAGTTCTGTCAGTCACAAAGTTATTTAACCTACATTAAGTTAGAAATAATAAAATAATAAAAATTCCAATGTATATCCAATGTATTAGTCATAGTACCGCCGGCGAGGGGCGGCGCTATAGCATGTTAACTGTCAATCAAAGTATACCACGCCCCAAGCTGCGCAGTACCGCCCGCGAGGCACTACACTGTAATATAACTGAAACTCTGACTTGGCCAGAAGCCCATTTTCAGTGGAGGCCCGGGGAGAAAAGCTCCACAGAAATAAGCAAAATACAATAGATAGTACAATAGTATCCGTACAGTAAGATGAACAATACAAATCTAGTTAGTCTATACAAAGTAGTATTCAATACAGTTTTATACCAAATACAGGTTCAAAAAGAAAAACACACAAGCATTTCACTGAAGATCACTTGTGAAAAGAAATTAGTAATGTGTACATATTAAATAATAGTTATGAACAAATGAGATTTATGAACAAATGAGAGTTAATGGAGGTGTGTTATTTATATTGCTACTGGATATGTTTTCACTCGTTGCTTAGGGGTCTGGTTTTCTAAGAAGTTTACCATGTTTTTTTGCTTTGGTCTGCAGGACTTTAGCTCAGCTGAGAAGATGCGGCCATTGTTGAAGGTTTTATTGTGTCTTATTAGTTAAGTATCTCAAACAATATTTATTATGTATTCCTTTGGTGGACAGTGACAATGAGTTTAGTGCTAGTTTTGTTGAGGGCTTGTGAAAGTGGAGTTCTGAATTCAGCTCCTGGTGCTGTATGTGGCAGTGATTATGGCCATGTTTTATTACTGCGAAACTGGGTGGTTTCCCTACTGCCTCAGTTGAAACAACTGTCCACTTCAGGGTACATGCTTACAAGCCTACTGAAGGATGCCACAGGTTACAGGTGCTACAAGTTAGTGTACATTTTTATCTTTGAGATTATTTAATTTCTCTTTCATTAGTTATGTCAAATCTTGAATTTGGGGTATATGTTGTAGGGAGAAATAAGCATGAATGATGCATTCAGTGTATTGTTGTGCCATGTTTTGTGCATAACTAATAGGTTCATAGGTTTATACTAGATTAATGATGACTAGAGTCCAAAATCAAGGATAACTTTTAAATATTACCCTCATTCCAGTTAGTAGGAGCGTACCTGGATTGTCATCAACATGGATTTCTTAAAGACTAAGAAGTATGAAACTCTCATGTCTGACATTACTGACTGACTGTAATCTTCAATGATTTACCAGAAAATCAAAACATTTTATAAGCAGGAGGGTAATAATATGTGGCAAAATCTGTGATAATTGAGCAGTATGAATATTGCTTTTGTAGTTTTTAAGTCTGATGATTTTTGTCATAGTGTCGGTGGCTAGTTCCTAGGTTCATAGGTAGGTATTAGGCTATTGACCCTAAGGCCTTTACAAGCCTAGCCAAATGGTACCCTTGCTTTTGCCACCCAAGAAAATTATTTTCCTGTGCCATTGTCAAGCAGAGCCACAGAAGTGATCCCCGGGGTGAATTTCCTATCTCCTATCCAATCATTGAGATTTTTCTTGAAGAGTGCTAATGAGGAGCTTTGTTTGATATAGACAGGTAGTTTGTCCCAGAGTATGGGGAGTCTCTGGGACAGGAATCTATCCCTCTAGCATGTTCTGTTTATTGTGGTGACAAGGTTTAGATCCCTAGAGCGTATAGCTCAGAGGGATTGGGATTTCTTTAAGTGGAGCATGTCCAACAGATCTGGGTTTGACATAGCTTTGTATGTTGGGCAGAGATTGCCTCTGAGTAGGCAATATGAGACAGAGTAAAGCTGGAATTTTTTGAGATGGTCTGCGTAGGGCATCTGTTTGAGGCCAGTAATCCTCTATGTGAGTTATTTCTGTGACCTCTCCAGTTGTTGTAGATGCCTTGTGAGGTACATACCAAAAGGGGCGTTATACTCTATAATAGGTCTAATGAGTGATGAGTAGAGGGGAACAATGACCTCTTTTTTCCTGGATGAGAAACCTTTTGTGATGAGGTGTACCACGTAGAAGGATTGTCTGACTACTGTGGTGATGTGATCATCAAAGGAGAGACTACTGTCCACCTGTGTCCCAAGGTCTCTTATCACACTTTAAGTGTTAAGTAGACTACCGCCTATGTGGTGGTTGATGGGTACAGAGTTTTACCAAAAGGGATGACAATGCACTTTTGGCATTGAGCTTGAGGCCATGGCTTTGACACTAGGCATCTGACTCTGTGATGCCCTTTGTAGGGTGTCCGCATCGTTAGGAGTTTTAAATATGGCTCTTAGTTTGCAGTCATCTGTGAACTATGTTAGCCAAAGACCTTCTCTGTTAGCCTGTACTTCAGAGAAGTATATACCAAACAGGAGAGGACCCAGGACTGAACCCTGTGGTACTCCACCTGTCACTGGTCTGAAGTTGGATTTAGAGTCTGCTACTTTCACAGTGTGAGTTCTGTCAGTGAGCCAGTTGGCAACCCATCTTGTGACATAGGCATTTATACCTAGTTAAGTGACTTTATCTATAATTCCAGAGTGGGGGATGATGTTGAAAGCCTTGGCGAGATCTAGATAGGCGGTAATCTCCATGTGAAGTACCTCGCAGCATGCGCAGTAGCAAAACCCACCCCAAACACGCCTCCTGGGCAAGTATGCATGAATATTTGTTCCTGCCTTACAATAAGTAATTACAGTAGTGACTTTCAAAAGGACAAAACTTTTTTTTTAATAATGCATCTTACTTTACCTACCTTATATTACTGAATATTTCATATAATCCACGTATAACGTAGAAAAAACACAGTTCACATAGTCAGCGTATAACGTATAATAAACACATTACACCGTACCGGTAACTTTTGTCACTTTATTAAGGGAAACGTCGAAAAAACACCTTTCATATAATCAGCGTATAACGTATAATAAACACATTACACGGTACTGGTCACTTTTTTCACTTTATTAAGGGGAAACATTGCAAATGTACAGAAAAAGCACACGTTGATATAAGGTATAACATTGCAAATGTAGTGTATTCATTATAAACATTTCACGGAACACAGGCAAAATCACTGCAAACAAATGCACACTTAGAACCCATTGCAGGACAAACATTGCAAATGTACAAAAAATTCAGTAAATCCTAGCGGTAGCTCACGGAACATACGGAAAATCATTGCAAACAAATGCACACTTAGAAGTCATTGCACCGGTCACTTGTTAGAGAGGTGTCACTCACTGGTAGTAATGTGTCAAGCATATAACTGTGTTGTTATCGGGCATGGCAATTATAGGCATGGTAGGATGGCAGTGACCTCAGGCTTTTAATTTGGAAATGGTGCTTACTTACTTACTGTTAATAATGTGTCAAGCATATAGCTATGTTGTTATCAGGCATGGTGACTACAGGCATGGTTGGAAGGCATGTTAGCAAATGGTGCTTTGTGTTCTTTCAACATTTAGTGAGAAATGTATTTTCGCACAACTGAGTAACAGGTGTTTGTGTAGCATATGTTAATCAGATGCACGATGACCTGCCAGTCGCCGTGGACACGCCTTAACCTGCGCAGAACCGCCCACGAGGTACTACACTTGGAGATTACCAGATAGGCTGTGTGTACCACCTTACTCTCATCTGCGGCTTTGGTGACCACTTCAAAGAAGTCTATCACATTTAGGACACATGATCTGCCTTTTACAAACCCAAACTGGGTAGGGTACAGAGTTTGGAGATTACCAATGTCATTGTTTATAAGTTCCATGATGTTATGTTCCATAGCCTTGCAATGGGACGGTAGTTCCTGGAGTCTGTGGTGGCTCCCCCTTTGTGGAGTGGGATAACCGTTGAGTGCACCGTTCAGTGGGCACAAAGCCTGAGGTGAAGCTATGATTGAACATGATACTTAGGTGGGGTGCCATTTCATTCTGTAGCTCATGTGGAGCGCAGCCTGGGATGTTGTCAGATTCCATGGATGCTGTGTTTTTGGCTTTGGAGAGTTCTTTTTTTTACCTGTGCAGCCGTGATTACAGGAACTTTGCATTCTTCCAGTATAGAGATGGACCCTTTAGGGGGTGATAGAGGGGTAAAGTTAGCACTGAACCATACTGCCAGGATGTTGGCAATATCACTTGGTTCTGCATATTTAGTGCCATTGTGCTGTAACTCAGAGCAGATCTGAGTGCTGCCATTGAGATTCTTGACATAACTATAGAATGCTTTGTGGCTGTCTTTAGAATCAGTGGCAATTTTGTTATCATAACTAGCTTTGGAGGATTTTATGAGGGATCTCAGCTTCTTACTGAGGCTGACCATGGAGTTCCTCCAATCATGGAATTTTACTCTTTTTTGCAATATTTTCTTTCTTGTGTTGTAGAGTTTGTTTATGGCAGGGGTCCACCAGATTGGCTTCCTTTTTTTGGAGGATAGCATCTTGGTTCTGTTAGGGATTGCATATTCCCTTATCTAGTGTAACTTTTTCTTGTTTTTCATTTTGGTATTTGTTGTAATCACAAATTGTATATTATATTATATTATAATTATATTTAATTATATAACAGTACTGTAGTGTTGTATATTAGTGGGGTGTAGGCAGAGGCAACATTTGTAAGGACAAGTCAAGCATGGTACTTGCTTACTGACATTTGACTACTGGTGAAGTCTAACTAGGTAGGTGTCCATTTTTATTGGAGGTCCATGGAGAAAAGTTCTACGGTATTTTGAAAATTTTAAAAGCCTCGAAAATAAAACAACCCATCTACAATTTAATTAATTATGCCAACTCGGACACAATGTGACAACATTAGTTAAAAGAAATACAACTTATTTAGCAAGTTAAAAGATTATAGGCTAGTAATGCATATGCCTGGATAAAACTTGGGCAGGTTGCATGTTGTTTTATAAACATGCCATTTAAGTAAATTTGTAAGAGATATGATTTCATTTCAACAAATCGTTTGGGTTTCTATTGTCATTATGGGAATGGACCCTGTTCCTAAGTCATGAAATTAGTATTGCTTCAATCCTTGTTATCCAAAAGTAGTCTTGGTAGCATCCACAATGGATCCAAAATTGATTCCTGCAAGTCATACAGAGTTACATGTATTAGTAGCATATCTAAATATGACTGTAGGTTTTTTTTTGACTCATTGTTCCTACTACTATTATTAGAACTGTCTGGGTATTTTTTCCTCCACATTGCTCTTGTTTCTGCCTATAAATCTTTTTATTTTATGACTTTGCGTCTCGCTGTATGTGAGAGTCTGTAATAGCAATGTGTAGCGGTTTCAATGATGAATGCTACGTTTGTCTTTTTTCCTTGAACTACTACAGCTGCTGTTCTCGCATCTACTTCTTTGGATTGTTGGAAATGGCTGATCCAAGCTGATGTACTCTTCATCATTCTCTATAATACTTTGTGGTTCATGTTCTCAATGCTTGTCAGCTACTTCTGTATTGTGATGTTTGCACAATCCTCAGTGGAACAAACCTGCCACACTATTGTGCCTTTCATTGTATAGGTCCCTCTGTCTTGAGTGTATCACACCCACCAACAAGGTATGTGTCTCTTTACAATTCCTTTTTTTTGTTTTTACAGAACCTTCATTTGTCTTCTTCTCCCACCAGTTCATTGAAGTTTATGAACTAATGTGTACGTAGCCCACTATCCTGGGCTGCTATTATTAACCTTTTATCCTTTGGTTTCATTTCACCTCCCCCTTATCCATTTTATGTCAAAACCTTATCAACATGAGGTGTGAATAGGAACTTGTTCATATTTAGAAATATTGTTATCCTGAGGTTGAGCAAAAACAGAAACCAATTTTGGCTAAGAACTATTTCAGAATTGTTTTGAAGGACTAGAGGGAGGGTATTGATCTGATGGATATAGGTAAGGAGTCCCAGGCCTTAGAAACATGGTATAACTATAGATCATGCCCTGCAGATTTGATTGGGTTGTGAACAGAAAGGTTTTTCCTCACTGAGTCATACTGATGGAGTACAAACGTAGTTGTATTGAATGGTATTTAGTACTAGACAAGCAGATGATTGCTGGCTAATTTTGTAGGTGGGAAGAAGCTCTGTAGATGTTGCTTGATGGGTTACTTCTAACCAGTTTAGGCTTTCAGTCCTATAGAGTAGTGGATTCTGAAAGGGGCATTGCTGCAAATTTAGCCACTTTGTTAAAGCATTGCTCAACTTTTGCTTTTTTGTGCTGCCTGGAAGTTAGTAAGAGTGGGTGCTCCACAAACAAGTAAGTAGAGGCGCTAAGTAGTGGTGATTGTGGCTTTAGTTGTGTTGGCTCATAGGTGTTTCCTAGGCTAACGCCCACAAGGGCCTTTTTAAGCCTAGCCATGCATCCCAAATCTCAGACAAGTTCCGATACCCTTGATAAGTGTAAGCATGGGCCTGGGAGAAGAACCATTTACAGGTTACCTGTGTCCATAAGAGACATAGGTGCCAAACCAGGGATGAATTTCTGGTTTCCCATCCAATTGTCCAAGTTGCACTTGAATTGGGTTAGGGAGGAACTCTGCTTCACATGGATGGGGAGCCTGATCCATAGACTTGGTAGTCCCTGGAATGCATACCTATCTCTCCAGCAGGTCCTACTTATATCACAGGCAAGGTTTAAGTCTTTAGAACATGTAATCTTGGTGCTGTTTGTTTTGTGTGCATGCAGTAGGTCCATCAGAGTGGGATCTGACAATGCCCTGTATGCCAGGCATAGATCTCCTCTAAAAAAGCCTTTAGGAGACAGGATATAGGGATAGAGCCTTGAAGGCAGTCTGCATAGGACATATTACTTACGCCCTGTATTCTTTTAGTGAGGAACCTCTGTGGACATTCCAATTACTGGATATGCCTGGTTAGGTACATACCAAATGGGGCATTGTACTCAATTATAGGTCTGATGAATGCCAAATAGAGTGGAAGAATGACTTCCTTGGACTTAGATGCCATACCTTTGTTTATAAGTTACACAGCATAGAATGATTTCCTCACCACTGTAGACACGTGATGATCAAAGGCTATATTACTATCTATGTCTGTCCCTAAGTCCCTGACTACTGGGTCAACTTTAAGGGGTGTGTTGTCAATATGATATCTGGGATGGATGACTTCCCAAAGGATACTATTATGCATTTCTCTGCATTTAGTTTTAGTCCATGGCTCTGACACCAGTTGTTTGTCTCTGTCAGCCCCTCTTGGAGAACATTTGTGTCAGTGGGAGATTCAATGACAGCTCCTAATTTGCAATCATCTGAAAATTTAGTCAGCCAGAGATCACTGACATTGGTCTTGACTTCAGAGAAGTAAATGCCAAAAAAGAGCAGTCCAACGATTGATTCCTGAGGGACTCCACTTGTGACTGGCCTCTTTGTTGTGGTGGACTCTCAGATTCTAACTTCCTGGGTCCTGTCTTTGAGCCATTTGGCTATCCACCAGGTGACATATGGATTTGTACCTAACCTCTTGAGTTTGTCAACAATGCATGAGTGCGGCATTGTGTCAAATGCCTTGGCCAGGTCAAGGTAGGCAGTGTGAACGATTCTGCCCTCATCCATTGCTTTGGTGACCTCAAAGAAATCCACCAGATTGTGTAGGCATGATCTGCCCTAGACAAAACCAAATTGGGTTGGGTCCAGTGTCTGGAGGTTTTCTATATCTCCGTTGGTCAACTCCATGATAATTCTTTCCATGACTTTACGTATAATACTAATGAGACTTATGGGCCTGTAGTTTCCATGGTCTGTAGATGGCCCACATTTGTGCAGAGGGATGACTGTTGCCTTTCTCCATTCATGAGGCACAAAGCCTGTTTGGAGGCTACAGTTAAATAGTAATTCAGGAGGGCCTGATAGGTCATGTTTCATGCTATTTAGAAGGCATCCTGGGATGTTGTCTGGGCCCACTGATGCAGAGTCCTTGGTCTTGGAGAGAGCATTAAGGACCTGTTCCCTAGTGATAGTAGGGGAGGCATATTTGATATTTCCTGAGGGAAATCCTGCTCCAGCACCAGCCAAGTGACAAGTAGAGTACCTCAGGTTTCACTCCTGGGACCGCTCTTGTTTGGCATCTACTTCTCTGAAGTACAGGCCAACACTAGGGGACTCTGGCTAACAAAGTTCACAAATGACTTGCAAACTGGGAGCCATTATTTAATCCCCAAATGATGTGGATACTCTATAAAAGGGCCTTACAAAAACAGATGCTTGGTGCCAGAGCCATGGGCTTAAGCTCAATGCCCAGAAATGTATAGTTATCCCCTTTGAGAAAAAACATGTACCCGTGAATTACCACATAGATGGCAGTACACTAACCACCGAAAGTGTGATAAGAGACTTAGGGACACAGGTGGACAGTGATCTCATCTTCGATAACCACATTGCCACAACAGTCAGGAAATTGTTCTATGTGGCACACCTCATCACTTAGGGTTTTTCATCCAGAAAAAGGGAAGTCATTGTCCCACTGTACTCATCCCTCATTAGGCCCATTATAGAATACAACGCCCCATTTGGTATGTACCTTTCAAGACATCTGCAACAACTGGAAGGGCCACAGAAATACCTCACTAAAAGAATCACAGACCTAAAGCAGATGCCCAACACTGTCCGCCTTAAAAAAACTCCAGCTATACTCGGTCGCATATTGTCTACTCACAGGCAATCTCTGCTTAACATACAAGGCCATGTCAAACCCAGAGCTGTTGGACATGCTACGCTTAAAGAAATCCCTCAGAGCCACACTCTGCAGGGATCTAAACCTTGTCATCACAATAAACAAAACATGCTGGAGGGATAGGTTCCTGACCCAGAGATTCTCCAGATACTGGAATAGACTGTCAATTGGATGGGAGGAAGGAAATTCACCCCGGGGATCACGTCAGTCGCAATGCTAGACAGGGGTTCAGTGAAGTAAATAGTGTGGGAAGAAATAGCCAGGGAATTATTATGGCTAGGCTTGTATAGGCCCTAGGGCCGATAGTGTAGTACCAACCTATGAACCTATAAGGTTGAGGGGGAGAGAGGAGAAATGTTAGAGCTGAATTTATGAACCAGGAGATTTGCTATATCTTCTGGCTCAGTATAAGTGGCTCCATTTGCATTGAACTCTGTACACACTTGTGACTGGTGAGAAAGTGTTTGGATCTCTAAAACATTTCTAGTTTTTGGTGAGTTTTTTTATGCAATTTTTGTATGTGCATGCCAAATGTAAGCTTTTAGGGTCATGGCTAAGGTAAGTACTAGCATAGCTGCTCTTGCTGGACATTTTACCTAGATAATTCCCCTTTTTGTGTTTGAAATAACGTATCCCAATAGGTTATACATTAGCCTTACCTGTCACCAAGATTGATAATTATTACCCGTAATGAGAATAACTGGGCTCATATAGCAGATAATTTGATTAGACCTGTGCCTAGGATAAACCATTTAGGAGCTGCATCTGGCCATTTGTAGTACATGAGGAAGTTCTGGGGTACATTTTCTGTTTCCAGTCTACTCTCACATGAACCGAAGATCACTTTAGGTCTAAGGTTAGTGATGTCTGTTGAATTTCCTATTTTGTATAGATAGGTAATGTGTGATTGTTTCCAAAGAAAGGGACTATGGGATTCCTGGACTGACCTATTTATAAGGATAGAGACAAGATGGGCAGTGCTACTTGCTGCTATTTTAAGGTACTCTCTTGGAAGGTCATCAGCTGAAGCTGAGCGTGGTTTGACTTGAGTTATTTATATAGAATGAGTTCACTGGTTCGAAGGTGAGAGGGGACATAGTGATATATGGCTAGTGGGCAGGGTTGGGATTAGATGTGTGAATCCTTGGTTAGGAACACTATGCTATGAAATAAGAGATGAATTCTATTACAGGTTTGATTGATGAGTTTTTGGAAGAGGGATTAGGGTTGAATTTTGACCATGTTGCAAGAAATCTTTAGCAGATGACTTTAATCTTTTAAGTATGTCTTAGCTATTGTTCAGAGTGTTGTTCTAGTATAGTGTTTTTTGACTTCATTTATTTGCTTTTTATTACAGATGTGGAGCGTTTGGAAGTTTGAGATACTGTGATGTTTTGTATTTCTACCTTTCTTTCCACTCTTTTTTTTATCCTGCATTAGCATTCAACTTTTTTTGGATAGCTAAACTGCTTGTTTGTTTTTTTTTACTCTCTTTCTTCCAGGAGTTGTAAGGCTATTTAGAAAGTTGCATTGAATTAATTTAAATCATCATGTAAGCATAGTATTTTCTGGATATTCCAGTTAAAAGACAATAGGGTAGTAATTCACATGTCTGGATTAAACTTGTACAGGTTGCATGTTTTATAAACATCCCATTTAAGAGGATGTGTCAGATGTATGGTTTAATTTCTCCAAATCTTCTAGGTTATGAGAATGGACCCCATTTCTAAGTCAGGGTTTGGTTAAAGTTCATGAAATTAGTATTGCTTCAGTCTTTGTTATCCATAAGTGCTCCTCGTAGCAACCACAATTCATACTAACATATCTAAAAATGACTGTAGGTTTTGTTTTTTTATTCTCCCCATTGCTCCTTCTACTACTATTGAAACTGTCTTGGCATTTTCCTCCACATTGCTCTCATGTCTGCCTGCAAATCTTGATATTTTATGACTTTGTGTCTTGCTGTATGTAAGACACTGTAATGGCCATGTCTCACTGCTACTTTTGTGTTTTTGTAATGAACTTCTATAGCTGGTGTTCCCGCACCTACTTTTTTGGACTGTTGGTAATGGGTGATCCAATACAATGTACATTACATCATTCTCTGTAATACTTTGTGGTTAGAGTTACCACCTGTCCCTCTTTGTGAGGGACAGTCCCAATCTGGGTAGTTTTGTCCTGAGAAAAAATGGCAAATGTCCTGAGATTTTAAGTGAAAAAATATTTACTAAGTTTTCTTTAATAGTTGCATAAAACATTTTGTTTTGTATCTGAAACATCTAAATATTATATGGAATACCATAAGCATCTCGTATGCCACAAGAAAAAGCTTTTTGGACAAAAACAGTGAAGTTCTGTCCTTTGCACTCCCCGTGGGTATGTCTATCCTGCAAAATTGCATGTTTCTACAAAAAATGTCCCACTTTGGGCATGTGAAAACGTGGCAACCCTATTTGTGATTCATGTTCCCAATGCATCTCAGCTACTTCTGTATTGTGGTGTTTGAACAATCCTGAATGGAACAATCGTGCCACACCATTGTGTATTTCAGTGTATAGGCCCTCTGTCATAAGTGTATCACACCCAACAACAAGGTATGAGACTCATTCGATTTTTTTTTTTTTTTTTGTACAGAACCTACATTTGTTGCCTCTCCCACACATTCAATGGACTTTGTAAACTAATGTGTATGTTGGCCACTATCCTGGGCTGCTATTATTGACTTTTCATCTGCTGGTTTCATATCTTGCATCCCCTTATCCATTCCTGTGTCAAATCCTTATCAATGTGAGGTTGAAACATGAGATCTCTATACTTCTTACTAGATTTATGGCTTTTCCACATTTTTCTTCTTCTTATCTGATCCTTACATTCTTGCTTTTGTTTTTTTGCACATTCAGTTGCTGTATGATTTTTGTCGACTTCTGGATTGATTTCCATTCCTGCTTGCCAATTGAATGATTCTTTTAAACTAAGCAGAGCGGTCATCGTAGACTTTGTCTTCTGCTTTAAAACTTTCACAACTATTTGGATGTGATGAGGTCAGCAGATATGTATGCAGTCACACAGCTGCAGCTCTATACATTTAATCAGTTTCGAGAGGCCTATACCTCATTCAGGGCATGAAGTATAGAATCTTGGTATAGTCTGATATTAATATTTTATTTTGTAAGCGTGAAACATTTTTATTGTTTTTCTATACAACACCTTTTGGGAACAGCAATCACAGCAAAACTCTTAAGTTAAAGAGGCATTATATCCTTTTTAAAATCACACTTCTGCTTCGGACCAAAGCAGAAAACGCTGCCACCCACTTAGTTAATCACCTCCATGTTTGTGACATCATTAATGACATTCTAACATTCCCACCCACCTTGTTAACATCCTCCTACGTCTCTGCCCATCTATCAATTTATATCCTATTGCCATTGCAGTTTTGTTTTCCCTGTGTAAAATACAAGACATTACTTTAGTTCCTACATCATAGTAAAGGCTGGTCCAAGGGCAGTGGTAAGAATACACACTGACAAGGCAAAAGCGGCTACAGCATACCTCATAATCTCTTAGCACAGACTAAGTTCCTTTATTTCAAGGCGGACTAAATTCTCTTACTTGACTGACACAGCACAGCTTAGGGCTTCAGGGCAGAAGTTGTAAGAGGCCAGTTTATTTAAAAGGATTTGATGAGATATGGTGTCAAATGCTTTTGCCATGTTGAGAAAGGTAGCAGAGACAAGTTGGCTGTTGTTTATGAGGTGACTAATGGAATTAATAAAACTTATGAGGGCTGTACTGGTACTGTGCTTGAGTCAAACACCATGTTGTATATCGGATAAAAGGTAATTCTTTAGGAAGTGGTCTAATATTTGTTTGTGGATACACTTTTCTAGGATTTTAGCTATGGGAGAGAGAACGGCTAGTGGTCTATAGTTGGATTTGTTTTTTGAGAGGCCTACTTTATGAAGTGGAATGACATGGGATATTTTCCAAAGGAGAGGTGCATACTGTTCAGAGATAGAATGGTTGATTAGAATAGATGTAGGGTATGCAATAGATGTGACAGCTAGTTTTAGCAAGTCTGCAGGTAGTTGGTCAGAGGCAAGAGTACATGGTTTTACCTTAGATAGTAGGTTTTGTATGTGACTTGTTTGAATGGGTTCAAATTTGAAAAAGGTAGGCGGTTGAGTAGTAGGAGTGGGTATGGAAAGAGGAGACTTAGTAGGTTTGTTTAGCAATGAGGTTATTGAGGTAATAAAATGGGAATTGAATTGGGTGGCTATAGAGTCTGTAGTATTAGTAGGACACACCTTAGACACCTCCTCCTAGTTAAGACCATATCCCACCTTGCTTTCACTTCCATTATCATCTCTCCTTACTCCATCACACTTTATTCAACCAATATACACTTACCAACAAGTACACATCCATCTCATTCTTACCATACTCACCGGCTGTCTACTACACCATGCTCATTCTTCATTGTGTAGCACTATTCACTCTTAGCACTTTGTCCTACCTTACACCCTATCACGCAAACTTAAGTTACACCCAGCACGTACTTCCATCATCCATATAATCCATTCAAAGTTAAACCAATTACATTTGCTATTAACACAGCTATCTACAACTACACAGCTTTAGATCTCGCTCCCGTCAAATGGTTCCCCCAATATACTACCCTATAGGCAACCGCACATTACAATAAACCAATACTGTAATACCTAAAGAACAACTACTTAACAGCCATCCTACTCAGTCTTAGTGGAGACATTCACCCCAACCCCAGACCCTCACCCTTTCAGGACAACACTAACAGTGTTCAAAACCACTCTCTTAATATCCACAGAAAAAGTAATGATCTACTCATAATAAACTTAAACATAAGAAGCATTTAAAAAAAATACAGGAACTTCATGCAAGCCTCTCTATACTCCCCTGACATAGTCCTTCTGACAGAAACCTGGCTCAAACCAGACATTCTTGATAATGAAGATCTTCCCACTGGCTATAGCATTCTCAAGCAAGATAGGGAAAAAAGGGGTGGTGGTATAGCCCTGCTCTTCAAAAATCATCTTACACTAGAGAGGGTTAACCTTAACCCCCCCCCCAATATCTCCAACTTAGAAATACTGTTGGCTAAAATAAAACTCAACCAAAATAAAAATATCAGCATCATAGGTACCTATATCCCCCCTGCCAACAACATAGACAAACTTGAAATCATCCTACAGTGGTCCTCCAATAACCTCCCAGAAGAGACCATTATACTAGGGGACTTTAATATTAACTGCAACTCCTACAACTATGACCACGCTACCACCCATATCAACTTCTATGGCTTTACCCAATTAATGCAAATCACAACAAGGTTTGATAAAACTACTAAAACAGAAACTACCCTGGACTGGATTCTCACCGTCTACTCCACACTTTCATATAGTTCTGGTACCCTCCCTGATTCACTCATTGACTACCTCCCAACATACATTATACGTCATCAGGCAAATCCTACAAAAAAAAACATCTACTCACCAAATTCGCAACACCAAAATTTTCAGGCCTCAAGATTTCATAATATCCCTTAAGCTCTGCAACTGGAAACCCGTCAAATCTTTATCCCTGGACAGTGCAATTGACTAATTTAACACCACATTTTTAAATATATTAAATAACATGGCCCTTATCAGGAGAATACTAGCAAAATCTAATTACTCTCCTTGGCTTACTAAACAGACAAAATCACTCCTAAAAGAAAGGAATAAAGCGTGGCATGAATGGACCCGCAAAAAATCAGTAGTTACTCACCAGACGTATTTCCAGCTAATAAACAAAGCCAAAACCCAAATAAGACTTTATAAGAAGAATTACTATACTAACTTACAAGCTAAATACCAAAATGATCCTCAAAAATTTGGGACCATTTTAAATAGAATAGTACAACCAGGTCAAACTAAGACTAAATTAAGTTTTTTCTGCATATATAATGCAGCATGGACATTTGTAAGATGCTTGGTAATTATATATTAGGTTGATAAGTTCATAGGTAAGTTCTAGGTATGCAGTTCAAAAGACCATTGAGAAGCATAGCCAGCTAAGCCTGAGCACTGTCAAGTGGGTTGAGCTCCATGGTCAAGAAGCACCATGCTTTATACCCCATATATGATTTATGAAGTCCCAGCTAGTCATCCAGAATATTACTGACTATAGACAATGTGTAGTATTGCTTGGGATAGAAATCTTTTGTGCCAGACATGTTCTATTATGCACCTATAAAAGATTACCATCTTTGTTATGGGTGTTCATGGTGGTGTGTGTTTTACATAGCTGTAAGAGGTCAAGCAGGGTGGAATGGACCATGTACCCTATTGACAGACAGTACTCTGCCTGCTGAAGAATAGCATACATAGCAAAAACAGCACTTATTAAAAATGCCAGTTGAACCCTTGATATAAGTATCACCATGAATAGTATGTAACGTTAAGGATTATGGACGGATGTACAGCTCAGCAAACTTTCTGGCCTCTGCGTAAATATCATAATTTGGGCTTTAACACAAATTTTACATTTTATACTTTTAGTACCACAATAAATCGCAGGTAATGTTAGCATGTTCCAGAAGGTGATGTATAAAACAGGTTTCCATTCACATGGAAGAGCACCAGCAAGGTACCAGGTTGTCAAACATGCAGGAAGCTGCGGTCAGCAAAAGGTAATGTTAGACGGTGTAATGCATGTCTTAGAGGTTACACCCCATTTTTTTTTACATAAGACAACAATGTTAGGAGTGGTAGAAGAGGTTATTTTTCAGCTGTGTTTCATAAGTGTTGTACTTCCATCTTCCAAATTTCTTAATGTTCTCTCATGATGTCCTTGCCCACTGCACATGAGAAGCTGCCAGTATGCTAAATGAACGTGGAATATAACTGAGGATGTGGCATATATTTGAGGTCCAAGGTTCATCACACAACTGGTTTCTGCAATATAGCACTCACTTGAAAGGTGGGTAAGCAGCATACCCTGCTTATGGCAGAAAACTGCTCCTCCTTAAGTACCAGTCTATGATGAAAATGTGTGAGTGAGCTTCTGTGTTGTAGGCCCAGAGTTTGGTAATGTTGTAGGCATTGTACTACATTCCATTCTGTGGCCCCTGAGACTGGAGACAACCACTGGTTCTTCACCTCCTGATCAGTCAGAAGATGCTCCTATTTATCCTTATAATATTCTTATTTTCACCAGCTAAATGCTCCACATAGGGGTGATAAACAACAGGCTATGAAAAAGAACTTGTTGTATTACTGATGACATACATTTTGGAACCTGTCCCATAAGGCTCGCACCACCTCCCCATGCCATTCTGAAACCAGCTGATAGCTTGCCATGTGTAATGCTGCCTTCAACTTGTTTTGATCAGCCTCTTACAGTAGCAGGGTGTGTGCCCTCCATTGTTTCACTGCTTTGAGCCATAAAACTGGACAACCTTGCATCTTCATATTGTCTCTAAACTGCTGCAGTACCCCTTTGTAAGCCACCAAATTACCTGTGCTGAGGGTGTTTTTTATCTGTTATTCTCATATGTCCACAGATACTGTGAATGAATTTGCACCCACACTGGTACTGGTGCTGTTTCCAGTGCCACTCTCTTGAATGGAGCCCATTGTGAAAACAACAGTGTAGAGTGTCCAATTATTCTTCACCTCACCCTTTTTGCTGATTGCTCCCTGCCTGAACTATACATATGTTGTCTGAGAGTTGGGAGTACCTTGTTTGCCTTCTGTTTGTATATCCAGGAAGAATTCCAACTTTGTAATGGCATGATAATGTCTGCATGTAATTACTCTTGGCCACCTGCTGCTGAGCTTGTACCCTCCTATGTACATGTAATTACTCTTGGCCACCTGCTGCTGAGCTTGTCTTCCTCCTATGTACCCCCCACTAATGTCTACATATAATTACTCTTGGCCACCTGCTGCTGAGCTTGTACCCTCCTATGTACCCCCCCCCACTAATGTGTACATGTAGTTACTCTTGGCCACCTGCTGCTGAGCTTGTACCCTGCTATGTACCTCCCCCCCAATAATGCCTACACGTAATTACTCTTTGCCACCTGCTGCTGAGCTTGGCTTCCTCCTATGTACTCCCCCCACTAATGTCTACATGTAATTACTCTTGGCCACCTGCTGCTGAGCTTGGCTTCATCCTATGTACCCCCCCCCACTAATGTCTACATGTAATTACTCTTGGCCACCTGCTGCTGAGCTTGGCTTCCTCCTGTGTACCCCCTCCCACTAATGTCTACATATAATTACTCTTGGCCACCTGCTGCTGACCTCTTACCCTCCTATGTACCCCCCCACTAATGTCTACCTGTAATTACTCTTGGCCATTTGCTGCTGAGCTTGGCTTCCTCCTATGTACCCCCACACTAATGTCTACATGTAATTACTCTTGACCACCTGCTGCTGAGCTTGTACCCTCTTATGTACCCCCCCCACTAATGTCTACATGTAATTACTCTTGGTCACCTGCTGCTGAGCTTGCACCCTCCTCTGTACCCCCCCCATTAATGTCTACATGTAATTACTCTTGGACACCTGCTGTTGAGATAGCTTCCTCCTATGTAACCCTAAATGTAATGTCTACATGTAATTACTCTTGGCCACCTGCTGCTGAGCTTGCTTCCTCTTATGTAACCCCTCCCCCCAGACTAATGTCTACATGTAATTACTCTTGGCCACCTGTTGCTGAGCTTGTACCCTCCTATGTACCCCCCCCCACTAATGTCTACTTGTAGTTACTCTTGGCCACCTGCTGCTGAGCTTGTACCCTCCTATGTACCCCCCCCCACTAATGTCTACATGTAATTACTCTTGGCCACCTGCTGCTGAGCTTGCTTCCTCCAAAGTACCTCTCCCCACCAAATTCTTAGAGACATGGCAACAGTTATCCTGAAAAAAAATGCAGTGCAGTCTGAGAGTGTGCCAGCACACGAGTATAATTAAGATCTCTAAAAATGTAGGTGACTGAAACCAAGAATATTCATTACTTGATAAGTTCATGGGTGGTTACTAGGCTACTGCCCAAAGGTCTTTATAAGCCTAGCCATGTGTACCCAATATAATTCTAGAGAAATCGAATATAAATGATTTAGCCTAAACTCAAGATCTTAATTAGCAATGACTGCCATATCTAGGAGGGTCATAGGTGAAATCCGCAGCAAGGAATTTATGGTTCCCCATCCATCGTCCAGGCTACACATAAACAGGGTCATAGAGTGGCTGTGTATGATGTGAACTGGCAGTCTATTCCAGAGGAGTGGCAACCTTTGAGAAACATATCTGTCTCTCCAGCAGACCCTTATTATGTTGCAGCTCAGGTTAATGTCCCTGGTGCAAGTGACCGTTATTCCATTTGACTTGTGGATGTGCAGCATTTGCATTAGGTTTGGATCTGAGATTGCTCTGTAGGCCAGGCACAAGTCTTCTCTAAGTAGTCCATATGCTACTGAGTACAGTGATGGTGACTTCAATCTGTCAAGGTATGACATGTGCTGGAGACCCTGTAATTTTCTTGGGTAGAAACCTCTGAGGTCTCTCAAGTTGCTGCCGGTGCCTGGTAAGGTACATACCAAAGGGACCCTTGTACTAAGTTATTGGCCCGAAAAGGGTCGAGTATAGGGGAGGTATGACTTGTTTCGCTCTTGTGATAATGAGGTGAGCAAAGTAGAATGCCTTCCTTACCACAGTAGACACATGGTGGTCAAAGTTTAGGCTACAGTCAACTTGTGTTCCCAAGTCTCTCAGTACTGAGTTGTTATACTAGGGTATTATTATATGATGGTCTGCAGGGATATTGTTTTTAACAAAGTGGGTACTAATTCATTTTTAGCACTGAGACTGAGGCCGTGGCTTTGGCACCAACCATTGATTTGTGTAAGTCCCACTTGAAGTATACGGACATTGTTTTGGGATTCAGTGATTGCACCTAATTTGCAGTCATCAGCAAACTTAGTCAGGCACAGCCCCTCTGTTTTTGCCTGAACTTCTGAGAAGTATATTCCAAACAACAGGTGGCCCAGCACTGACTCCTGTGGAACCCCACTGGTGACTGGTCTGCTGGTTGAATTCAAGTCTTCAGCTTTAACTGAGTGCGATCTGTCAGTGAGCCTGTTAGCAACCCACATGACAACATAAGGGTTGATACTCAATTGGAAAAGTTTATCAATGATGCTCGGAAGTGGGTCCATGTCAAAGATCTTTGTGAAGTCAAGGTAGGTTGTATGCACATATTTGCCTTTGTTTATGGCTCTGGTGACATTTTTCAAGACGTCTACCAGGTTTAGCACGCATGACCCATTTTTGACAAAATTCAAGCTGTATCTGTTCAAGGGTTTGGGAATCACATATGTCCTTATTTATAGTATTAATGATGATTTGTTCCATGATCTTACAGACAATGCTAGTTAAGGTTATGGGTCTGCAATTTCTGTAATTTGAGCCACACTTTTAATACTCTTTGTCAAGTGCCATATGACAAATTGGAAAAAAAAAACTTATTTGTAAAACTAGCAATAAAGGGTCAGTGACACAAATGCTGTTAGGAGCAGCTATACTGTCACCTTACTCAAAATACCTCCTGCATGTCAGTGTATGAGTGTGTGCATGTATATAGGTATATATCCACCAACACACCACACATATAGGTGTGGGTACGTGTGTATACATAAACAGAGACACAATATACGTGTGTGTGTGTGTGTGTGTGTGTGTGTGTGTGTGTGTGTGTGTGTGTGTGTGTGTGTGTGTGTGTGTGTGTGTGTGTGTGTGTGTGTGTGTGTGTGTGTGTGTCTGTATATATCACAGTGGATATAAAAAGTGTACACATCCTTGTTAAAATGCCATTTTTTTGGTGATATAAAAAAATGAGACCACAATAAATAATTTCTAAACTTTTCCCACCTTTAATGTAACCTATAACCTGTACAATTCAATTGAAAAACAAACAAATCTGTTAAGGGAAAAAATATAAAAAAATAAAAAAAAAATCTATAATAAGTTGGTTGCATAAGTGTGCACACCCTTAAACTAATACTTTGTTGAAGTACCTTTTGATTGAATTACCGCATTGTCTTTTTGGGTACACACCTGCCATCAATTGAAGAGACTCTGATTAACCCCAAATAAAGTTCAGCTGTCCTAGTAGGATTTTCCTGACATTTACTTAGTTGCCCGCTACAGCAAAAACCATGATTTGCAGAGAGCTTACGAAGCATGACAGGGATCTCATTGTTGAAAGGTATCAGTCAGGAGAAGGGTATAAAAAAATTTCCCCAGTATTGGATATGCTATGGAACACAGTGAAGACAGTCAATTCTCGGCTGTAGTGCCTTCTGTGTGGAGTCTGCATGTCCTCCCTGTGGTCTCGAGAATTTAAAGACATGCAGGTTGGTGTGTGCGTGAATGGGTGTGCCTTCCATGAAGGTTGGGCATTGGGCTGGCACTGTAAAAAAAATCCACTGCCAATCATTAGCGGACCGGAGTTCCGCTGTGGCAACCCCTAACCGGGAAAAGCCGAAAAAGACAACACACACACTTATGCAACCAGCTGATTGTATTTTTTTTTTTATATTTTTTCCCTAACAGATTTGTTTGTCTTTCAATTGAATTGTACAGGTTATAGGTCACATTAAAGGTGGGAAAAGTTTAGAAATGATATAGTGTGGTCTCATTTTTTTTATATCACAACAAAAAGGATTTTTCACATGTTCCCACAAAGTCAGCACCTATTTCCCCTGTCCAGTAGGGACACAGGTGGGATCCCGTTCTGTTTCCCATCCAGTTGTCCAGGTTCCTCTTAAAGAGGACTAGAGAGGTACTCAGCTTGACATGAGGAGGGAGTCTGTTCACAGATGGGGGAGTCTTTGGGTCATAAATCTATCCCACCACCAAGTTCTATTAATGCCAGAGACCAGGTTGAGGCCTTGCTTGTGGGTTGCGCAAGTGGAGTTTGACTTAAGAATATGCAGCAACTCCATTAAGGCTGTGTCTGAGATGGCCTTGTATGCCAGACACAGATCACCTCTGAGCAGTCTGTATGAGACTGAGTAGAGGGACAGGGCTTTTAGCCTATCAGTATAGGATAGGTGTTTGGGACCCATGACTTTCCTGGTCAGAAGCCTCTGAGGTCTCTCCAGCTGCTGCACGTGCTTGGCAAGGTACATGCCGAAGAGGGCATTGTACTTGATAATGGGTCTGATAAGGGAGAAGTACAGGGATGTTATGACCTCCTTGTTCATGGATGAAATACCCTTATTTATGAGGTGGGCCATGTACAAAGCCTTGCATACAATGGAGGCAAAGTGTAAAGTTTTTTTATGGCAGGGACCACCAGATTGGCTTTCTTTTTTTGGAGGAGAGCGTCTTGGTTCTATTGGGTATGGAGAGATCCATGGATTTGTGTACATGTTCATACAGTGCATTGGTGTATGATTCAGTAGTCAAGCAACTGTTCTCCATTTGCATGGGTGCTGTGAAGTTAGCCACCTCTGTTTTTAGGAGCCCAAAGTTAGCTTTGGAGAAATTTTACATGATGGTTACCTTTGCAGGGGTGGGCGGTGGAGGGATGTGGATATCCAAGGTGATTAGTTTGTGGTTGGATCTAACCAGGGAGCAGTTAACTATTGGTGTAGAGCAGTGGTCGTCTATATTGGTAATGACCAGGTGAAGGATGTTGCTAACTCTAGTGGGGGTAAGAACAAGCTGGTCCAGGACAATGGAATTAATGAATTCCAGGAAACGTTGGGAAAGTGTATTGGTACATGAGTAGTTTTCCCAGTTAATGGAGGGGTAGTTGAAGTTGCCCAGTATGAGAGTGTTAGGTTGGACCCTAATATTCTCCAGAGTGCTTAGGAACATGGAGTGTGAGTCTTGGGACAAGGTTGGGGACCTGTAGCAGGCTAGAACCAGAATCGCTGTCTTACCCAGTGTTAGTTGCACCTGAAGTATCGCTGATGCGTTATGTTGGGCTACCAGTCTGGAGGTGCGCATCCTTTATGAATATGGAAAGGCCACTGTCTTTGGAGCTTTGGTCCAAGTTCTGAGGCCAAAAGATGTGGAATAAGTTATTGCCTGGTAGTGCAGTGGTGCTTTTTGCTGCCTTGAACCAGGTTTCTGTTACAGGCCAAATGTCGATGTTCTCCATTTGAAGGAGTGCTTCGAGCGAGTGCATTTTGAGATTTAGACTTCTAGTGTTGTGCAGCATGACCCTCAGATTGCATTTGTTTGTAGCTGTTATGGTGTTAATTTGGTCTTAGGAACACCACCTAAAAAAGGCACTATAGGGGTGGCAAGAGCCTTGGCCAGTATCCAGAAGCCCAGGGGTGACAGATGCAGGCCATCTCTGGCAGAGCATCTAGGTGTGTCAGTCATGTTATACCAGGTAGACAGATACTGGATCCCCTTAGAATGACACCAGAAAGTTAGCCATTTGTTGAAATACAGTCATTTTCTGCTTGTACTGTGGCATCATTCTGGGTGATGGTAGGAGCCTGCTCAGGGCTAGGGTCATATCTGCCTGGGCTACATAATCTGAGAGCTCCTCCACGTCTCTTTTCATGTAGTCCAGGGAGGTAGATCTCCGGTCATTCACACCCACATGTACAATGACAGAGTCATATTTGTACCTGTTGTTGATGGACCTGAGTGCATGCATTATGTGGTGGATCCTGGCACCTGACAGGCAGCTGTTACTTTCTCCTTATTCACCCTAGTGAGTGGGATATCAGTGTGCCTCATTATCGAATCACCTGTGAGTAGTGTGTTGGGCATGCTGTTTTGCCTTAGGGGGCTTTGGTTGACTGGCACACTGTTTAGGAGAGTTATGTATGCGTGATTAGTGTTGTGTTGTGGTGGTCAAGTGTGTTTCTGCCTTGGAGGTCTCTGCTGTTTGGATAGATTTTTATTGAGAGCCTCTGCGAAGATGGATGTGTGGTTTGTGTTTTTATGTGAAGGCAGTGCTGGTGTGTGTTCTGGAGGGCTATGTGTTCCATGTGGTGGGTGTGGTGTGGTGCAAGTGTTGACCTTCTCCTTGTGACCAGCTATTCCGGTCTTGGCTGGAGAGTGCGTGGCTTCCAGTTTGGATATATAAGTGATTCACTCACAAGTCTGAGTGTTGGGAGGTAAGAGGAGAGGGTTGTCAGTGTACATAACCTATCTTTTGACCACCACATTGCCACTGTGGTCAAGAAAGTCCTTCTATGTGGCACATCTCATTACTAAGGGTTTTGCATCCAGGAAGAAGGAGGTGATTGTTTCCCTCTATTCTTCCCTCATTAGGCCAGTCATTAAGTACCATGCCCCATTTGGCATGTACCTCACTAGATACCTGCAACAACTGGAGAGGCTGCAAAAGTAACTCACAAAGAGGATTGTAGTCCTTAAATACTTGTCCTATATGGACAGAATCAAAAAACTCCCAGCTATTCTCTGTGTCATATTGCCTACATACAGGCAATCTCTGCTTGACTTACAAAGCCATGTCTAACCCAGCGGGCTCTGTTAGAAATGCTACATCTAAAGAAATCCCAATCCTTCGCACCATACACTCCAGAGACCTCAACGTCATAACCACAATCAACAGAACATGCTGGAGGGACAGGTTCATAACCCAGAGACTGCCCATGCTCTGTAATAAACTTTGCATACATGTCAAACAGAGCACCTCACTGGCCGTCTTTAAGAGAAATCGTGATGAGTGGATGTGAAATAGAAAATTCACCCCGGGGAGGTCGGATGGCACAATGCCAGGGTAATCCTATGGGCTAGGCTTGTAAAGGCTCCAGGGTCATTAGCCTAGCCCAAGTTCACCAGGTTAATAGGGGAAAGCACAGGGAAATGGCCTTTATATATATATATATATATATATATATATATATATATATATATATATATATATATATGTATGTGTATATATATATATATATATATATATATATATATAGATATATAAACAGAGTGAGATAGACATAAAGCACATATTGAGACACACACACATGAATACTTGTGGGAAATATTATTGTATCAGCAATTGGGAAAGTAGCACACAATCTGAGACACAGCAGGGGCCCCTTAGAGAAAACCAACAGAATTACAGTAGACTAGTAACCTTTCAGTGCACTTGTAAAGCAGGAATGTGCACTGCATGCGTATTGTGAATAACAAGACATGCATTATGAGATATGCAGAATATATAAAGAAGGTATAGATATTCATGAATGCTTGAATTTCAAACCAGTCAGTAAAACAGGTAGAGGCAGTTTTATTATAACCACAAGTATGCAAAGACAGATTGTTACATACATACATACATATGCAAATGCATACAGAAAAAGTGACTATAACCAGTCAAGATATAGGATGACCAAGGGCATGAGACTTTGGTCAAAGCATGACATTTTTAATGTGTTATAAAAAAATGGACTGTGGTAGTATGCTAGTAGTGGTAATAAAAAGTATATGAGAAAAAGCATATACTGCATTTGCCTCAGCTGTGAAACGCTAGAGTGTAAACTAACTGCACTTCAGTCAAGCCTTCAACAAAGGTGTACAAGCTCAAAACATTGAAGCACAATAAATGGTAGAAACAAAGTGAAAAAAGAAAACCATGGTGAGGCAATCTGAATACTGGAAATAGTCATGGTATGATGTCTGAAGGATAACATACCATGAATACTAGAAATAGTCATGGTATGATGTCTGAAGGATAACATACAGCAAGAGCTAATGAGAAAAAAAAACCTTTACAACAGTGCTTAGATTGTATTTCAAAAATACCTGTCATTGTTGGGAGATAAACAGGGAAGGTATATATATATATATATATATATATATATATATATATATATATATATACACACACACACATATATATATATATATATATATATATATATATATATATATATATATATAAATATGCATAAGCATGTTAGATACTGGACAGTTTTTATTGCAAGCACAACCGGACAAAGCAATATTGTGCTGTAAAATGAGGAAAAATGTGTTTGATTATAAAAGTGCAGCTAGATGAATGCAGGCAACACCAACAGCAAGCCATGAGTCAAATAATTGCCAGTGCATGAAAAAAGATTTGTAGTAACAAACATGAAACAGAAATACTACTGCCTAGGCCTGAATAATTATTAGACCTAGTTTATAAAAAGAAGTACATAGTAAAGTACATAGCAATTCAGTGCTAAAGAGGCAACAGTTATGAGTGTGACAAGACAGGTTATCTAGCTGAGTGAAATGCAGTGATTCTAGCTAACCTAATTGCCATAGATGGGGGAAGGTAAACAGAAAAGGACATACTTGAAATGTAACCTTTTCACACTTCCTCTAAGAAAGCCACCCCTGCTGAGAGTTTGTGTAATCTGACCTGCAGTATGGTAAGAAGGCAGTTGGAAAACCTTCCCTCTGGGTGATCATGTGACTTACACAGTGCTAAAATGTAAACAAACTGCTCAAGCAAAAAATCTGAGCTAGTGCCCCTTTAAGGTTCTACCTGCATCATACCAAAGACATTAAGAAGACAGATTAGCTCTTTCTTTCCATCTCAAAATGTATCAGCATGTGTCCATGCAGCTAAATACACACTAAGAAAACACAAAAATCAGACTCACATAGTGTGGAGAACCAAAACCATTCAAGCAGATGAACTCCACTAACCAAAAATTTGATTGACAAATTTTAATAATAATACAAAGCAATAAAAATATGAGCACAAGCAAGTACAAAATAACAGTTAAGCACATTCGTCCTTAGAGTTGGGACTTCATCAGAATGGTTAATTGAGAATTAATTGCATTTTAAATACCAAAGGTTGGATTGTGTGTTAGGTCAAAGTTCACTGCAGAGAGAAATGTTTAAAAATAGTAGAAAATGTTCAAATTTCAATAAAAATGCAGTAAAAAACAGTTGCTAGTACACTTCCCAAATATGTAAATATAACGCAAAGGTATATGTAAAAAAAAACAATATAACAAACTGTACTAAGATATTGTTGAGAAAAAAATATAAGTTAAAACATAGATAACAGGCTAATTAGCAACATAGATTGAAATAAATAAATAATCAGGATAGAATAACTATTTAGTACTAAAGTTTAGCTGCCCTAAGCTTGAGAACAGGTAAAATAGATGCATGATCATTAAGACTAAGATGAGATGATGCATTAAGTTTTAACTGCCAAAATAGTTCTTTGCATTCTATTCTAGTTTCCCAAGGAGCACCTCTGTTATTGTATGGAACTATTTCAAGTATGCCAAACAGAAATTTGGAAAAAACTGGTGCAGGATTTTGTGTGTTTGAATAGGGAATTGTTGGCAATGGGTCTGCTTGTAAATTCTTTTGCGGAAATGTCTTTTTGTTTTTCCCATGTAAAATGCAGAACAAGCTGAACAAAGTGCTATATAAAAAATTCCTTCAGAGCCACCATTTCCTTCTGCCAGACAGAGCTTAGTAAATGGGTAATATTCTAAAATGATAGTGTCCTTTTCCAAAATGTTAGAACATTGACCACAAACCTTACATTTCCTGCTACCTTTTGGGATAATCGATGATTTGTCTTCCAAGTGCTGTTCTAAAATAGTTTTTACACTCCTCCTCACTTTGTATACAAAGGTTGGAGTTTCACCCAGAGTGGTATAAAGGGGTGCCAACATCCTCAATCTGGTGCTTACCAGTATGGAAGACCACTGTACCACCCCCACTGTGAGGTCTTCCCTAGTGAGATCTAACCACAAATCAGTCTCATTCGAAGTAACTATCACACCTGACCTCCACTCTCTTCAGCAGCAACGAAACTAAAAAACATCTCCAAAGCAAATTATAACCTCTTACAGGATAGTTTAAATAGCTTTACTGAACCTCCCCCCTCAGATGGAACCAACAGCTATGCCGAGTTCTACACCAATGCTTTATACAAACACCTGTATAACTGCATTGACTTGGCCGTACCTGATAGGACCAAAACAAGCTCCCTAAACAAGAGCAAACCTGCCTGGTGGACAACTGCCATTAACAGGCATTACAATAAGAGGAATAAATTGCTGTCTAAAAGTAAGAGGGAGCGAGCCCTAAACTGAAAACACTCCCTCCTCAGCTTAAACAAGCAAATAAGACTTCTTGTGAAGTACTCCAAAGCAATCTATAAATCCGTATT
Source organism: Protopterus annectens (assembly GCF_019279795.1). Classification (NCBI taxonomy): domain Eukaryota; kingdom Metazoa; phylum Chordata; order Ceratodontiformes; family Protopteridae; genus Protopterus; species Protopterus annectens. The sequence continues at coordinate 1,566,774,986 of NC_056741.1, forward strand.
AGCTTCCTCAATTAAGGACAACCACAAGCTGTTCTTTATTTACATCTGTAACCTAAAAGGAAAGGCCCAGATTTCTGCTGAACTGGTAGTTAATGATACCACACATACTGAGCCTGTGGACATAGCTAACCTGTTAGCCGACAGATTCTGTGAAAACTTCACCTCCCTGTCCCTGCCACAAGTACCCCATGACATCCCTACCATCTGTCCTCTACCTTGTATCTCTAAAGAGCAGGTCACAGGCACCCTCTCTTAGGCGAAAACACAACATCTATGGGACCAGATAACATCCCAGGTTATGTCCGATAGGGGCTCAAACAAGACTTGGCAACACCACTGGGTACTGTTTTCAATAATAGTCTAAGTTTTGGCTTCATCCCAGCTGAATGGAAAATGGCCAACATTATCCTATACTATAGACCTATTTGCCTGACTAGCCTTATCTGCAAGGCCATGGAGTGAATCATCATGGACCTTATCAACAAAGAAATAGGTAATCTCCAAACACTTGACTCTACTCAGTTTGGATTTGTCAAAGGCAGACCATGCCTGTTAAACCTGGTGGACTTCTTTGAGACAGTCACGAGGCCCTGGACGAGGGGAAATCTGTGCTTACAGCCTACCTAGACATAGCCAAGGCTTTTGACACTATCCACCACTCAGGCATCATTGACATACTCTCCCAGCTGGATATCAACCCTTATATCATTAGATGGGTCGCTAACTGGCTCACTAATAGAACCCATATAGACAAAATAGGGGAATCCACTTCCAACAGCAGACCTGTAACCAGTGGTGTTCCACAGGGATCAGTCCTGGGACCTCTAGTGTTTGGAATCTATTTCTCTGAAGTGCAAGCTAAAACTAAAGGTCTGTGGCTGACAAAGTTTGCTGATGACTACAAACTGGGAGCAGTCATAGAATCTCCAAACGATTTCATCATCCTGCAAGAGGGTCTTACACAAACAAATGATTTGTGCCAAAATCATGGCCTTAAACTCAATGCAAAACAATGTATTATCATCCCATTAAATGAGATGTTCCTGTTAACTACCACATCAGTAACAACACCCTAAATACCCACTCAATGGTGAGAGACCTTGGCACACAGTAACCTTACCTTTAATCACCATGTCTCCACAGTGGAAATAAGGGCATTCTATATTGCTCATCTCATAAGTAAGGACATTGCATTCAGGAAAGAAAGAAATTATAACCTCTCTGTACTCTTCCCTCATCAGGTCAATAATTGAGTACAACGCCCCTTTTGGTGTGTACCTTTCCAAGCACATGCAGCAGTTGAAGAGACCACAAAGGTTCTTCGCAAGGAAAATTCAAGGTCTTCAGCATCTCTTTTCTGTGGATCGTCTGAAAACACTGTCACTTTATTCTGTTTCATACACACTACTCAGAAGTGATCAATGCCTTGCTTATAAGGCAAGCTATGATCCTGTTTTATTGGAAATGCTGCATATCCGCAAGTCAAATGGTGCATGGGTTACTCACTCTAAAGACCTTAACCTGGTATGTGACATTAATAGAACATGCTGGAGGGACGGGTTTATCTCCCAGAGGTTACCACACTTTGGAATGGACTCCCACTTCGTGTCAAACAGAGCACCACATTGGCCTTTTTCAAACGCAATTTAGACAGTTGGATGGGCAACCGTAAATTCACCCCCAGGATTCCACCTGTGTCCCTCTTGGACAGGGGAAATTTGTGCTGATTTTTGACATGAGTAGAACTTGGCTAGGCTTTTAGGGGCCCTAAGGCCATTAGCCTAGTAACTTGCTATGATCCTATGATCCTATAAATGTCTTTGTTGGTTTTAAAAACATTCCAGTTGTTTATAATTTATGTTCCTGATCTCCTTAGTGTAGTTATTATGGGTGAGCACCAGTGAATTTGTAAAACATTTTGTTTCATTTTGGTTTGTAGTTGGTTCATTAGCATTATTAACCCCAGTTGTCACAGACCCACATAGGGGGTGATATTTTAAACCCCATCCTTTTAAAATTAAGTCTTTTGATTTCCAGCAAAAGTTTCTTTGGGTAGCCCTCTAAAAGAAACATGCCAGTAATTTTGTTGGCTCCAATTAAATATAGGTCAAAGTCCGAAGACATATCAACCGTTCTGATCAACTGACCTCTAAAAATACTTCTGTTACAACGTGGTGGGTGACAACTTTAGTAATGCAAGTTTCTATTGGAGAAGGTCGGTTTCCTGTAAATAGTAGAACAAAACCACTTGTTGACTTTATTTATAAAAATGGTTACATCCAAATAGTTAACCCTTTCAGTAGAGTGGCAAGATCTCAAAAAAGTAGTCGTTTGGTTGATGCAAACAAGAAAACCTTCCAACATATCCACCTGTCCATAGGAAAAAAGGTCAACAAGGTAGCGTAAGTATGTAAGCCAACAATCACTGTAAATGGAGTCCAGAATGTATTCCTTTTCGCAAGCATACATGACAAGGTTGGCTTATATCGGGGCACAAGAAAATCCCATAGCTACACCTTGAGTTTGTCGAAAATATTCCACTTCAAAATAAATAAAGTTGTTGGATAAAACTAGTTCCATATATGTCACCAAGTTAATAAATGAGTCTTCTGTGTTAGTAAGCTCAGTAATGGCTCTGTGGAATAGTTCTAACCCAAGTGTGTGGGGGATACAGGTGAATAAATCAGCAGCATCCATCATAACAAAGTTGACTTTGTCATTATAGTAATACTGCTTGATTTTCATCAGAAAGTCCCAAGAGGTTTTCAAAATATGGTTTAACTGTTTTAAGGAACTTAAGTGTGGTCAATAATCAAAGCAAGCAGGTAAGTTTCCGATCCTTGGGACGCAACTATAAGTCTATGGGGGGGTTGTAGTATATCTTTGTGGACTTTGAGAATTCCAAATATTGTTGTTATAACAGGACAGTTAGACAAAAAGTTGTAAATATCAGCAGTAATGGTACTCTGTGTCAAACTCTCCTCAGGAAACAAGTCTATCTTCCTGTGTGCAATATTAATTTCTTTGGGGGAGACAGTCTCATAATTAATAATATCATGGATCATGCTAAACATTTGGCTTGTGTACTCTGTATTTTAAACATTTTCTAATATTTTTAAAAATTTCTAATATTTTTAAAAATGTATCACTGCAGTGAACTTTTGACCTAACACATGAACCAAGCTTTGGTATATAAAATGCAATTAATCCTCAACTAATGGTTCAGATGAAGGCCCAATACTGGGGATAAAAGTGCTTAACCATTATTTTGTACTTGCTTGTGCTCATATTTGTATTTCTTTGGATTATTATTAAAATTTGTCAACCATAACTTTTGTTTGGTGGAGTTCGTCTGCTTGAATGGTTTTGGCTCTCTACACTATATGAGCCTGATTTTTGTGGTTCCTTCTCAAAAAACAAATTGGGACAAGGCATTTCTAAAATCACATTGTCCAGATGGCTTTCTCATTATACTGCTTTTGTCTGTAAAGAAAAGGGATTGGCTCTACCACACAAACCAAGGGCGCTTTCAACTACAGCAGTGGTAGCCTCCACTAATTTCTTTGCTAGAGTAAGAGTAGATGAGATTTGTGCTGTGACTACTTGGTGTACTCTTCACACCTTTGTTTCTCATTATAAGCTGGATATGCAATATACATCCCATACACCCTTTGGCTCCTCCATTCTTTAGAAAATCTGTTCATTACACCACTCTGGTTTGTCAGTATCTGGGGAATATGTTCCATCCAGTAAGTAGGACAGAAAAGAAAACATCAGGTACGAAAGTTATGTACTTGTTATGATGCTAGATATATGTTGTCTTCTTCTGACTGACACAGCTTTCCCTCCCTCTGTCTCCCTTCTTAAATTGTCGTCTAATAGCTCTCGACCAATCAAATGGACCTGTTCAGAACCTTGTCATATATTCAGCCTTGAGCTGATTTTTCACTCATAACTGTTACAGGGGATCTGAGTACTGTGAATGCTGGTGCAAACCATTTGTTTTTTGATTTGTTTGTTGAAGTTTATTTATTTTTCTTGTTTGGAATATGTATGTTAGAAGCGGGACTGCTGTTTTGTGGGATTGTAAGAGTGATTTTCTTTACCTCAAAACTGCCAGTTTTACCTGAACCAGCATTTGTCTACTCTTGTAGTTTCCATTAACTGTCTTTGAGGCTTCTTTCCAGTCTCCTCAGGTGATATTTCTGCCATCTGTAAGAAGAAAAGGAAGAAAAAAGCTGTCAGGGGAGTCTTTGGGTGTCAGGCCTGAGCATTGGATGCTGATGGGTGACTCTGCTGTGACTGATTTTGGTTCCTCAGACCACTTATTGTTTTCTTCAGTTCTTCTGGTGTAGCACCAACAGCTACTAAGGACAAGGGGGATAGCCACTTCCTCTGCGGCTGTAGGGTTACTCCACCGGCAAGGAAGAATCGCTCTTGTCTGTCTCATGGGAAGGGAGGAGCTGAGGTTGGGATCCTACCATTCTCAGAAAAGAAGCCTGAATTCCAGGAGAGTGTGCCTGCATTAGGTGACTCCTCCTTGAAATCTTAACTTTGTACTTCAAAAGCTTACTCATTTTTCATTTGAACTTCCTCATGTGGCTGAAATGAAGTTCTTAACATGGAATACTGTTTTATTTTACTCTGTTTTGATGTTTACTGGGAGAGTATCTGAGTCACAAGCTGTTGTGGTGAGTCAACCCTGCCTCATTTTCCAGGAAACAGGGTTTCCTTTTTGCCTAAAGTGGTCTCAGAGTTTATCTTGAGCCAGTCTATTAATCTCCCTGTCTTTTACCTGATCCCAAAAGAAAGAGAGTAAACAATTTTCATATCTGGATTCCAGCAAACAGCACAGATACTACCTAGACAAATTTCAGTCTTTCTGGAAAGTTGATCAGCTGTTTGTGTGCTATGAAGGTAAGATGAATGGACAACTAATGTCAAAGCAGGCAATTTCAAGATGGTTGTGTCATGATGTTCCTTTTTGCTATTCCCACCATAACAAGTCACTTTCAGGCAGGGTTAGTGCCCATTCCAGCAGGACTTTGGCTTCTTTGGTGGCTTTCTGGAAACAGGTGGACTCTAGGGGTATTTTAGAGGCAGCAACTTGGCCGTCTGTATATATGTTTGCAAAGCACTACAAACTGGATTAATTTTCAAGGTCTAGAACAAGCTTTGCTAGGATCATTCTCCAGGGACTCTTAAATTCTTAATTTCTTCCACCTCCCTTTTTGGTTGCTAAGCTGTTGTAATCTGCCATAGCTTCCCCTCCTTCCAGCCCCCATTCTGTTACTTGTGTTCTTTTTGGTGTTGCCAGAGTGTGACTGTTTTCACCCTTTTGTATATACTTTACTGTTGGGTTTGTTTTCTAGCAATATTCTTTCAGGGTTTTTGCCTCCATCCTAGGCAGACATGCACTGAAGCTTTTTTATTCTCCAGATGTCCTTTTATGAATCTCCGCTTGTGCTCCTGGCAGTTGGAGCACATGGAAGGCAACATTTAGCTTTCTGAAGCTAGCAGGTCCTCAGGGAACACCCAAATAGGTTAAGTTGCTGGAATAGTTCAAACATCAAAATTTACTTACAGACCTGTACTTTCTCTTGAAGTCCACAGACAACTCAGATTCTTTCTGGGCAAGGCAAAAGATTTCTGAAAACCATACCAACTCTTTATTTCCTTTGAAAGTAAGAAAACAAGGTGTGTTCAATTTCCAAGCATACTATTTCCTCACAACTTTGTCAGACTGTTCAGTCCTGCTGTTCTTACCATGGGAAAAAAAATCCTCTCTCAGAATGTAAGTGAACACTCTACTAGAGCTGTAGATACTTATGGTGCTTTGTGGAAAGGGATGGGACTCTAGGGAACTTCTAGAGGCAGCAACAGGATCCTGTGTGCACACATTTACTAAACGGTATAAAACTGACTCCTTTTCCAGAGCCAGAACAGGACTCACCAGCGTATTCTGTACTTTGGTACTTTTTCCTCCATCCTTTCTGTGTAAGGTTTGGTAATAGAGCCATATAGCTGTATGTTACTGGATCAGTGATCTAATAACAGAGTGAGAAGTTTGGCAGTCTGGGGAAATCTTGCACTAAAGCCACGGCTGTTCAAGACTGAGAGTAGCCAGTTGAAGTGATTTGGTCACCAAGTAAAGCGGCCATTTGGATGCCTCCCCTGGGAGGTATGCCAAGCATGGCCCATTGAAAGTAGGCCCTTGAGCAAACCCGAGACATGGTGGAGAAATTATATCTCTCAGCTGGCCTCAGATAGCCTTGGCATCCACCAGTAGTCTCTGGAAACTGTTGCTAAAGACTGGGAATTCTGACCTGTCTTACTCGTGACTTACATATTTAGAAAATGGATAATAGAATGGGTCTCCAAGATCTCTTCAACCACCTAATTAGAAGGAAGTGGAACACCTTCTTCGTTGTTTGTGAAATGGCATTACAGTGTGGAATAAAAGCCATTCTCCACAGCTCGTAGCAAATGAATTTGTCTTTTGTCCTCAGCTTTCCATTGCAAACTTATTTAAAACAACCCAGTCCAAAATATTCGCACATCATTAACCCCCCAACCAAGATTACCACTCACTTGTGAATTTATTTCCATACATTAAAACAAAACGCACACAGTATAACAAGTGCAAAAGAATTAAATAAATCAAATTGAAGGAAGGAAATGCTATGTAATTACTTGCAGTACTGTGTTGTAGTAAAATTATACTGCATTGCGTTAATTTGGCAGTGCAAAGTAACAGTTATCCTTTCTGATCTGCTTTTATGTGTATTAAGTAATTTTACCTTAACACATCCCCTTCATCTCTCCCTTCCTCCTATTATTTTCTTTACTCATGCTGTGTCCTCTGGAATGACTCAGTAGATTCCGTCTACCACCCATTTTAGTAACCCAATTCATGAACTCATTGTGCTGTAAGTGGAAAAGTACCTTCAGAGATCCCTGTAATCTTCACCTCTCCTCTGTCTTCTTATTTAGTGCAACCATTCAACGTCTTCCTAAAATAGTACTTAGCTCCCATATCATGCCCTTCTATCCCTCCTGATGTTTAGTAAGATGTTCTTAATTTCCATTTACCTACCATCTTACCTTTATTTTTCTGTCCTACACATGCCTTTATGTTTTTTTTGTGGATTACTTCCTACAACCTGATGTCCTTTGTATGACTGTCAGAGTTGCACGTATTACTTAAAGCATGACCTGACCAGGCCCTGTATAATGGAACAATACTTATTTACTTCTGGAGTCACTACTGCTGAGGATATATTTCATCATTCTGTGTGCTGCTTCTGCCGTCTCACTCTGTACCTAGTAGTCCATGCCAGGCGAAATAAATGTTGTCTGTCCATTGCCTACTGTACAACTATCAATTCTGCACCCCTGTTTAACATTTCACACTAAGGTTAATAGCTGTAGTGCCATACTTCATCAATCCTGGACATCATCTAAAACCCCCTTGACTTTTTCCTGAAATGGTACTGTGCACCCATATCTTGTCCTCCTTTAATGGAACAATACTAATTTACTTCTGGAGTCATTACTGCTGAGGATATACCTCATTATTCTGTGTGCTGCTTCTGCCGTCTCACTCTGTACTTAGTAGTCCATGCCAGGCGAAATAAATATTCTCTGTCCATTTCCTGCTTTACAAGTATCAGTTTCACACCCCTGTTTAACATTTCACATGAAGGTTGTTAATAGTTGTAGTGCAGTACTTCATCAACCCTGAACATCATCTGAAACCCCTTGACTTCTTCCTGAAATGGTACTGTGCATCAGTATGTTGTCCTACTAACCCTAATGATGTTTAGTGAGAAAGGACGTATGTTGTGTGCTAGATTGCAAATTTTTCTATCCAGTAGATCCTGGATTGTGAAAATTTCTTGTATAGTCTCTAAATATAAACTGTAACAAGTGATGTGCCACAGGGATCCATTTTAGACCCCCTCCTGTTTGGCAGTTATTTTGTAGATATCCAAGCCAATACCCCAGAAATGTGGTTGACCAAGTTTGCGGCTGATTGCAAGCTGGGTACTGTTATGTGCCCATTTATTGGTACTGAACAGTCCCAGCAAAGTTTGGAATGTACACATACCTGGTGTACTGAAAACGGTCAGAAGTTAAATGAAAAAAAAAAAAGTGCAGTGTAATAACGGTTGACAAAAAAATGACTCCCACCTCATATGCTATAAATGGTAATACTCTTCAGACAGAAAAGTTCACGAGAGACCTGGGTATGTACGTGGACAGCTCTCTCTCATTTGAAAATCTTTTTTCCAACATTATGAAATCCTTTTATTTGGAATAGTTAATTACCAATGGAATATCTTAAAGAACCAAAGAAAACATCCGTTCCCTCTGTGATGTCCCCGCTCTGGGCCAGTAATCAAGGAACCTGAATCCTCACCACTAACACTGGAGAGAGACATTCACTTGGAAAACAAATGGAGACACCCAGTATTCCCAGATTCAGCTCTCTACATCAAGCACAGTTTCCCTTAAGAGCACACAGGGAACACAGTCAGCCCGGTGTCTGGATTTTTTTATATCTGGCTCCCTCCAGGGCCCCAATAATGTTTCCCCCAGCACAGCTATAGGGTTAAGTCCTCAGCTGAGTGTCCAAGGCAAGTCCTCCAGCACCCTCCTTGTGAAACCAGTGCTTTGTGTCCCTGCTCCAAGTAGCTGACAGACACACACACACACACACACACACACACACACACACACACACACACACACACACACACACACACACACACACACACACACACCTGGGAAAGGTTGGCACAGATTTACCTGCTGTACCCCCTTCTGATCAGACTATAAGGTATTTATCACTGCCACCAGTCACTACAATACCAGCTACATAAGGCTTTTGCAAGGGTACTCAATTATACTGAGTGAAATTAATATTAATACAAATGGTAATGTTGTACAAACAGCCAGACTTCAGGAGTGGGCACAGTGTCACCAATAGTTATAAATATTCTCAAAGGTTAAAATGTTATCGAAAGGGACAGCCACAATCAAAAGTTTAAATATATTTAATAATAAATAGTAAAAAACATGGAAATACAAAATATCTATTTACAGTAAACACTAGAGGTTCATTACAGGAAAATAAAATATACTGCTGGAAAGATTCACACAGTTACAGAAAAAACAATACTTAACTATTCTTGCTATATGTTCCTGACTGATCTAGAGAATTACTGTTCCTACTTACTTAATAGAGCAAGGCAAGATGAAGTATGTGAGTTATCCTTCTATGTCAGGTTCCAAGAAGTATACTGCCCTGAGACTTGTACCTAACCTAATATTAAACTATTGTATCTGTACAGAATGACATCGCATGCATCTGGTCATCTGACTTCTGGTACCCATGCAACCCCCCATTGCTAGAAACTGCCAGGATAGAGCATATACATGTCAGTAGTACGGACACTTGAGCATTGCTCAGATTTGGTGCAGCTTCTGGAAGTCATAAAACAATTACAAACTTCTCCTCCTCCTACAAAGACTAACAAACCATGCTTCCTACAGACATTGCACCTCTGGCTTCATTGAAAACTGTGAGATAAGATCTTTATGGCCTAGGCCCAGTAATTTAATTTCTTACTATTTTTCCAAAATTAGCTGGAGCTGAGCTTAACCTCTTCTATTCCAGTATCCCCTGTAGATATATATATGTGTATATATATATATATATATATATATATATATATATATATATATATATATATATATATATATATATATATATATATATATGTATGTATGTATATATACTTAGTTACAACACAGTCCTGACCCACTGTTGGTACATTTTAACACAAGCCTCTTTACAAATCCATTTTCAACACAAGCATCTGTGCAAATCAGTTTGATATTCAAATAACATATAATTCTTTACTAAATTCCAGCTAGCTATGCTGGCATATGTTAGACATCCACTGCTCTACTTTTCCTGGCATAGCTGGCAATACCTCACATCATCACACCCTCTATTCCTCCCTTATCAGAACAGTCTTTGAATGTAGTGCTCTCCATAGGACATGCAAGCATGTCACTCAGCTGGAAAGGTCCCAGAGATTTGTAACCATGCAAATTAAAGAAAGGTCTTAAATCCCTCAACAATCTGAAAAGATTAGCATGACTCTTCTTATACTCGGTATGAAGGCTGCCAACCTAGCTTGACAGAATTTTGTAGATAATTCTGTCATTTATAAATATTAATATAAGCCACAGGCTTGTTCTCTTAAATGTAATAAAATTGTGTTAAATGTTGAATGTCAAAAATGTAACAGTGTACTCTGCTGGAAGAAAGCCGACAAGTCAAGCATTGTATGACTGTTTGATCTCAGACTCGGAGCCGTGATGTGTAGACCAGCAGATTCTTTCTATTGTTTTGAGACCAGAGTTAATTGCTAGAATTTACATATATAATGTCTTTAATTGCTCTGGTTTCCTGACTAGGTGGAAGATCAAAGATATGTCAGACTCTTTCTGTTAGCCTGGGAACCAGAGAGAGAGAGAGAGAGAGAGAGCATTTTGGATTTTGTCTAAAGCTGACAACAACTCACCGGTACTCTGATCTTGCTGTATATGTAAGTTTATTTAGAACTGTGATTGCTCTTAGGAAAGGATAGAAAATAGTAAATTTAGTCTAGCTGTTTTCTATATTTATGTCAGAACTGTTCTAGAGTATTATTTAAGCATTTTCCTGTGATGTCTGAACGCTTGACTAACACTGTGTAGTAAGAAGTATTGTCTTGTGTTTTTATTATTTGTTATTAAATATTTTTAAACCTTTCAACTGTGGCTGTTTTGTGTAGAGATAATTTATTGCATGTATATAGTGAAACTGTACAAAGCCACTCCAATAGTCTTGCTGTTCAGTCACACTTACTATTTGGATAATACTGCACAATAATAATTGGACACCCCTTGGTAAGGGCCATTTTAGTAGCTGATAGTAGGGTTGGTGGCAGCTGGTACTACCTTATAGACTTTCATAAAGGGGCATAGTTGGAGAACCTGTGCCAGCCTTCCCCAGGAATATCTGTGTGTTTGTATATGATTCGTATCTTAAAGTGTGTGTGTGTCTGATACTTGGGCAGGGACAAGAAGCACTGGTTGGGCAAAGAGGGTGCTGGAGGTTTTAGCTTGACCACTAGGCTGAGATCTGGACCCTATAGCTGTGCCAGTGGGGAGTCTTATTGGGGATCTGGAGAGAAAGGGAGAAACCAGACCCAGACTGACTGCGATCTCTGTGTGCTCTTAAGGGAAAGTGTACTTTACTGTGTGTGTGTACTTGTTATCCTTTCCAATGTGGATACCCTTCACTGGTGTTAGTGGTGAGGATTGAGACTGCATGATTACTGGGCCAGTGCGCGGGCGTCACATATTAATTGGTGGCAGTGGTGGGATACCCACACCACATATTAATTGATTGGCAATTGGCTTGTAGTGGTGTGGATAGTGAATTTCTATAGCATGTGTACAGTGATCACTGAAGGTGTTTTTGTACTCTAAATCAGCTACACAGTGAATATTCAGAGTTCAGATCACAATTGTTTTATTTTTTTTGTTAGTTTAGTCAGTCAGGGAGAGCTGGCAAGCATGTCAGCAGAGGAGTATGGCAAGCTGTCAAGGAGTCACTTGGCTGAGATGTGCCAGGCTAAAGGACTGATGCATGGAAGCCTGACTAAGGCAGACATGATTGCAGCTGTGGTCACAACTGCATCAGAAAGCAGCAATCAGGAGGGTGATCAGACTGGCCATGGAGGTGTACAACACTCAGAGAATGGACATCTCAACTTTTCTGCAGAGGACGTAAAAGTCGATCTGGGCTAAAGAAACTTGAGTTGAAGGCCAGGCATTTGGAAACAGAAGCAGCAGAGAGACTGACACGTTTACAGGCTGAGGAGCATGAGAAACTACTACGTCTGGAAACTGAGGAGAAGGAAAGGCAGAGGCAGCATGAAAAGGAGAGGCTGACTGTTCACCAGAGTCATGGAGGTAATGGGGAAGTGAGTAACTGGACCTCAGAAGCACAAAAGGTCAGTACATTTCTTCCACAGTTTAGCGAGGGGGATAATTTGGATAGTTTCATTCATATGTTTGAGAGGGTATGTAAACAGTATGATGTTGACCAAAGGCTCTGGGTACGGTCCCTGACCCCCTTGCTCCATGGTAAAGCTGTAACTGTGTTGTCTAAACTTTCTGATCACAATTTGTTTTGATTGTACTGCTGTTAAGAATTGGCTGTTAGAATTTTTTAAGCTAACACCTGAAACTTATAGGAAAAAGTTTCATGAGCATAGACACACAACAGAGAAAGTGTGTTTGAATATGTTGCTGAACTGCACACATATTGTCATAGGTAGGTGAGTGGATGTCAGGTCACCACTTTTGAAGGGCTGGCAGACATTTGATTTGGGAACAAGCCCTTAGCACTTTGCCTGAGGACATGAGGATCTGATTAGCTGATAGACAATGTGCTACTTCAGATGAGTTGGGGAAGAAGGGAGACCTATACCTAGCAAGCAGGGCATCCCTGCATAGGAAAGGGACACTCAGTACTTCTCATGGGTCTAAAGGAACCCATAGTAGGCAGCCCAAACTGCCCCAACAGAATCTGACAGTAGCAGGGGAACCCAGTAGTCCAGGCACACATCCAGGACCTAGGGTTAAATGTTTTGAATGCAGCCAGTGGGGCCATGTGGCATATAGTTGTCCACAGAGGCAAGGTGGGGAACAAAAGGTGAGGGAACCAGTAAGTGGGAAACACAAAATGCCAATAGTAGGTTATCGCGAGACAACATGAGTAACAAACTACCATCCTGCAGATGTCCTTATATGGAAAGATTTTGATGAGGCAGTACCATGTGTTTATGGTGTTGCACACAATCAGGCTAGGAGACAAGCATATGAGTCTGGTAGCATGATGGAGACCCAGGCAGACAGACTTATTGCAGCCAGGACTGGTGAGGTGGTTACTTGAGGGAGGGAGCTACTCTGTAGCAGTGAGACTGAAGGTAAGCCACAGCTGCTTGTGGGTGCTGATGTTCCGTTGGACAAAGTGACTGCAAAGGTAGAGTTGAGTAGTAGTACCCAGGCTGACAGTGAGGCAAAGGGAGCTGGGAAGGGTTACAAAGAGAGAGTTGAGACAGGCTCAGTTCTCAGACCCTACATTGCAAGGCCAGAGGCAGGTAGCTAGTGAGATACCTGATTCTCAAGGGAATGGGGAATCTGTATACTGGGACAAAGGGTTACTGTATAAAGAGTGGACCCTTGAGGGAGGGCTAGAAAGTGAGAGGATACAGCAGTTGGCAGTGCCTAGAGTCTACTGTCTAGTGCTTCTTGCCATAGCCCGTGATATTCCCTTTGCAGGTCATATGGGCATAAAACATACAAAGAGACACATTATGCAGAACGTCTATTGCCCCTGGAATTTCCAGAGATGTAACAGGGTACTGCAGAACCTGTGAGCAGTGCAAAAGGTAGGCAAGGAAGGAGACAAGGTGACAGCTCCTTTGCCTTTGTCTGTGATTGAGGAGCCATTTCAGAGGGTAGCAATGGATATTGTGGGGCCTCTGAGTACCCAAAGTTCTACAGGGAAAAAGTATATCCTAGTGGTAGTAGATTATGCTACAAGATACCCTGAGGAAGTGGCTTTATCCTCCATTGAGGCAGAAAAGGTGGCACATGCTTTGTTAGAGATTTTCAACAGGGTAGGTTTCCCAGAAGAAGTACTGACTGACAAAGGTGCCAGTTTCATGTCAGACCTGCTGGCTTGTCTGTGGAGGAACCCTGGCGTGAAGTACCTGAAGACCACCCCTTACCATCCCCAGACTAATGGTCTTGTTGAGAGGTTAAACTCTACAATCAAGTCCATGCTACAGGCATTTGCAGCTCAGTTTAAGAGGGAGTGGGACAAATATTTGCCCCATCTGTTGTTTGCTTACAGAGAGGTTTCCCAGGAATCTACAGGGTTTTCACCTTTTGAGTTGCTGTCTGGGCGTAGGGTGAGGGGACAACTCAATTTAATTCTTGATGGGAAGGTGTGTGCAAATCCCACAAGGAGTCTGTTGTGGCATACATCCTAAACCTCAGGACAAGGCTCAGGGAAATCATGGGCTTGGCCCAGGAGAACCTGGCAGAAGCCCAACCACAGAAAAAGGTCTGGTATGACAGGAATTCTCGATCTAGAGAGTATGCTATATGGCAGGAGGTAATGGTTCTCATTTCTGTCAGACACAACATGCTGCAAGCAGCTTGGGAGGGACCCTACAAGGTGTTAAGAAAGGTAAGTCATGTTAACTACATGGTGGAACTGCTAGGCAGTAGCACAAACTGTACCATGTTAACATGATGAAACCTTACCATGATAGGGAGGCCCTTATACTGAGTATTTACAGTGGATTGCAGGAGGAGTCTGAGGGAAATCTGTTGACTGATCTCCTCAGTGAGGCTTGGACTGACACCTCAGTGGAAGGGGTAGCAATATCCCAGCAGCTATCTCCTACCCAGGTTTGAGAAATCCAAGCAGTGTTACAGGAGTTTTGGAACATATTCACTGGGAAACCAGGGTACATCACCAGGTGGATACAGGACCCCAATGGCCTATTAGGCAGGCCCCTTATAGGGTGCCTGAGAGAGTCAAACATATTCTGTGGGAGGAGATACAGGAGATGGTGGAACTAAGGGTAATTCAGGAGTCCAACATTCCCTGGGCCGTCCCAGTGATGCTGGTGCCAAAGAAGGATGGCAGCACCAGGTTCTGTGTAGACTACAGGAAATTAAATAGTCACACGGAGTCAGATGCTTACCCCATGCCTATGACAAATGAGACCCTAGAGCAGCTGTGTGGGGCTAAATATCTTACCACCATTGATCTTACCAAGGTTTACTGGCGGTTGCCCTTGACTTCCAGTGCTAGAGAGAGGTCAGCCTTTGTGACTCCTTTTAGCTTGTATGAGTTCACAAAAATGCCCCTTGGGATGAAAAATGCCCCAGCGACTTTCCAGAGGCTGGTAGATCATATCCTAGCAGGAGTAGGAGGGTTTGCCCTTGCTTACCTATATATTGCCATTTACAACCATTCCTGGCAAGAGCATCTTCAACATGTCAGGGAGGTACTGGGCAGACTACAGAGGGCAGGGTTGACCATTAAGTCCAGGAAATGTCAGGTGGGTATGGCAGAGGTCTCTTATCTGGGACATAGAGTGGGGATTGGTAAGATCAGGCCAGAACCTGCCAAAGTGGAAGCTATTCAGGAATGGCCCGCACCTGTTACCAAAAAGCAGGTGAGGGCATTCTTAGGGACAGCAGGGTACTACAGAAATTTAATCCCCAGTTATAGTACCATAGCTGCTCCCCTCACAGGCCTGACAAGGAAAAACAGGCCAGATAAGGTAATGTGGCCCCAGCATGTGAGCAGGTATTCCAGAAGTTTAAAGAAGCTTTGGGAGGACCCCCTGTGTTAGCTTAGGTTGAGGTTGCTATGGTTGCTTGGGAGATCACTTTAAAGCATGGTGTACCTTCCAGTCCTCCTACATCCCATCAGATCAAACCACTGTGACAGACAAGTTGAGTAGGACCCTGCCAGACCCACAAGAACGGAAATTAAATGAGAAGGTATTTCAGGAATTGATCCAGTTGTGAGGAACATTTTCTTTTCCAGGATTCCTTGCATCCAGGCCTGGAAAACAGATGACTTTTCATTCCCTTAAACAGGAATGTTCCTCTAAGCCTTTCCACTAACATCCAGAGTAATTTTGAAGATTCAAGAGGACTCTCAAAATATCATTGTGGAGAATTCCATCTGGTTTAGGCTGCAGTGGTTCTCCCTTGTTATGGAAGTGCAAGCAGCAATTACTACAGGCTTCTAACAGAATGGATCTACTCACACAAGGTAAGGAGAGTTTGATATACCCAGACTTGAAACATCTGCAACTCATGCCTGTATTATTCAGTTTCAGTACCTTTTATGCATCTTTTCTCAGAGGACGTACAGCAGGTGTTTAAGAGGGCCAAAAAATCTATTAGAAAATCTTATATTAGCAAGTGAAAGAGGTTTTCTAGCTGGTGCCTAGCCAGTAGCCAGGATTCAAGATTTTATAGCACTAGTTTTCAAATATTTTTGTAAGTTACTATTTTCTGGCATTTCTTAATACTTTGTCAGGGTTCATCTTTTGGCCATTTCAGCATGTCTGTCATGAATCCTCCTGTTTAGTCAAGCTCTTTTTAAAAGGAGTCGTACATCCTGAACCACCTAGAAAAAAGGTGGTATCTGTTTGGGGCCTTAACTTTGTGCTAGAAAACCTAACCCTGTCTCCCTATGAACCTGCTCATTTAGCTGAGTCACAGTTCCTTACCTGAAAGACTGTGTTACTCATTGCTCTGATATCTGGAAGAAGAATATTAGAGTTGCAAGTTCTCAAGGTGGGTGAACCCTATTCGGTGTTCTGTAAAGATTTTTTTTTAATTATTGCAGATCTCTCTTTTATGCCAAAAGTATTTTCAGAGTTTCCTTTGAATCAAACTATTTATCTCTTTGTATTCTTTTTAGTACTGAAAACCAGGGAGCAAATATTCTACATACTCTGGGTGTGCATAGGCAACTCAGGTATTAGCTTGACTGAATTAAGGCCTTTAGGAAAGCTGACCAGCTGTTTATTTCCTGTTGGGGTGAAAAAGAGTCAGCATGTGTTTAAATGATCTGTTTCCAAATAGCTGCCCCAGGCTATTACCTTTTGTTATTCCCATCATGACAAATATTTCCAGTTTAGTATAATCTACTAGGGCCTTGTATTCTTCTATGACATACTGGAAAGGTGTGGACTCTTGAAGCATTGTAGAGGCAGCTACTTGGTCCTCTGTACATACTTTTACTAAGCATTACAAAGTGGATTCCTGCTCTAGGTCTAGAACTCAGTTTGTTAGGGCCATTCTTCATGTGTGCCTGGACCTTTATCCTTCCTCCTGCCAGGTGGGATAAGTTTTGGTAATCTGCTTATGGGCCAAAGACTACTTATTGCAGCAGTGGGATGATGAACATAAGTTGCGCTTAATACAACAGTAGATGTTCAAGTTTCTCACTGCTGGAGTACCCACTCCCTCTCTCACTCCATCGCCTTTCTTCTGTATGTAGTTAGCTTTGGGGTAAAAATGTATATGTTTATGTCCTTTTGGATCTTCAGGATGAGTAAGCTTTGTCATTTTGTGGTACAAGAAATTCCTGAAGTTGTCTACACTGTGGCTGCTTATTTTGCTCCCAGGGCTTGTGCATCAGCAGCCTGAGAGCAGGTCTGAAGGGAGGCAGAGCTTTGTGAAGCTGGCCAGTTGTTGTATCCTGGGCAGGAAACAATCCATATAGTCAAAAGGCTACTTCAGCAGTGAGGAATTCAGACATCTATTGTTGTGGCAAGCGCAGCTTACACAACTGAACTTCCACTACACTCAAATGTAAAAATATAACTTAAAAAATATCAGACAATGAGAGGCAAATGTCTATCAAATAGTAGTTAAATTTAACAAATATTTGAAAATATGGCTAAAGCATTAGCTGCGTATTTATTGTAAAGAAATGTAAAGATATACATCTCCACCGCATTCTCTACTTCCAGTGCTCTCCTACTTCATTCCATTTCAGTCCCATCATGGCAACCTTATTTCTGTTTTTATTATGAAAACTGTAGAATTATTCAGCATCTCTACTTTTCTGTCTTCTCTGATTTCATCTTCCATGCCTCCCATGCTTCCTTATCCTGACCAAGTCAATTCCTCCCTCCACCATTACAAAGTATACATGGAAATGTATTTTCTTCAGTCTTACTGCCAACTTTATTTCAATGTGTGCCCTTCCTGCATACAACTCCTTTATTGTTTTCTGCTAATCTCTCTGTACTGTGCTTCCTCTAGTTCTACATTATCTGTTAGCCATCTCTTATGATGCCATTTTTTTTTTGCCTTAATTGCTTTCCTCACCCTCCTGTGTAGCCACATTGCCTAGCTCCTGTTTTTGCCCTTTTCTGTCTTCCTTAAGCCCTCATATGTAGCCTTGAGTACTCTGTTTCTGACATGCTCTTGTTATGTGTCCACACCTTCACACTAACACACCCGTTTGCTCTCAGTCCCTTAATCAATTATTATCCTGCTGTTGCAGTTTAACGTAATCCAGAAGTGAAATCCCCAAGGTCAGTGAAGGCCATTTCTCAGTATGCTCTTAATGTCTTCCCCTCACTCTAAAATACACAGTAGTAAGACCACTGTTGACTAATTGTGCCTTTCCTGGACATCCTTGACCTCATCTTGGTTATGTCCACTGCTAAAATTCTTACCATTCTGTCACCAGTTGAGAGAACGCATAATGTTGTAATACCTCATCCAATCCCTATTTCCTCTTTTCCCGCGGATCTCCCAATCTGGTCAAGGCAGTTTTAGATCCTCTGTGTAAAACCCTCCTGCTTTTACCTGACTTTTCTATTCTTTTATCATTCTTTTATCGTCATCTTCTAGTGACTCTGGAACAGCATTTCAGCAACACTTACCCCTTTCTTCTAACTTAACTGCTGTGGTATTTATGCTAAGTTCTAATTCCTTCCTCTTCTATTGATGGCCATTGGGTATCTATGGGAAATTAGCAGCAACCCTCAAAAGAGTGAGATGCTAAGTGTCACTTGGGGAATATATACAAGTTACTGCAATATCTTAGAAAATTCCCCCACTAGCATGGTTAATACCAGCTGCAGTGATCTCAGATGTAGTATGTATAATTAGCAGGAGTGTGAAGGTCACAACCCACCACATCAGGGAGTGCAGCAAAAGAATACCCCCTGCAAAAATGTTTTGAGAATGAAACAACTGTTACAATTTTTTTTTATTGCAAGCACAGTGTAATTTTCAAAACGTTGAAACCCACATAATTGGAGCTTTCATTTCTGATGGGGAACCATGTTCCAGACCTCCTTCACAGGATGGTATTCCACCTTCTTGTCTCTAACCTCATATTTTATATTTGATGTCCTCACAGTCAGGTTGCCACTCTGCCTCATTTCTTTCCTAACATTCCAGAACAACCTATATCTAGGCACTTTCATATCTCATTTCCCCTTGTCCTTGACCCATATTTTAATGCCAGTAATGTTCACTGTCCTCTCCTGCATCACAGTTTACAGCTTTACCGTCATCCATCTAATAAAACAAAATGGTAGCACTACCCTTTTGTGATGTGAGACACAAATGTTCCTTCTACTGCCATATTCTGCATCTTTTTTCCCAGGCTTACTTCTTTGTACTAGCCCATTCTTTTGTTACTTTCACACTTTGTGCTTCTGTTACAGTTTAAACTTAAAATCACGGAGATATACTTTTCCAGCACAGATTTGAGAATAATTTTCTTTTCTAGGAAATGATGTACCCTGCCGCTGAACTATAGACTTCCCATCTCTCTGTGATCCGAAGGCCCTAATCCTTTATCCATGGCTACCTTCAGTCATTGTACTACCTTAATGTTTTGCTGTCTCACATTTTTGCCTGCTGATATAAACGTTCTCAGAATAGTATCTCCATCCCCCCTTCCCTAGCAGCACTTAGTACCATCTCTTCCATCTCCTGTGAATGATAATTGGTGCCGACATGCAGCATGTGACCAGCCATACCTTTGGGAACCTACTCTCTTTTCTCCCTAAATCCAAACCTTGAACAAGACTTCATAAGCTCCTGATCTTCTTTGTGATTATTTATTTGTTTGACATTTGTTAACCGGGATGGTCTGACTGGGCATTGCCCTTTTTCAGCTGAGGCCCGGGTAGAAAAGCTCCACATTACAACTATAAAAATAAGAACTTGATAAAGTACATGACAAATAATTACAAAGACTTTGACAATATTAGCAATAATAATAAAAATATAACTAGAGTAGGGGAAGGGTTCAAGTTAGATGATTACAGAGAGAAGACCAAGTGCTATTTAGATGTAGTTTAAGTGTTTTCTTAAATTCACAAACATTGGAAATATTTCTCAGGCCCAAAGGAAGTTTGTTCCGTTGGGTGTCAAGAGAAGAGCTGTAGAGATACTGCCCAATTCATTTTTTAGGTTTGTAAATTTGGAGAAGGTATTGGTCAGAGCTTTTCTGAAATTGAGGGTAGGGGTGTAGTGAGAGATAAGTGCACAGATACTAGGGCAGGTGGAGGGTTTATTCAGGATAGAATGAATAACTACAAATTGAGAAAATAAGAGTTGATTAGGAAACTCTAGCCAGCTGAGAGTTCTCAGAGGTAGGCATTGATGAGATTTAAAGGACAGATTAGCAGCGAATCTGGCTACCTTGTTATAGGTAGATTCTAATTTGGAGAGAAGTGAAGACTGTAGATTAATTAAAATTTGTGAGTCATAGAAGAAGTTAGGAATGAGGTAGGCATGAGCTAGTGAAATTCTAGAGTCAGGGGTGAGAGACCTTTTATTTCTATATAATAAACCAAACTTTTGGTGAGTTTTCTTAATGCAGTGATTTACATGTATATGAAATTTGAGCTGATCATCTATGGTCACACCAAGTAGCTTAGTATTAGTTTCAGGGGTAATGCAGATACAGCTGATTGTGATAAGAGGTAAGGCTGAAAAGGTGTACAAGAATAATGGATGTAAAGAGGGGAGAAGAAGGGAAAGAGAAACATAATGTACTAAAGGAAAGAGTAAAACAAGAGAAAGTAGTGAGAGAGTAGAGGGTAAAGGTAAGTATAGTAGATATGAATAGAGAGGGGAGTGGAGGGGAGTAGAGAGTGGAGAAATGAGTGATATAAAGAGATGTAGGTGGGGCTTAGGAGGTAGTGCTAGTGCTAGATAGGGTATAGTGCACAAGAAGTGGAAGTGAGGAGGGTGGAATCAAGAAGGTTAACTATAGAGGAAATTGATACGGGGTGTGTGGGAATGGGGGTAGGGTAAGGCAATGGAGTGAGCCTGAGTGCAGCGAGGGTGAATGCAGTAGGTAGGACCAAGAGCAGAAGATAAAAGCTACAGAAACAATCAGTAATATGGAGAAGTACCATCAACTAAACAAGGTTTTGGACTGCAGTTAAAAAGCAAAAAGCTAAGCTAAAACTAGTAGGTGCACGGTGGTTCCTGAGAACGTGTTCAGGTATAAGAGCAGTTTCTTTATATGAAGGAAGCTGTCTGTAGTTTAATCATATAACTAAACAGGAAACTAAATGAAAAATAAAAGTACACCGTAGATCGACCCTAAATATTAGAGAGAGGTAGTGTTAAAAACTCAGGAGAGTAATAATACAAATGCAGTGTCTAAATTGGTAAAAACAGTACATTGTAAGATTACAGTGTGCAGCACTTTCAGCAAAAGCATGCTATAAAAGCAATTTAGAATGGATAGGAAAATACCACTAAATGGTAAAGCAGAGGGGAGGGAAGACTATAATCTTTGCAAGTGTGCACACCTCACAAAATTAAAATAAAAAAATGGGAAATATTTCAGTTAACACTAAGTTACAATGAAAATATTGCAAAATAGAGCATACATTGTTTAAAAGGATTCCTCTTTCAGATAAGCAATTTATGCAGAAGGGGTACAGAAGACAGAAATGTCTAAGAAGCTGTTGACTGCTGGTTTCCAGTTAATAGCTGAAATAAAAAGAAAGATACAGAGTAAAAGTGAGAGCTTTACAGGGAATAAGCAATGATTATAAAAAAGAAGGTTAAAGCAATAACTTCCTAGCAATATTAGAATTACAGCAGTAAAGTGAGCAGAAAAGGAAATTACAAATTACCTGCAACTGTTTACAAAATACTTAGCAGCATGGCAGATTACTTATGTATAAAACAGCAACAGCATCAGAGAGAGCAAACATACTACCAAATGACCAAGTAGGTCACACAGTGTATAGTCCTCTACTCTTCTGCCTCTCTTCATGCCATCTGTCACTACTGTTATTATTTTCACCCCTTCTCATTTTAGCTGCATCCAACCAAGCTTTTCCAGATGTTCATGCCATTTGTTTGCCAGCTTGTACTGCTGCAGAACCCCCTCTCATGCCTGCTGTACTTTTCCTGAAATCCATATCCACTGTTGTTCACTCCTAGCACCCTTTACTTTAATTGGCTTCATTGCCCTTCTAATTTACTTATTGCCCCTCCATTGTTTCTCCATTAGGGATGCTACTTTCTTGCCCCCTTTCACTGCTGACCTCCCCTTACCAGATTCCTGCATGTAATTCACTTCCTGTTCCTTATCTGCATCTCATATCATGATTTCTTACAGCCCTTTTGTGCCTGTTTCCCACTTATGTCCCATTGGGACACTTTGTCAGTATTTCTGCTCACTGCTCTGTTTCCTCTCTGACTGCCTTGAATAATGCCTTTTCCTAACCTCAGTACCTTCCAGTTCCAGTACTTTCCTTCTGATGTCCCCCACATTGCAGTCCACTCCCCTAGCCTATTACAAGCCCAACATCCAGGCTGACCCACATGTCCCTTGCTCACTTCTCTAATCCACACATGGCACAATGTATGCATCTCTCCCTTTCTTCTGCTTCATTGTCTCATCTTTATCAGTGAATCATCTGCCCAGTTTATGAACTGTTTTGTAATGCATGTGCAATATGGCCTAGGAGTCTTTAGTAAAAGCTCAGCCTAAGTTATGAAATAATGGTTTAGAAAGCAAAAAATAGGAGACCGAAACTTAAACTATTTCTTTAAAAACAAACTATAAGGCAGAACAGCAATTATAGTGTTGTGTTAAGTTAAATGCACAAAAGGAATAAAAAGGTGTGGGTATTGGGGTTAAACCAGAAACAGATTTTTCATTAAAATAAAAATGAACTTTAAGCTACTGAATCATAGCTTCCCTTTTAAAAATAAGATATACACAATTATTAATGTGAGAGTTAGGTAAAAATACATGTAAGTGTTTGAAATTGCCTACTTTTAATATTTATTAATTTAACACATTACTCTTAAAATACAGACTAACAAGTTTAAAATTACATTAAAATTATATATGTACTTAGTGTAACTGCAGTTTTATGTATATTATGCTTACTAGGAATATTCAGAAAAATATGCAGTCTAAATGTGCAAGTAAAAATTGTCATCTTGAATACAGAAGAGAAACTAAAGATATAATTGGATAGAAAATCCTAAGCAATTTATATTTATTAACATATAACAGGTTTCATTTGAGATAATTCTGACAGTAATTGAGAATTTGAATTACAGCATTTGTTTTTCTGTTATTTTTCTCATTACTGATGAGAAATGTGATACCCTGCTAGTCCTGATTAAATACAGTTTACTGTTTTTGTAAGTAGAAATCTAATATGTTGGCATGCACTTGTGACATTTGACTCTGAAACTTTGCTTACAGCTATGACATTGAATGTATGGGAAAAGGTCAGCATTCAACATCTAAGCATGTGCATAGACAAGGTGGTTTTTATAGGTATTGCCTCTAGAATCCTCATAAAAAATATTTGCCACACCTTTAATTATTCAGTGTTGAATATATGTCAGAGGCACTATTATATTTGATTTATGTTGGTTCTGAAGGGCAAAAAATTTAAGAATGTTTTCTGTAGCACATAATCAAATTTCACAGGCACACAGAACCATAAGTAGGCTATAGGAAAATTTCACATGATGCTGGTCTTCAGGGATAAAGCACATTCATATAGAATCACTGCATATTCCCCTTCATTTCCTTTTGAGTTCTTCCTGTCTGCCTCAAATCCTCTTCACTAGATTGTCTTCTGCTTTTTTGCATGTGTACCCGACCCACTTTGGCTTCTGCTCTGATGTCCTTATGTCTTTGTCTGTCCCACAGTGTGCATCCTATCACCCATTATAAACATTTCATCTCCATCACGGCTATCTTCCTCAACTGCTCTGCCTTTACTGCCCAGGTTTTTATACCATACAGTACTGTAGTACTGGTCACATCACTGTTTTGTACAACTTACCTTTCAGCTTCTTTTTCATGTTTCTGTCATATACTACCCCTGCCACTCTCTGTCAGCTGGCTGCAACCCCTCTGATTCTAGCTTTGACTTCCTCATTCAGACTTCCCTTTTCCTCAACTACCCCTACCAGATACTTGAAGATGTTAATCTTTTCCACTACCTTCCCTTCTGTCTTAGTTTTCAACTTCTTCTGATATCCCCTATTTTCTGCCATTACCACTGTCATTCCTGTGCTTAGTTTCATCCCATATGCCTTTAGTTTTACATTCCATTCTCTTATCCTTTGATGAAGTTCTTCTGCAGAGTCTTCCTGTAATGCTATGTCATCTGCATACAGCAGCTTTGTTGATCTGTCCCCTCCAATATTTGTTAATGTAGTCCATCACCACTATGAACAGCAGTGAGCTCAAAGCTGAGCCCTGACACACACCCACTCCCACTGGGAACATCTGATCGAACATTGTTCATACTCGGGTCATTGGTTACTTGTACATAGCCTGCACTAATTCTACCAATGTTTCTGGTACTTCGAACCACTGCAAGACTGCCCAGATCAGCTTTCTTAGGACCTTGTCATATCCTTTCTCGAAGTCTAGGAATGCCCAGTTGGACTCTTTCCTCATCAGTTATCTGTCTCACTGCACACATTGGGTCAGTTGTGCTGCATCCTGATCTGAATCTGAACTGCTCATCTCCCATCTTACTTTCTACTACTCCGTGTATTTGTTTGTCAGTCACCCTCTCCAGAACTTTCATGCAGTGTGATAGGAGTTTAATACCTCTGTACTGCCCACAGTTGTGACTATAAGCTTAATGTAGTTTGATGCCAGCTTTTTAAAACCTTTCCTGAACCTCTTTAACAGTGCTGCAGAAACTGGTGCCTGAAACTGTGGAACAGAACAAAAAAAAAAAGGCAACAAAAATGGAAACAAGTAAGAACTCCAAATTAGGAGTGAGAAGGAAATGATGTTCTTAATATACCAATATATGTTTTTTAATAGAAGCCAAAAGTAAGGTAAGCAGGAATAATAGGCTAACAATATTCTAATAAATGACTGATAACCAATATCTATAAATATGTTTAGCTCTGGCTTAGACACATTTTGCATATACAATTTGTGATACAGTCCACCAATCAGACACTTTATTAAGAGATCTAAGCACTCTTGTTTTTTTTTTCATACTTAAGTTCTTTTATGAACCATCTATCAACTAATTAACAAAAGGTGCAATCCGCATGTATTGTAGACAAAGTTTGTTGACTTTTTTCCACATGTTAATCTATAATATTTTTGTCTAACAAACCGGCTCATTTGACTTTTTCGGTATACATCTAAGCAATCTTGTTGATAATTTCACTTTCACTCTGGTCTCCCCTATTAGCCTTTTCCTGGGAGTGTGTACACTAAATAATTCTGCCATCCCCCCATCTCTAAACTACAAGACATCCTGCCTGGATGTTTTTAAACACTCGAGACTCAAACACCAAAAGTCACCTGCAAGCTCTATGCAAACTTGCGAAAACGTTTTATAAATAAGAAAGTGTGTATAATTTTTTTTTTCCTTTAATCGGCTTTTCAGTATGCAGTGTTATTTGGCTTGAGTAGTTGTGTTGTACTGTAATATCATTTATTTGTTACACTTGCAATATGTGTAGTGTGCACACTTCCCCATCCCCCTCCCAGCTTATTTTAATTAGAAATTGTACTTGTAGCAGCTTCTGATTCCTTTGTGCTTAGTTAAAGAGGAGTACCAAACGCCCTTAAGCTAATATTCTTTATAAGCTGTGAATGTACCCTTATACCTTTCTACG
The DNA here is from genome assembly GCF_019279795.1 of Protopterus annectens. Lineage (NCBI taxonomy): Eukaryota > Metazoa > Chordata > Ceratodontiformes > Protopteridae > Protopterus > Protopterus annectens. Next base: position 1,566,800,789 of record NC_056741.1, read on the forward strand.
TTTCACCCAGTACTTAACTGACCCTATAACCAGCATCTTAAATAGATTTGCTGCAGCCTCACTAATGTTTTTTTTTTTTTTTTTCTGAGTACTTACCTGCTGGTTCTTGTTTTCTGGGATGTCATTTATCCCTCATTTAGGTTTTCTTCTTCTTCTTCCCAGTCCCCCTTAACTCTGTTCTGATGCCTTCTCCTACGATGCTTCACTCCATTCAAATACTATCCTAGCTGGCAGCATTTTTTGTTCTAATTTCACTTTCACTCTGGTCTCTGTAAACTCTGGTCTCCCCTATTAGTCTTTTTCTGTGAGAGTGTACACTAAATGGGTCTTCCCCAGTGAGATCTGGCCACAAATCAGTCTCATTTGAAGTAACTATCACACCTGACCCCCAGCCCCCCTCAGCAGGAACTAAACTAAAAAACATCTCCAAAGCAAATTATAACCTCTTACAGGATGGTATAAATAGCTTTACTGCACCTCCCCCATCAGATGGAACTGACAACTACACCGAGTTCTACAACAATGCTTTATACAAACACCTGTATAAGTGCATTGACTCGGCCCTACCTGATAGGACCAAAACAGACTCCTTAAACAGGAGCAAACCTTCGTGGTGGACAACTGTTTTTAACAGGCTTTTCAATAACAGGAAGAAATTGCTGTCTAAAAGTAAGATGGAGCGAGCCCTATAATGGAAACATGGAAACAGTCCATCCTCAGCTTAAACAATCAAATAAGACTTCCTGTGAAGTCCTCCAAAGCAAACTATGAATCCAAATTAGTTTCCTCAATTAAGGACAACCACAAGATATTTTTTTACTTACATCCATAACCTAAAAGGAAAGGCCCAGATTTGTGCTAAACTAGTAGTTGATACCAGATATACTGAGCCTGTGGACATAGCTAACCTGTTAGCCACCAGGTTCTGTGAAAACTTCACCTCCATGTCCCCACCACAAGTACCCTATGGTATCCCTACCACCTGTCCGCTACCTTGTATCTTTAAAGAGCAGGTCATAACCACCCTCTCTAAGGCCAAAAACACAGCATCTGTGGGACCAGATAACATCCCAGGTTGCGTCCGACAGGGGCTCAAAGAAGAATTAGTAACACCACTGGGTATTCTTTTCAATGATAGTCTAAGCTGTGGCTTCATCCCAGCTGAATGGAAAATGGCCACCATTATCTCATTGCACAAAGGTGGTGCTTCCGCTGACCCTGGGAACTATAGACCTATTTATTTATTTATTTACATTTGTTGACTGGGAGTGTCCGACTGGACGTAGGTCCATTTTCAGCGGAGGCCCGGGGAGAAAAGCTCCACAGTTAAAATAAACAGACAGTAGTTACATTGGATTACATAGCGATTAACAATTTAACATAGCAATTACTTACAACATATTTACAGATGAAGAACATAGTACATCAGTAGATAACTAGAATCTTTATCTGTGAAGTACATAACAGACATTAACAAATGTTACAATAACAAGCTCCTGCTGTATAATAAGTACTAGGCTTATGAGCATCTGAGCTTGCTATAATCAAGGTAGTTAGTGGAGTGGAAATAAAGGTAGTGGTTGGATGGGGTGGGTGATATTAAGAGTGGAAGTTGCAAGGGCATAGCCAGCATGTTTTTAGGTGCGCTTTTAGTAAAGTTTTGAAGTGGGTGCATGATGGTATGGAGGTAATTGTGGGTGGGAGGGAGTTCCATAATATGGCTATGGTGCAAGTGAATAGTGCTTCACCAGCAGAGTTATTGGCTTTAGTGATCTGCAAGTGATTTTTGTTGCTGGATCTTAGTGGTCTAGTGGTGTGATAGGGTTGGAGTAGATTCTGGTGGGATGGGACATTTAGTGGATGGTTTACTAGTTTGTGAGCGAGTGAGAGTTGATACCATTGAAGGAGGTGAGGGAGTTCAAGCCAGCCCAGTTCAGCAAGTGAGAGACAGTGGTGACTACGGTAGGATGTCCCTGTGGCAAATTTGGCGATTTTGTTGTAGCAGGTCCCTAGCTTGTTTAGATCGCATTGCCTTAGGTTGGTATATATTGAAGAGGCATAAAGTAGGGTGGAGATAAGGTGGGAATTTGTTATTGAAATCTTTGCTGCTTTGGTGAGAAGTTGCTTATTTCTGTATAACGCTCCTTGTTTTTTGTGGACTTTTTTTATGGTCATGGATATGTGAATGTCAAATTTTAGTTTTTGTCTATTTCCACTCCTAGCAATTTGGTGTGTTCAGTTGGGTATATAGTGGTGCTGTCTTTTGCTGTGATGTTAAAGTGAGAGTTGTTTTGAGTATGTTTGGTGGGTTGGAAGATGAGTAGTTTAGTTTTGCTTGGGTTGAGTATTAATTGGGCATCAGATAAACAAGTTTCAACAGAGGAAAAGGCTTCCTGTGTGACTTTTTGCAGTTTGGGTAGGGACTGGGCTGAGCAGATGATGGTTGAGTCATCTGCGTATTGTATGAGTGTGCCATGTTTGGTGGCAGAGGCTAGATTATTGGTGAAAACAGAGAAGAGTAGGAGTCCAAGGATGGATCCTTGGAGAACCCCTATGGTGACAGGTAATTGGGGAGATATGTCATTCTGCCATACAACGGATTGTTGGCGGTTAGACAGGTAACTCTGAAACCAGTTGGTGACTGATTGAGAGAAGGATAGGTTATTGAGCACAGAGATGAGTTGTTTGTGTGGGACCATGTCAAATGCTTTAGATAGGCCTAGGAAAGTAGCAGAGGAGAGAGAGCCATTGTTTTTATGCTGAAGGATAGTGTTAGTAAAGGAGAGTAAGGCAGTGGTGGTGCTATGGTTTGGTCGGAAACCATGCTGAGTATTGGAAAGGAGGTTGTTAGTAAGGAGGTAGTCTGAGACCTGAGAGTGTATGCATCTCTCTAGTATTTTGGAGAGTGGAGAGAGAATAGCTATGGGGCGGTAATTGGTTAGTTCTGTGGAGGGTCCACCTTTGTGGAGGGGAATTATAGGTGATACTTTCCACAGTGTGGGAACGTAACTTTCTGACAGAGATCGGTTAATCAAGATGGATAGGCCAGAGCACCTGTTAGCCTGACTAGCTTTATTTACAAGGCCATGGAGCGAATCTTCATGGACCTTATCAACAAAGATATAGGTATTAACAAAGATATAGGTAATTTCCAAACACTTGACCCTACTCAATTTGGATTTGTCAAAGGGAGATCTTGCCTGTTAAACTTGGTGGACTTATTTGAGACAGTCACCGAGGCCCTGTACGAGGGGAAATCTGTGCATGCTGCCTACCTAGACTTAGCCAAGGGTTTTGACATTATCCCTCAGTTAGGCATCATTGACAAACTCACCCATCTAGGTATCTATCCTTATATCATTAGATAGGTTCACTGATAGAACCCTTATATTCAGAATAGGGGAATCCACCTCAAATAGCAGACCTGTAACTAGTGGTGTTCCACAGGGATCAGTCCTGGGACCTCTACTGTTTTAAATCTATTTCTCCAAAGTACAAGCTAAAACTAAAGGTCTGTAGCTGGCAATGTTTGCTGATGACTGCAAATTGGGAGCATTCATAAAATCTGCAAATTATATTAACATCCTACAAGAGGGTCTTACACAAACAAATGATTGGTGCCAAAGTCATGGCCTTAAATTCAATACAAAAAAATGCATTATCATTCCTTTCAGTAAGTGTGATGTTCCTGCTAACTACCACATCAATAATAACACCCTAAGTACGCACTCAGTAGTGAGAGACCTGGGCACACAGGTTGACAGTAACCTTGCCTTTGATTGCCATGTCTCCACAGTGGAAAGAATGGCATTCTGTATTGCTTATCATGTAAGGCCATTCCATCCAGGAAAAAAAAAGAAATTATAACCTGTCAGTACTCTTCCCTCATCAGGCTAGTAATTGAGTACAACACCCCTTTAGTTTGTACTTTTCCAAGCACATGCAGCAATTGAAGAAACCACAAAGGTTCCTCAAAATGAAAATTCAAGGTCTTCAACATCTGTCATATGTAGATCGTCTGAAATCACTGTCAACGTTATTCTGTTTCATACAGACTACTTAGAAACGATCAGTACCTTGCATATAACGCAATCTATGACCCTGCTTTACTGGAAATTCTGCATATCCACAAGTCAAATGGTACACGGGTTACTCACTGTAAAGACCTTAACCTGGTATGTGACATTAATAGAACCTGCTAGAAGGATGGGTTTGTCTCCCAGAGGTTACCACATTTTGGAATGGACTCCCACTTCATGTCAAGCAGAGCACCTCATTGGCTCACTTCAAACGCAATCTAGACGATTAGATGGGTAACCATAAATTCATCCCTGGGACTCCACCTGTGTCCCTCATGGACAGGGGCAATTTGTGCTGATCGTTGAAATAAAGGTAGAACTTGGCTAGGCTTGCAGGGGCCCTAGGGCCATTAGCCTAGTAACTTGCTATGATCCTATGATCCTATAAACGTCTTTGTTAGTTTTAAAAATGTTCCAGTTGTGTGTAATTAAGTTTCTGATCTTCTTAGTGTATGAATGATGGGTGAGTACCAGTGAATTTGTAAAACATTTTGTGTCATTTTGGTTTGATGTTGGTTCATTAGCATTATTACCTTCAGTTGTCACACCCCCATGTGTGGGGGGTGATATTTCGAACCCCATTCTTTTGAAATTTAGTCTTTGATTTCCAGCAAAGGTTTCTTTGGGTAGCCCCTCTCAAGGAACATACCAGTAATTTTGTTGGCTTCAGTTAAATATAGGTCAAAGTCTGAACACATATCAACTGTTCTGATCAACTGACCTCTAAAAATACTTCTCTTACAACGTAGTGGGTGACAGCTTTGGTAGTGCAAGTTTCTATTGGAGAAGGTTGGTTTCCTGTAAACAGTAGAACAAAACCACTTGTTGACCTTATTTATAAAAATAGTTACAGCCAAATAGTTAACCCTTTCAGTAGAGTGGCAAGATCTCAAAAAAGTAGTCGTTTGGTTGATGTAAACAAGAAAATCTTCCAACATATCCACCTGTCCTGTCCATAGGAAAAAATGTCATCAAGATAGCATAAGTATGTAAGCCAACAATCACTGTAAATTGAGTCCAGAATGTATTCCTTTTCCGAAGTATACATGACAAGTTTGGCATATATTGAGGCACAAGAAGAGCCCATAGCTGGGTCTATTTCACGTTGTTGTAAGCCTGACAATATCGAATACGATATTGTCGGCACAACAATGTTGAAAGTTCAGAACATCGTGCAGGTAAATGGAAATCTCCGTAAGGGGAAGATTTCTGCTTACATCAATGTAGTGTAGTCTTGGAGTTGGTATATTTAAGTAAGGGGGGTGTGGGTGGCGCAGCCCTCCACGTGGGGGGTGCAAGGGGGCTTGCCCCCCTGCCTATAATAGTTAGTTTTTTTTTTAATTGATTTATTTTTTTTTATGTTATTCGATATTTTACTACTTCGATCAGTAAAGTTCGACCTTTATTGATTCGATGTAGTAAGATTTCAATAACGTGATATAGACGCCCCATAGCTACCCCTTGAGTTTGTCAAAAATATTCCCCTTCAAAATAAATAAAGTTATTGGATGAAACTAGATTTATAGATTCTACTAAGAAGTCAATAAATTTGTCTTTTAAGTTAGTAGGCTTGGTAATCGCTCTGTGGAATAGTTCTAACCCAAGTGTTTGTGGAATACAGGTGAATAAATGAACATCAGTCATAACAAAGTTGACTGTCATTATAGTAATACTGCTTGATTTTCGTCAGAAAGTCCCAAGAGTCTTTCAAAATATGGTTGAACTGTTTTAAGGAACTTTTTAAAATGCGGTCAAAAATCACAGTAAGCAGATAAGTTTTGGATCCTTCGGCCGCAACTTTAAGTCTGTAGGGGGGGTTGTACTATAGCTTTGTAGCTTTGGGAATTCCAAAAATTGTTGTTATAACAGGACAGTTAGACAAAAAGTTTTAAATATCAACAGTAATGGTACTCTGCATCAAACTGTCCTCAGGAAACAAGTCTATTTTCTTGTGTGCAATATTAATTTCATTGTTGGAGATAGTCACATAATTGGTAATATTGTGGAGCATGCTAAACATTTGACTTATGTACTCTGTATTTTAAACACTTTCTAATATTTTTAAAAATTTCTTACTGCACAAAACCTTGACCTAACACATGAACCAAGCTTTGGCATATAAAATGCAATTAATCCTCAAGTAAAGGTTCTGATGAAGTTCTAACACTAGGGACAAAAACGCTTAACCATTATTTTGTACTTGCTTGTGCTTGTATTTTTATTGCTTTGGATTGTTATTAAATTTGTCAACCATAACTTTTGGTTGGTGGAGTTCGTCTGCTTGAATGGTTTTGGTTCTCCACACTACACGAGCCTGATTTTTGTGTTTGCTTCTCGAAAAACAAATTGGGACAAGACATTTCTAAAATCACATTGTCCAGATGGCTTTCTGATTATACTGATTTTGTCTGTAAAGAAAAGGGATTGGCTATACCGCACATACCAAGGCTACCACTGCTTACCTTGTTAGAGTAAGAGTAGATGAGATTTGTGCTGCGAGTACTTGGTGTACTATTCACACCTTTTTCTCTTATTATAAGCCAGACATGCAATATACATCCCATGCATCCTTTGGCTCTTCCATTCTTTAGAATGTCTGATCATGACACCAGTCTTGTTTGTCCATATCTGGGGAATATGTCCCATCCAGTGAGTAGGACAGAAAATAAAACATCAGGTATAAAAGTTATGTACTTGTCATGATGCTAGATATTTGTTGTCTTCTTCCGACTGACACAGCCTTCCCTCCCTCTGTCCCCCTTCATAAATTGTCATCTAATAGCACTCAACCAATCAAATGGGCCTGTTCAGAACCTTGTCATATATTCAGCCTTGAGCTGACTTTTCAGTCATAACTGTTATAGGGGATCTGAGTACTGTGAATGCTGGTGCAAACCATTTGTTTTTTAATTTGTTTGTTGAAGTTTATTTATTTCTCTTGTTTGGAATTTGTATGTTAGGAGCAGCACTGCTGTTTTGGGGGATTGTAAGAGTGATTATTTTACCTCACAAATGCCACTTTTACCTGAACCAACATTTATTTACTCTTGTAGTTTCCATTAACTCTCTTTGAGGCTTCCTTCTGATCTCCTCAGCCCGTATTTCTGCCATTCGTAAGAAGAAAAAGTTGTCAGGGGAGTCTTTGGGTGTCAGGCCTGCTCCACCTGTGCATTGGATGCTGATGGGTGACTCTGCTGTGACTGATTTTGGTTCCTCAGGCAACGTATTGTTTTCTCTGGTCCTTCTGGTGTAGCACCAACAGCTACTAAGGACAGGGGCATAACCACATCCTCTGTGGCTGTAGGGTTACTCCACCGGCAAGGAAGAACCACTCTTGTCTGTCTCATGGGAAGGGAGGAGCTGATGTTGGGATCCCACCATGCTCAGAAAAGAATCCTGAATTCCAGGAGGGTGTGCTTGCATTAGGTGACTCCTTCTTGAAATCTTAACTTTGTACTTCAAAAGCGTACTCTATTTCCATTTGAACTTGCTCATCTGGCTGAAATGAAGTTCTTAGCATTGAATACTGTTTTATTTTACTCATTGTTTTTATGTATGCTGGGAGAGTATCTTAAGTTACAAGCTCTTATGGTGAGTTAACCCTGCCTCATTTTCCAGGAGAACAGGGTTTCTTTGAGAACTAATCCTTCTTTTATGCCTAAAGTGGACTCAGTGTTTATCTTGAGCCAGTCTATTAATCTCCCTGTCTTTTACCTGATCCTAAAAGAAAGGGAGAAAAAAAATCATATCTGGATTCCAACAGACAGTGCAGATACTGCCTAGACAAAATTTAGTCCTTCTGGAAAACTGATCAACTGTTTGTGTGTTATGAAAGTAAGAGAAATGGACAACTAGTGTCAAAACAGGTAATTTCAAGATGGTTGTGCCATGATGTTTCTTTTTGCTAGTCCCACCATAACAAGCCACCTTCAGGCAGGGTTGGTGCCCATTCCACTAGGCTTTTGGCTTTTTTGGTAGCTTTCTGGAAACGGGTGGACTCTGGACGTATTTTAGAGGCAGCAACTTGGCTGTCGGTATATTTGTTTGCAAAGCACTATGAACTGGATTCCTCACGGTTTAGAACAGGCTTTGCTGGGCCATTCTCCAGGGACTTCTAAATTCTTAATTTCTTCCACCTCCATTTTTGGTTGCTAAGCTGTTGTAATCTACCATAGCCTCCCCTCCTTCCAGCCCCCATTCTGTTACTTGTGTTCTTTTTGGTGTTGCCAGAATTTGACTGTTTTCACCCTTTTGTAAATACTTTACTGTTGGGTTTGTTTTGTAGCAATATTCTTTCAGGGTTTTTGCCTCCATCTTAGGCAGACATGCTCTGAAGCTTTTTTATTCTCCAGATGTCCTTTTATGGATCTCTGCTTGTGCTCCTGGCAGTTGTAGCACATGGAAGGTGCCATTTAATTTTGTGAAGCTAGCAAGTCCTCAGGGATAAGACCCAAATAGCTTAACTTACTGGTACAGTTAAAGCATCTAAATTTACTTACAGAACTATACTTTTCCTGGACGTCCACAGGCAACTCAGATTCTTTCTGGACAAGGCAAAATATTTCTGAATACCATATCAACTCTTTTAATACTTTGAAAGTAACAAAAAAAGGAGTGTTTAGTTTCCAAGCATACTACTTCCTCATGACTGTCAAACTGTTCAATCCTGCCATTCTTACCAGGGGAAGAAGTCCTCCCTCAGAATGTAAGAGAACACTATAGTAGAGCTGAGGATACTTATGGGTTTTTTTGGAAAGGAGTGGGACTCTGGGGATCTTCTGGATGGAGCAACAGGATCCTGGGTGCACACATTTACTAAACAGTATAAAACTGACTCCCAACCTTTCCGTCTAAGGTTTGGTAATAGACCAAAACGTAGAACAGTTTGAAGAAAGCACAGATCCGTAATCCACACAAAATACTTTAATAAAACAATTCTTCAGTCCAACAAAATGCAGAAAGATTAATTAAATGACTATGCAGTCCACTAACGCGATTACACCAGCACTACGTTTTCATTTAAACAACTTTATCAGATGGAGACAAATGCATACCTACACAAAACACTCCATATATACTCATCAAAATAATTAAACAATTAATTAATTAAAAAAGGGGAAACAAGATGCATATACATTTAAAGGGCTAGAGCTCATAATGCTTTCAACACATACATTAAATATAATAATTTCCCCCCATACTATCCTATTACTTTAATAATTTAATATCAATACAAAAACATAATGAAAAAATTAGAATTACACAGCAAAGCTGACAAAAAAACATTATAACTACTTGATCTAATAAAAACATACTAAATCCTTTAAAACCAGCCAGCTGAACAATTGCAGCATATAGTATAATATACTACCATAACTTTAAAATATAAAGTAGTTTTAAAATACATTTAAAATAAAGTAGTGGAATAAAATTACATAAAAAGAAAAGGAAAAGGGAAAAAAACTTACAGCCTAGCCGATCTCAGCTTAAGCACAGGTGCTAAAGAGATGGCATCATTTAAACCTGGAGGTTTGTTCGCCTCCAAATAAAGCTGCCACAACAGCTCTTTATATTCAGTCGAAGTTTGGTAATAGAGCCATATAGCTATATGCTACTGCATCAGTGATCTAATGATGAGCAGTTACTTACAGATGTATAAGCAAACGTGCCTTAACAGTAGATGTTGGAATGAAAGGATAAGATCGCAGATAAAAGTAGAGGAAATGAAATTCCTTGTGGGGGTTGCTGAGTACAATTTCTATAACAGAGTGAGAAGTTTGGCAGTCTGGGGGTATCTTGCACTAAAGCGACTGCTGTTCAAGACTGAGAGTAGCCAGTTGAAGTGATTCTGTCACTAAGTGAGGAGGCCGTCTGCATGCCTCCCCTGGGAGGTATGCCAAGCATGGCCATTAGAAGTAGACCCTTGAGCAGACCCTAGACATGCTGGCGAAATTATATCTCTCAGCTGGCCTCGGATAGCCTGGGCTTCCACTAGGAGGCTCTGGAAACTGTTGCTGGAGACTGGGAATTTTGACCTGTCTTACTCATGACTTACATATTTAAAAAAAGGGATAATAGAATGGGTGTCTTCAAAAGTCTCTTCAACCAGCTAATTAGAAGAAAGTGGAACACCTTCTTCATTGCTTGTAAAATGGCATTACAGTTTGGAATTAAAGTCATTCTCCTCAGCTCATAGCAAATGAATTTGTCATTTGTTATTTGCCATTAGCTTACCATTGTAAAGTTAATTAAAACAACCCAGTCCAAAATATTTGCACATCATTAATCCCTCAACCAAATTTACCATTCAATTGTGAATTTATTTACGTATGTTAAAACAAAATGCACACAGTATAACAAGTGCAAAATAATTAAATAAATCAAATTGAAGGAAGGAAATGCTATGTAATTACTTGCAGTACTGTGTTGTAGTAAAATTATACTGCATTACATTAATTTGGAAGTGAAAAGTAGCAGTTACCCTTTCTGGCCTGCTTTTATGTGTATTAAGTATATTTACCTAACACATCACCTCCATCCCTCCCTTCCTCCTGTAATTTTCTTTACTCATCCTGTGTCCTGTTGAATGACTCAGTAGATTCCCTCTTTACCAGCCATTCTAGTAACCCAGTTCATGAACACATTTTGATATAAGTGGAAAAGTACCTTCACAGATCCCTGTAATCTTCTCCTCTCCTCTGTCTTTTCATTCAGTGCAACCATTCAACTTCTTCCTAAAAAGGTACTTAGCTCCCATATCATGCCCTTCCATCCTTCCTGATGCTTAGTAAGATGTCCTTAATTTCCAGTTATCTGCCATCTTATCTTTATTTTTCTGTCCTACACATGCCTTTATGTTTTTTTTCTGGATTACTTCCAACAACCTGATGTCCTTTGTATGGCTGTCAGAGCTGCACGTATTACTTAAAGCATGACCTGACCAGGCCCTGTATAATGGAACAATACTTATTTACTTCTGGAGTCATTACTGCTGTGGATATACCTCATCATTCTGCATTACTGCTGAGGATATACCTCATCATTCTGTGTGCTGCTTCTGCCGTCTCACTCTGTACCTAGTAGTCCATGCCAGGCAAAATAAATGTTCTCTGTCCATTTCCTGCTGTACAGCTATCAGTTCCGCACCCCTGTTTAACATTTCACACTAAGGTTAATAGCTGTAGTGTAGTACTTCATCAATTCTGGACATCATCTGAAACCCCTTGACTTCTTCCTGAAATGGTACTGTGCACCCATATCTTGTCCTCCTAACCCTACTGATGTTTATTGAGAAAGGATCTGTGTTGTGTGATAGATAGCAAATTTTTCTATCCAGTAGATTCTGGGTTGTGAAAATTGTTTTAATATTCTCTAAATGTAAAATGTAACAAGTGATGTGCCACAGGGATCTATGTTACACCCTCTCCTATTTGGCAGTTATTTTGCAGATATCCAAGCCATTATCCCAGAAATGTGGTTGACCAAGTTTGCTGCTGATTGCAAGCTGGGTAGTTTTATGTGCCCATTCATTGATACTGAACAGTTCTAGCAATGTTTGGAATGTACACATACCTGGTGTACTGAAAACGGTTAGAAGTTAAATGCAAAAAAAAAAAAAAGTGCAGTGTAATAAATGCTTGACAAAAAAGCTTCTCCCACCTCATATGCTATAAATGGTACTACTCTTCAGACTGAGAAGGTCACAAGAGACCTGGGTATGTATGTGGACAACTCTCTCTCATATGAAAATCGTTTTTCCAACATTATGAAATTCTTCTGTTTGGACCAGTTAATTACCAAGGAAATATCTTAAAGAAACAAATAATTCATCCTGTCCCTCTGTGACGTCCCCTCTCTGGGCCAGTAATCAAGGAACCTGAATCCTCACCACTAACACTGGAGAGGGACATGCACTTGAAATACAAATGGAGACACCCAGTATTTCCAGATACAGCTCTCTACATCAATCACAGTTTCCCGTAAGAGCACACAAGGAACACAGTCAGCCTGGGGTCTGGATTCCTTTATATCTGTCTCACTCCAGGACTCCAATAAGGCTTCCCATAGGGGGGAAAGCACCTCCTCTGTGAAACCAGTGCTTTGTGTCCCTACTCCGAGTAGCTGACACACACACACACACACACACACACACACACACACACACACACACACACACACACACACACACACACACACACACACACATGTATGTATATATATATATATATATATATATATGTGTGTGTGTATATATATATATATATATCTGTGTGTATATATATATATATATATATATATTTTTTTTTAGTTTCTTGCTATTTTCTAAAGTTAGCTGGAGCTGAGCTTAACCTCTTTTATTCCAGTATTCTGTGTGTGTGTGTTGTGTGTATATATGTATGTATATATATATATATATATATATATATATATATATATATGTATGTATATATATATATATATATATATATATGTATATAACGTCGATATAAAAAGCGTAAACATCCCTTTTGAAAGTGCCAGGTTTTTGTGATATAAAAAAATGTTACCATAATAAATCATTTCAAAACTTTTCCCACCTTTAATGTGACCTAAAATCTGTACAATTCAATTGAAAAACAAATTTGTTAGGGAAAAAATGTAAAAAATAAAAAATGTACAATAAGCTGGTTGCATAAGTGTACACACCCTTAAACTAATATTTTATTGAAGCACCTTTTGATTTAATTACAGCAGTCTTCTTGGGCAGGAGTCTATCAGCATGGCACTTCTTGAGTTGGCAATATTTGCCTACTCTGCCTTGCAAAAGCGCTCCAAATCTGGCATCTCTTGTGCACAGTCCTTTTAAGGTCATCCCACAGATTTTCTATTGGATTTAGGTCTGGGCTCTGGCTGGGACATTCCAAAACTTTAATTTTCTTCTGGTGAAGCCATTCTTTTGTTGATTTGGATGTATGCTTGGGGTCATTGTCGTGTTGAAAGGTGAAATTCCTCTTCATCTTCATCTTTCTAGCAGACGCCTGAAGGTTTAAGGCCAAAAGTGAGTGGTATGTGGAACTGTTCTTAATTCCCTCCACCTTGAATAAAACCCCAATTCCAGCTGAAGAAAAGCAATCCCAAAGCATGATACTGCCACCACCATGCTTCACTGTGGGGATGGTGTTCTTTTGGTGATGTGAAATATTGTTTTTGTGCCACAAGTACCTTTTGGAATTGTGGCTAAAATGTTCAACATTGGTCTCATCAGACGATAACACATTTTCCATATGCTTTTGGGAGACTTAATGTATTGTTTTGCAAATTTTAGTCTGGCCTGGATGTTTTTCTGTGTAAGAAAAGGGTTCCGTCTTGCAACCCCACCCCATAGTCCAGACATATGGAGAATATGTGAGATTGCTGTCACATGTAGTACACAACCATTACTTGCCAGAAATTCCTCCAGCTCCTTCAGTGTTGCTGTATGTCTCTTGGCAGCCTCCCTGACCAGTTTTCATCTTGTCTTTTCAACAATTTTGGAGGGACATCCAGTTGTTTGCAATGTCACTGTTGTCCCATATTTTCTCCACTTTTTGATGACTGTCTTCATTGTGTTCCATGGTATATCCAATGCTGTGGATATTTTTTGTACTCTTCTCCTGACTGATACCTTTCAACAATGAGATTACGTTGTAAGCTCTCTGCGAACCATGGCTTTTGCTGTAGCAGGCAACTGAGTAAATGTCAGGAAAATCCTACTAGGACAGCTGAACTTTATTTGGGGTTAATCAACGTCTCTTTAATTAATGGTAGGTGTGTACCCAAGTTCCCCTCCCACGCTCCCTGTTCTTGTTTTGGTGTTAATGTTGGTGACTTTGAAATTGCCCGCCCCTCTTGTAGATTTGTATTTGGATACTCCTTCTGGGCACATCTCATTTGCTCACTCTTACTCAAATGAGTGCAGTGAGATCATATTCTGATTTCAGGCACTCCTACTGTGTACAAAGAGAGCATTTGGGAAGGACAACCCCTGTAACTACTTAATCCTGCTCTGTTCCCTCCCTCAAAAAAAATAATAAAAAAAAAAAAATATATATATATATATATATATATATATATATTTTTTTTTTATTCATCTGCTCTTACTGTAACTGTCTTAGTTGCTCTTCTGCGTGCTGTTATCTGTTCAGTTGCTCTTGCTCTGCACTTATTACTGCTTTTTAGTAGCCTTCTAATTTACTGCCTTCTGCACTTGTTTTTTAGTCATTTGTTAATTTAATTGCATTTATTTGAACTGTATTTCCTGTAGTGTTGCTACACACTCGGGTGTGCTGGCCTGCACTACAATTTGAATTGTAATTTGAATTGTATTTACTGCTGTTTTAGCTGCTTTTCTGTAATAAAAAAAATAAATAAATTCTAAGCTTGTTTCCTGCCTTTCCTGTAGCTAGTCAAGTCCAGATACAGACTTGCTGTATCCAGGACTGTTGGTAAGCTTCTGAGCCCCCCAAGCCTTTCTGTGTTGGAAGGAAGCCTTCTAGCTTATCAGTGGGAGTGGTAAGCACTAGGTAGCCTATCTACCATGGGAAGAGTGGGTTTTGGCCCTGAAATTGTAGTTCATTGGCCATTTGGGCAGTTTTTCCATCTCTTTCTACTTTCTGGTTAAAAGCCCATTTTGCGTTTGGTCCCCGCCTTTCCTATAACTAGTGTAGTCCAGGTACAGATTTGCTGTATCCAGGACTGTTGGTAAGCTTCTGAGCCCCCCAAGCCCTTCTGTGTTGGAGAGAAGCCTTCTAGCTTATCAGTGGGAGTGGTAAGCACTAGGTAACCTATCTACCACAGGAGGAGTTGTTTCTGGCCCAGAAATTATAGTTTATTGGCCGTTTGGGAATCTTTTCCATCTCTTTCAACCTTCTGATTTAAAAGCCTGTGTTTGCGCTTGTTTCCTGCTTTTCCTGTTACTAGTCTAGTACAGGTACAGATTTGCTGTATCCAGGACTCTTTGTAAGCTTCTGAGCCCACCAAGCCTTTCCGTGTAGGAGGGAAGCCTTGTAGCTTATCAGTGGGAGTGGTAAGCACTAGGTAACCTATCTACCACAGGAGGAGTTGTTTCTGGCCCAGAAATTATAGTTTATTGGCCGTTTGGGAATCTTTTCCATCTCTTTCAACCTTCTGATTTAAAAGCCTGTGTTTGCGCTTGTTTCCTGCTTTTCCTGTTACTAGTCTAGTACAGGTACAGATTTGTTGTATCCAGGACTCTTTGTAAGCTTCTGAGCCCACCAAGCCTTTCCGTGTAGGAGGGAAGCCTTGTAGCTTATCAGTGGGAGTGGTAAGCATCAGGTAGCCTATCTACCACAAGAGGATTGGTGCCTAGCCTAGAAATTGTAGCTATTGGCTGTTTGAGCAGTTTTTTCCATCTCTTTCAACTTTCTGGTTTGAAAGCCGCACTTGTGCCTGTTTCCCGCCTTTCCTATAACTAGCCTAGTCCGGTTACAGAGTTGCTGTATCCAGGATTGTTAGAAAGCTTCTGAGCCCCCCAAGCCTTTCTGTATTGGAGGGAAGCCTTCTAGCTTATCAGTGGGAGTGGTAAGCACTAGGTAGCCTATCCTCCATGGGAAGATTGAGTTTTGGCCCAGAAATTGTAGTTTATTTGGCCGTATGGGTAGTTTTCCATCTCTTTCAACTTGCTGGCTTAAAAGCCTACGTTTGTACTTGTTCCCCACCTTTCCTGTAACTAGTTTTGTTCAGGTACAGATTTGCTGTATCCAGGACTCTTTGTAAGCGTCTGAGCCCCCCCAAGCCTTTCTGTGTTGGAAGGAAGCCTTCTAGCTTATCAGTGGGAGTGGTAAGCATTAGGTAGCCTATCTACCACAAGAAGAGTGGTTCCTGGTCCAGAAATTGTAGCTTTTTGCCATTTGGGCAGTTTTTTCTATCTCTTTTAACATTCTGGTTTAAAAGCCGCACTTGCACTTGTTTCCCACCATTCCTGTAACTAGCCTAGTCCAGATACAGAGTTGCAGTATCCAGGACTGTTGGTAAGCTTCTGAGCCCCACAAGCCTTTCTGTGTGGAGGAAAGCCTTCTAGCTTATCAGTGGGAGTGGTAAGCACTAGGTAGCCTGTCTACCATGAGAGGAGAGGTTCTTGGCCCAGAAATTGTAGTTTATTGACCATTTGGACAGTTTGTCTGTCTCTTTCAACTTTCTGGTTTAAAAGACCACATCTGCGCTTGTTTCACATCTTTCCTGTAACTAACCTACTGGGTAGCACTAGAAAGCCTTAAACTGATACAAGCCTTCTAGCTTAGAAGAGAAACTTTGGAGTGATTAAGTATCAGTTTTCTGTACTTTCTTGCTGTACTTAACTGTTTTATGCCTAAACACTGATTTTCCAGTGTTTATTGTGATTTAAAAGCTTGTTTTTTCACATATTGTGCTTATTTGACTGCCTGCACTTTTAAAAAGTTGTTTTTTGTTTAAATAATTTGTTTAACTGTTGTAGGCTACATACTAAAGTGTGATAGCCTTTTCTGATCATTTGTAGTCATTTAAAGCTGTTTTAAGTGTATTTTTTTACTGTTTTTGTCTTATCTTTTCAAAAAAAAAAACAAAACAAAAAAAAATTTCTTGTTTCCCGCCTTTCTAAGCTAGTATAGTCCAGTTTTCAGGCTAGTGCTGAATTCAGGGCTGTGATACTAGTTTCTGAGTTGCCCATGCCTTACTTGGATATAAGGAAGTTTCTCTGTTCAACTGTGAGAGAGGGGAGCTTTGAGCAACCTATCTGTCCCTGGAGGAGTGGTTCCAGCCCAGACGTTAGTAGTTTATTGGCCATTTTTGGCTAATTTTTATCTCTTTCATTTCCCTACTATAAAAACCGCGTTTGCATGGTTTTGTGCACTGGGCAGTGCCGGCTAGCTACGGTTAAATTATTTCCGGCACCATTTCCGGCACCACTAAGTCTCCTCTTCAGTTTTTCCCTTGAAACTAGTCTGACTCTCAACCTAAGCACTCAAAAAGCATCTTACAGCCCAGCACTTGCTCAGACCTAATAGCAAGCACAAATATACCCTGACACTGATTGCCCAGCAGGGTAAGGCTCTTTATTCACCCCTCACCAACCAAGCGACTAAGCAGCTCACCCTACTATTCAGGCATGAACAAAGAGCAACTTCAGGTGCACACTCCAGTCCAGCTGGTGAATCTGGGTATCCTGAGGCAATGTTACAACTGCCTCATGTACACAGACAACCCTCTCCTCCTACCACAAAACACTAACATATGCGAGAGATGCAATTATACAGCCAAACTGGACGCTAAGCTGTCTCCACCCAAGACTGCAACAGACAGTCAAGAGGGGAAGGTTAACACTTGCACCACAACTCCAGCCGCACACAGATCTACTAAAACAGCACTGGCAAAAAATACACAAAAATCATACTCGGAGACTCTAAATAAAAATCTGCAAAAGCATCAGAGACCTCCAAAGCAGACATGCAAACAATCTGCACTTCCCATCACAAACCAGACAACTAGCCCTGAAAATGGATGGTGCTGGAGCATCGGGCCCATACTAGGCCGTCACCGGCGCTGGGAGCCGAGGGGACTATGCCGCGACGAGTAGAAGGGCCGCCGTGGTGGCACTGAAGCCCAGGGCGAGGGCCCGGGTGGATCCGCCGCGGGTGCAGATCTTGGTGGTAGTAGCAAATATTCAAACGAGAGCTTTGAAGGCCGAACACACCCGTCCTGTCTTGAAACACGGACCAAGGAGTCTTAACAGGTGTGCGAGTCCGAGGGTGGGCAGGATACCCCACGGCACAATGAAATGAAACACATAAAACACAAAATCAGTATGCCGCACATACACAGCCCTTAAGGGGAAATAACATACCTAGCACACGAGTAATAGGGGACTCTATAGTCAAGCACACAGATGTCCCACTCACTAGGCTGAACAAGCAGAAGGTTACTGTTAGCTGCCTGTTGGGAGCCAGAATCCACCACATAACACAAGCACTCAGGTCACTCCAGAACAAGTACATATATGACTCTGTCATTGTTCATGTTGGTGTGAATGACCGGAGACGTACTTTCCTGGACTACATGAAAAGAGACATGGAAGAGCTCTCTGATTATGTAGCCCTGGCTGGTATGACCCTGACCCTGAGTAGCATCCTGCCCTCACCAAGAATGATACCTCAGTATAAAGAAAAAAATTATCAATTTCAACAATTGGCTAAGCTTCTGGTGTCATTCAAAGGGGATCCAGTGTCTGTCAGCCTGGGACGACATGCTCGACAAGCCGCATTACTTCACAAGAGATGGCTTGCACCTGTCACCCCTAGGCTTTTGAATACTGGCCAAGGCTCTTGCTGTCCCCATAGTGCCTTTTTTAGGCAAGGCTCAAAAGTCAAACCCACCTCCGTAAACAGTACAATTAACAAAAAACCTGAGGGTTATGCTACTCAACGCCAGGAGTTTAAATCTCAAAATGCACGCGCTCGAAGCACTCCTCAGTATGGAGAACGTTGACATCTGTGCAGTAACTGAAACCTGGTTCAAGTCTCCAGAGAGCACCCCAGCACTACCGGGCTACAACTCATACCACACGTTTCGGCCACAGAACACAGACCGAAACACAAAAGAAGGGAGTGTATCCATATTCATCAAGGATATCTACACCTCCAGGTTAGTGGCGCAGCATGATACCTTTGAGATCATCCATGTGCAACTAACATCGGGCAAAGCTGCAATGCAAATTGTGGCCTGCTACAGATCACCCTCCATGACTCAGGACCACCACTCCACCTTTCTGGAGACACTGGAAAACATGAAGGTCCTACCGAACACCCTAATAGTGGGCGATTTCAATTACCCTACAATTCACTGGGAAAACTACTGGAATACAAATTCCCAGGCCTAGCGCTTCCTGGAATTCATCAACTCAAATGCCCTGGATCAGCTGGTAAACTCCCCTACCAGAGCTGAAAACATATTGGACCTGGTCATTACCAACATGAGCGACGGGTGTTCCGTCACTGGTTAGATCAGATCATAAACTAATCACTCTGGATGTCCACACCCCACAACCACCCCCAAATAAGGAAACCACAGTAAAAATCTTTTCTAAAGCAAACCTCACCTTACTTAAGAGAGAGGTGGTAAGTTTCACAGCCCCCACGCTAAAGGATAACTCTGCCCAAGATGCAGAAACCTTTACAAATGCACTCTGTGAGCACCTACAAGGATGCATGGATAGTGCCATCCCTAGCAAAACCAAGACTCACTCCTCTAAGAGATAGAAACCAGTTTGGTGGACCCCTGCAATAAACAGGTTATACAATAGAAGGAGGAAACTTGTTCAGAAAAAAAGCAAATCCCAAGAAGGAAAGACATCCCTGATCAGTATCAGTAAGAAACTAAGGTCCCTCATGAAATCATCCAAGTCTAACTTCGAAAGAAAAATAGCCAAGGATTCAAAAGATAACCACAAAGCCTTCTTTAGCTATGTTAAGAATCTAAGTGGCAACTTGCAGATATGCACTGAACTAGTGCAAAATAGCACAAAATATACTGAACCTTCTGATATTGCCAAAATCCTGGCAGATAGATTCAGTGCAAACTTCACCCCCTCTCACCTTCAAAAGGGCCCACAACAATTGCAGAAATGTGTAGTGTCCCAAAAATCACAGATGCACAGGTGAAAATAGCCCTTTCAAAAGAAAAAAAACACAGCATCAGTGGGACACACATCATGGGACACAGCATCAGCATCATCCCAGGCTGCATCTTGCACAAACTACAGAACTAACTAATCCCCCCACCTAAACACGCTGTTCAACCTCAGCCTCTCCACAGGCTACATGCCCATAAAATGGCGCACAGCAACGGTTATTCCTGTCCACAAATGAGGGGCCACAACTGACCCTGGTAACTATCATCCCATAAGCCTGACTAGCCTGGTCTGCAAGGCTATGGAGCGCATCATCATGGAACTCATTAACAAAGACATTGGGAACCTCCAAACACTTGACCCGACCCAGTTCGGCTTTGTTAAGGGCAGATCATGCTTACTAAACCTGGCTGACTTTTTCGAGACATTCACCAAGGCCATAGACGAGGGAAAGGTGGTTCACACAGCCTACCTTGACCTCGCCAAGGCTTTCGATGCCATTCCCCACTCGGGTATTACAGAAAAACTCACCAGCCTGAACATAAACCCCTACATCACGAGATGGGTTGCCAACTAACTTACAGACAGAACTCACACGGTAAGAATAGTGGGCTCCAGGTCCGACTCTAAACCAGTCACAAGTGGTGTCCCGCAAGGCACGGTCCTGGGACCCCTACTGTTCAGCATATACTTCTCAGAAGTACAGGCAAACACAGGAGGACCATGGCTAACCAAGTTCGCTGATGACTTCAAACTGGGAACCATAATTGACTCTCAGGCTGACATGGACATCCTCCAAAAGGGCCTTACTGAGATGGACACCTGGTGCCAAAGTCATGGCCTCAAGCTAAATGCCAAAAATTGCATAGTCATCCCGTTTGGGAAAAACAAAACACCCACGAATTACCACATAAGTGGCAGCCCTCTTAATACAGAAAAGGTAATAAGAGATCTGGGGACCCAGGTAGATAGTAATCTCTCCTTTGAAAATCATATTGCCAAAGTAGTTAGGAAATCCTTTTATGCGGCCCATCAAATTACTAAAGGGTTTGCATCTAGAAATAAAGAGGCTATAGTGTCCCTCTACTCGTCACTCATTAGACCCATCATAGAGTACAATGCCCCATTTGGGATGTACCTCACAAGACACTTCCAACAGCTGGAAAGACCATAAAAGTACGTCACCAAGAGGATTACTCGCCTCAAACATATTTCCTATGCAGCCTGACTGAAAGAACTCCGGCTGTACTCAGTGGCATATCGCTTACTCAGAGGTGATCTCTGCCTGACTTACAAAGCCATGTCCAACTCAGAATTGATGGACATGCTTCACCTAAAGAAATCCAAGTCACTACGAGCCACATGCTCTAGTGAGCTAAACCACGCCACAACAATAAATAGAACATGCTGGAGGGATAGATTCCTGTCACAGAGACTCCCCATGCTTTGGAACAAAATTCCAAATTACATCAGGCAGAGCCCCTCACGAGAAACCTTGACGAGTGGATGGGTAACAGAAAATACACCCCTGGGATCACTTCATTGGCTCTGCTTGACAGAGGATCAGTTAATTAATCAATGGGGCAGCGAAAGCCGACACACTCTGGCTAGGCTTATAAATGCCCTCGGGCAGATAGCCTAGTACCTACCTATGAACCTAAGAAGACTGCATGTTGTAATTAAATCAAAAGGTGCTTCAACAAAGTATTAGTTTAAGGGTGTGCACACTTATGCAACCAGCTTATTGTACGTTTTTTATTTTTTTATATTTTTTCCACAAACAGACTTGTTTGTTTTTCAATAGAATTGTACAAGTTATAGGTCACATTAAAAATGGGAAAAGTTTTGAAATGATTTATTTTGGTCTCATTTTTATATCACAAAACCTGGCATTTTAACAGGAGTGTGTACACATTTTATATCCACTATATATATATATATATATATATATATATATATATATATATGCTTCAATATAATCAGGACCCACTGTTGGTAGATTTTCACACAAGCAGGTTTACAAATCCATTTTCAACATGAGTATCTGTACAAATCAGCTGGATATTCAAATAACATATAATTCTTTACTAAATTCAAGCTAACTGTGCTGGCATATGTTAGATGTTCACTGCCGTACTTCTCCTGGCATAGCTGGCAATACCTCACATTGTCACACTGTCTATTCTTCCCTTATCAGAATAATCTTTGAATAAAGTTTCCCCCTTAGGACATACAAAACAAGCATATCAGTCAGCTGGAAAGGCCTCAGAGATTTCTAACTAAGCTAATTAAAGGTCTTAAATCCCTCAACTATCTCAAAATATTAGCATGACTGTCCTTATACACAGTACTGTACTGCCTGCTTCGTTAAGACCTTGGTCTAGCATTTTGAACTATGAATGACTCATTCCTACTTGACCTCCTATTTCTTTGCAAACCTAGTGCCTCTACAAACTCCTGCACTAGAGATCTAAACCTACACCAAAAAAATAACCAAGACTAGTTGGAGGGATATGTTCCTAATACAATGTATTGCCAGCTGATGGAATAAGATGCCACTACTAGTCAACCAAAGTATTACTTTGGCTAGTCTTGATGACGAGATGGGCAGACACAAATTTACACCAAGCTTGTCATGTAAAGCCCTGCTTGATTTAGCAGAAAAGCAGTAATGAGTGCTTGACAGGTGTGATGAGAACTTACAAGTGTGTCTACATAAAGGTGTATATGGCTGCTTTGACTATCTTTAGTTGAATAAGGACTGGAACGTTTTTTTCTTAATATGTTATGTAGTACTTGTGTATGTTTCATTACAATCTACCTCTTTTTCCTTTCTGCAGTTACACCTTGCCATAGTTTCATGGTGACTTTAGTATAGCGTACTGCTTTTCAACTTACAGTATGATAGGGATTGTTTGGAGGAAGTGCTTGTGTTGACTATTTATACTTACGTCAGGACTGACCCTTCCATACTTCAGACTCTTTTCCGCAGCCAGGACATCAGTACAGGTACTGGTCCAGTTGCTTCTTTTCCCATTGTACCTAAAAGAAAAAAAAAGTACCAAGGAGCACTTGCCCTCACTATGGGTTTCCTCGGTGCCTCAGCCATTAGTGGGTGACCCTGCAGTAGTCTTGACTGGTTCTGCAGACCATTTATTGGTTCCCTTGGGACTCAGTGGTGTTGCTTCTATCAACACTGTAGACCAGATGTTATCCATGTCCCCTATGGCTGGTCCAGTGTTCATCATCGGCATGGGAGAGCCACTTTCTTTGGGTCATAGAGTTTCTCCAGTGAGTTCTTTTTGGCTTAGCTAGAATAAGAGACCTGTATCCTGGTCCTCCTGTTCAGCCTCATTCTAGGGATGTCCCAAGAAAAAAAGAAACCAGAGGTTAAATATAATTCTTGTGATGATGCTGTTTCAGTAAAAAAGGATGAATTACTTAGCTTGGCTAAGGGTGTATTGCAGGTATTGAACCCCTGTGAAACAGAAGACAGATTTGTCTTCTCATGCAGGTCCTGTGCTTCAGAGGGAGGAAACTTCAGACGATTCTGATTTTGACAGAGACCGTGATTCTCTTGCATTTTCTTCTCCTGTCCCTGACTCTAACTTTGATGACAGTGATTCTTCAGTTTTTACTTCTGAAGCATTTTCCTTTATAGAAACAGTATCCAGAATCAGTCTTTCATTTCAAAGGCAACAGGTGGGTGTTCCCTTGTATGTTAAAAAATACTATCATATGCTTCAAGTCGATGTTCAGCATGCCTCACTCTTCGTCTTTGGCTTTCAGAATTTTGAACTACCAGGCTCGCATGTTCTCCTACATGCTTGTCTGTGTAGTCAGTTTGAGGAAATTCTGTGGTTCTGTATCTTCAGAAACTTGGGCTTTTCTGAATGCTATTGTTTCTACCCTCTCTCAAGTTTATAAGCATTCTCTGAAGAGAATGTATGACTGTAGTGATTCAGTATGTAGAACTTCTGGCACTGCTACTTTCATAAGAGAGTTTGAGAATGTAACCAAAAGCTTCTGATGAGGTTAAGTTTGAAATTTGAAAGTAGTCTTTAGATAAAGAATTTCTTTTGGTTCACATGTCACTTAGGTGCTCAAAACAGTTTGATGAAAAGGATAAATTAATTCAAGGGGTTACTTGCAGTTTTAAACATGTACCCGCGGTGGTGGTGCTGCGGTAGCATTGTCGCCTCACAGTACGACACTGTCCTGTTCGATTCACAGCTAGAGCGTCTTCTGCATGGAGACATGCGTGAATGGGCGTACCTTCGTTGAAGGTTGTGCGTCAGGCCTGGCAAGCCGGTACGTAAAAATCAACTGCCAATCATTAGTGGACTGGAGTTCCGCTGTGGCGACCCCTAACCGGGAAAAGCCGAAAGACACAAACAAACTAGCAGTTTTAAACATCCCCTTTCTAAATCTCAAAGTTTTTTCTTCAAAAAACAACTCAGGCAACATTGTCAGTCTTCCTCCAAGCAGAATTCTAAAAAGAAGGGGCAGGAAGGCTCTGGTAAGAAGCAGAGAGACTTTTAAAAGAAAGGACAAACTGCTACCACAGAATGACTATGCCAACCCCCTTCCCGTTCTTCTTGCTTTCCCTACCTTAGGCCTTTACACTCTGGTTGTCTCTAAATTTACCACAATGACAAAAGATTGTATCAGAGAAGTAGATTTTAAAAGTGATTGAAGAGGGTTATAGATATCACTGGAAAATGACACCTCCTATTTGAGGGATTGCCGTTATCTTTAAAACTTAAGCTGAAGAGGATAACATTACAACCTCAGGGCCTATGGTGCTCCTGACCATTATCTACAGGATATTTTAGCAGAACCAGTCCTCCTTCTGGAGAAATAAGGTAGCATGTACTCAGTCAAGTTTTATTCAATGGATTAGTGTTCTTACCAAATGAAAGTCTCAAAACCAGACAGATCTATTTTCACCGGTATTACAGATCATGTTTCCCCTGGGAGTCACAGAGATAGTGCCCTGCAATCAGCTGGGAAAATGATTTTATTAAGAGTTCGTCTGGTACCAGAAAAGGATTTCTCTTGGGGACCAACTCTAGATTTGTCCTTTCTCATCCTGTTTATAAAAGTACCAAAGTTCAATATGCTAACTTTGCAAATTCTTTTACCTCTGATCCCTGATCTGAACTTTATGGTAACATTACACCTAAAAGATTCTTATAGTCATCATATTCCCATTGCCACAGTGTAGATGTTTTCAGAGATTGTCTGTGTCTGGGTTACTTTATCAGTTCACTCATTACGTTTTGGATTATCTCCAGCTCCAAGAGTTTTTTCAAGTGCCTAGCCACAGTGATTGTCCATTGCAGACTGCATAGCATTTACATTTTTCCTTATTTAGTGGACTTGCATATCTTTACAGAATCTTTTTCCAAGTGTCAGGACAACCTGTTATGGATTTCAAATCTCCTTCTCATCTTGGGTTTCAGATCAGCAATCAAAAACCCCATTACTTCCTTCCTACAGGGTAATATCTCTAGGATGCCTTCTAGATTCCTGTCTGTAGAAGGCATTCCTACTGCAGGAAAAAGTGGACTTATATCCGGACGTTTTCCAGAGTTTCTGCAGTCAGTCTCAAATTCTGCCAGGAAATTTCTCAGAACTGTAAGATTCATAGATTTTTTGATCCTATTGATTCCTCATGCCATATTGCACATGACAAAAAATATAATGGGTTCTCAAAACTGTATTGACCCAGCATTCTCAACCTTTGGAGTTTCAAATTCCAGTTTTGGTCTTTGTAAAGGGATAAATGGTGTGGTGGATGGAGCAGATTTGTGCAAATCCGGGCCATCCCTTCTGTCTTCCAACACCTGCTGAAACAGTACAGATGTATCAGATTTTGCATGGAGTAACGGTTCAATAGATGTGAAAGTGCAAAACCTTTGGTGCACTTTAGACAGGTCAAAGCACATCAGCTTGATAGAGATGTTAGCTGTGATCCATGCTGTAGAATCACTTCATCATTTGTGGTCAGCTGCAACCTTGCATGTGATAACAACCAATGCCACAGTGATGTGGTACATAAACAAGCTAGGGAGCACCAGATCCTACCCTCTTTCAGGCTTGCTGTGATTGCTTGGGACATCACTTTAAAGCATGGTGTTACCTTCCAGTCTTCCTACATCCTGTCAGATTAAAACACTGTGACAGAAAAGTTGAGCAGGACCTTGCCAGACCCACAAGAATGGAAATTAAATGAGGAGGTATTTCAGGAACTGATCCAGTTGTGAGGAACAATTTCTTTTCCAGCACTCCTTGCAACCAGGCCTGGAAAGCAGAAGACTTTTCATTCCCTTGGATAGGAATGTTCCGGTAAGCCTTTCCACTAGCATCCAGGGTAATTTTGAAAATTCAAGAGGACTCTCAAAATATCATTGTGGTAAATCCTGTCTGGTTTAGGCTGCAGTGGTTCTCCCTGGTTATGGAATTGGCAAGCAGCAATTGCAAAAGGCTTCCAACAGAATGGATCTACTCTCACAAGGTAGGGAGAGTGTGATACACCCAGACCTGAAACGTCTGCAACTCATTCATAGATGATTCAATTTCAATACCTTTTATGCACCTTTTCTCAGAGGACATGCAACAGGTATTTAAGGGGGCCAAAAATCTAATAGGAAATCTTATCTTAGCAAGTATAAGTGGTTTTCTAGTTGGTGCCTAGCCAATAACCAGGATCCAAGATCATATATCACTAGTTTTTAAATATTTTTGTGAGCTACTATTTTCTGGCATTTCTTGATCCTTTGTCAAGGTTCATCGTTTGGCCATTTCAGCATGTCTGCCGTGGATCCTGTTTCGACAAGCTGTTTTTAAAAGGAGTTCTACATCTTGAACCACCTAGAAATTTTGGGGAAATTTTGTTTGGGGGCTTAACTTTGTACTAGAAAACTTAACCTTGTCTCCCTTTGAACCCAGTCATTTAGCTGATTAACAGTTCATTACCTGAAAGACTGTGTTACTCATTGGTTTAATATCTGGAAGAAGAATATCAGAGATGTGGGTCCTCAAGGTGGGTGAACCCTATTTTGTGTTCTGTAAAAATATATTGTTTTTATTATTGCAGATCTTTCTTTTATGCCAAAAGTATTTTCTGAGTTTCCTTTGAATCAAACCATCTTTCTCCTTGTATTCTTTTTTTAACTGAAACATGAAGGAGCAAATATTCTACATACTCTGGATGTGCATAGGCAACTTGGGTATTATCTTCATTGAACTAAGACCTTTAGGAAAGCTGATCAGCTGTTTATTTCCTGTTGGGGATGAAAAAGAGTCAGCACATGTTTAAACAAACTGTTTCCAAATAGCTGCCCCAGGCTATTACCTTTTGTTATTCCCACCATGACAAATCTTTCCAGTTTAGTATCATCTACTAGGGCCTTGCATTCTTCTATGACATACTGGAAAGGTGTGGACTCTTGAAGCATTGTTGTGGGAGCTACTTGGTCCTCTGTACATATTTTTACTAAGCATTACAAAGTGGATTCCTTCTCTAGGTCTATGTGGAATGATGAACATAAGTTTCACTGACTACAACAGTAGATGTTCAATTTGCTCACTGCTGCAGTACCCGCAGCCTCCCTCACTCCATCCGCCTGTCTTCTGTATGTAGTTAGCTTTGGGGTAAAAATGTATATGTTTATGTCCTTTTGGATCTTCGGAATGAGTAAGCTTTGTCAGTTTGTAGGGCAAGAAAGTCCTGAAGTTGTCTACATTGTGGCTGCTTATTTTGCTCCCAGGGCTTCTGCATCAGCATCCTGAGAGCAGATCTGACGGGGAGACAGAGCTTTGTGAAGCTGGCAAATTGTATCCTGGGCAGGAAACAATCAATATAGTCAAAAGGCTACTTCAGCAGTGAGGAATTCAGGCATCTGTTGTTGTGGTAAGTGCAGCTTACACAACTGTACTTCCACTACAGTTAAATGTAGAAATATTGCTTCAAAAATATCAAACGAGAGGCAAATGTGTATCAAATAGCAGTGGAAATTTAACAAATTGAAAATATGGCCAAAGCACTAGATGCAAATTTATTGTATAGGAATGTAAATATATATATTTCCACCGCATTCTCTATGTCCATATGTGCTGTACACTGCTCTCCTACTTCATTCCAGTTCAGTCACATCATGGCAGCCTTAGTTCCATTTTTATTATGAAAACTGTAGAATCATTCGGCGTCTCTACTTGTTTCCTGTTTTCTCTGATTTTTATCTTTAATGCCTCCCATCCTTCCTTATCATGACCAGGTCAATTTCTCCCTCCACCCTTACAAAATATACATGGAAATGTATTTTCCCCTCTCAATCTTCCTGCCAATTTATTTCAATGTGTACCCTTCCTGCCTACAACTCCTTTATTGTTTTCTGCCTATCTCTACTGTGCTTCTTCTTGTTCTACATTATAGCCATCTATTATGATGCCATTTTTTTGCCTTAATTGCTAGACACACCCTCCTGTGTAGCCACATTGCCCATCTCATTTTTGCCCTTTTCTGTCTTCCTTAAGCCCTCATCTGTAGCCTTGAGTACTCTTGTTTCTGTCATGCTCTTGTTATGTGTCCACACCCTCACACTAACACACCCGTTTGCCCTCAGTCCCTTAATCAATTATTATCCTGCTGTTGCAGTTTAACGTAATCCCACAAATTGAGTCAAGGCAATTTCTCATTTTGCTATTAATGTCTTCCCCTTACTTTAAAATACATAGTAGTAAGATGATTGTCGACTAATTATGCCTTCTCTGGACATCCTTGACCTCATCTTGTTTATGTCCATTGCTAAACTTCTTAGCATTCTATCACCAGTTGACAGAAGCCATAATGCTGTAATAACTCAATCAATCCCTATTTCCTCTTTTCTTGAGGATCTCACAGTCTGGTCAAGGCAGTTTTAGATCCTCTATGTACAATCCTCCTACTCTTACCGATTTTTCTATTCTTTCACCATTCTTTTATCGTTATCTTTTGGTGACTCTGGAACAGCATTTCAGCAACACTCCACCCCCTTCTGACTTAACCGCTATGGTATTTACACTAAGTTGTAATCCCTTCCTTTTCCATTGGTGGCCATTGGGTATCTGTGGAGAGTAGCGGCAACCCTCAAAAGAGTGAGATACTAAGTGTCATTTGGGGAATATATACAAGTTGCTGCAATATCTTGGAAAATTTCCCCACTAGCACGGTTAATACTAGCTGCAGTGATCTCAGAGTTAGTATGTATAATTAGCAGGGATATGAAGGTCATAACCCCCCACTTCAGGTGGTGCAGGAGATAAATACCCCTGCAAAAATGCTTTGAGGATGAAACAACAACTGTTAGAATTTGATTTTTTTTTTTTTACTGCAAGCACAGTGTAATTTTCAAAATGTTGAAACTCACATTATTGGAACTTTCATTTGTGATGGGAACCATGTTCCAGACCTACTTCACAGCATGGAATTCCACCTTCTTGTCTCTAATATCATGTTTTATATTTGATGTCCTCACTTAGTCAGGTTGCCACTGTGCCTCATTTCTTTCCTAACATTCCAGAACAACCTATATCTAAGCACTTTCATATCTCATTTCCTCTTGTCTCTAACCCATATTTCTTTTATACCAGTAACGTTCAATGTCCTCTCCTGCATCACAGGTTACAGCTTTACCATCATCAATGTAATAAAACAAAATTGTAGCACTTTGCATTTGTGATGTGAGACACAAATGTTCCTTCTACTGTTGTGTTCTGCATCTTTTTTTCCCAGGCTTACTTCTTTGTACTAGCCCATTGTTTTGTTCCTTTCACACTCTGTGCTGCCATTGCAGTTTAAACATAAAATCAAGGATATATAATTTCCAGCACAGATTTGAGAATGATTCTCTTTTCTACGAAATGGTGTAGCCTGCTACTGAACTATAGACTCCCTGTCTCTCTGTGAGCCGAAAGCCCTAAACCTTTATCCATGGCTACCTCCAGTCATTGTACTACCTTAATGTTTTTCTTGTATCACTTTGCTGCCTGCTGATATAGTTAACAGTTCTCAGAATGGTGCCTCCATCCCCCCTTCCCTAGCAGTACTTACTACCATCTCTGCCATCTCCTGTGAATGATAATTTGTGCCTACATGCAACATGTGACCAGCCATACCTTTGGGAACTTCCTCTCTTTTCTTCCTAAATCTAAACCTTGATCCAGGTTTCAAAAGCTCTTAATCTTCTTGGTGATTGTGACTTAACTTACTGTAGTCCTCTTCCCTTCTGTCTCTCTTCATGCCATCTGTCACTACCATTATTATTTTCGCCCCTTCTCAATTTAGCTGTATCAGACGAAGCCTTCCCAGATGTTCATGCCATTTGTTTGCCAGCTTGTACTGCTCTAGAACACCACTTTCATGCCTGCTGTACTTTTCCTGAAATCCATATCCACTGTTGTTCACGCCTAGCACCCTTTACTTTAATTGGCATCATTGCTATGCTGATTTCCTTACTGCTCCTCCCACTGTTCTTTTCCCATTAGGGATGCTGCTTTCTTGCTCCCTTCACTGTTGACCTCCCCTTACCATATTCTTGCATGTAATTCTCTTCCTGTCCCTTATTTGCATCTCATATCTTGATTTCTTATGACCCTTTTGTACCTGTTTCCCACTTATGTCCCATTGGACACTTTGCCTGTATTACTGCTCACTGCTCTGTTTCCTCTTTGACTGTCTTGAACAATGCCTTTTCCTAACCTCTGCAATTCTGTCCACTGTTTAGTATCTTCCAGTTCCAGTACTTTCCTTCTGAGCACCCCCACATTCCAGTCCACTCCCCTAGCCTGTTACAAGCCCTGCATCCTGGCTGACCCACGTCACTTGCTGACTATTCTAATCCACACATGGCACAATGTACCCAGCTCTCCCTCTTTGTTCACTTCATTGTCTTATCCTTATGAGTCAATCAGCTGCCCAGTTTAGGAACTGTGTGTGTAATGCATGTGCAATATGGCTTAGCATTCTTTAGTAAAAGCTCAGCCAAAGTTATCTTTTGACAGGATATGCTTTACTTGCAGTAAAACAGACTCTTGAAAAGATGGTTTAGAAAGAAAAAAATAGGAGGCAGAAACTTAAACTGCTTCTATAAAAACAGACTATAAGACAGAACAGCAATTATAGTGTTGTGTCTTTTGGTGAGTAGCTAATAGACATAAGCACAGTCAGGTATGCGAGCTCAAGAGCCAGCAAGTTAAATGTACAAAAGGAACAACAAGGTGTGGGGATTGGGGTTAAACCAGAAACAGATTTTTCATTAAAATAAAAATGAACTTTAAGCTAATGAATCATAGCTTCCCTGTTAAAAATAAGATGTTGTTGTTGTGTCTTTCGGTTTTTCCCGGTTAGGGGTTGCCACAGCGGAACTCCGGTCTGCTAATGATTGGCAGTAGATTTTTTTTTACGTGCCAAGTTGCCAGCCCTGATGCACAACCTTCAACGAAGGTACGCCCATTCATGCATGTCTCCACACAGAAGACGCTTTAGCTGAGAACAGGACAACATCTTACTGTGAGGCGACAATGCTACCGCAGCACCACCACCGCAGTCCCCCTGTTAAAAATAAGATAAACACAATTATTAATGTGAGATTTAGATAAAATACATCTAAGTGTTTGAAATTGCCTCCTTTTAATATCATTTATTAATTTGACACATTACTTTTAAAATACAGACTAACAAGTTTAAAATGACATTAAAATTATATATGTACTTAGTGTAGCTGCAGTTTTATTTATGTTATGCCTTCTAGGAATATTCAGACAAATATGCTGCCTAAATATGTAAGTAAAAATGTCATCCTGAATACAGAAGAGAAAGTAAAGATATCATTGGGTAGAAAATCCTAAGTAATTATATTTATTAAAATGTAACAGGTTTCATTTGAGATCATTTTGACATTAATTATTTAAATTACACCATTTGTCTTTTCTGGGCTATTTTCTCTTTACTGATGAGAAATGTGATACCCTGCTAGTCCTGGTTAAATACAGTTCACTGTTTTTCATTAGTAGAAATCTAATATGTTGGCATGAACTTGTGGCATTTGACTCTGAAACTGTTTACAGCTATGATATTGAATGTCTGGGAAAAGATCAGCATTCAACATCCAAGCATGTGCATAGACAAGGTGGTTTTATAGGTATTGCCTCTGGAATCCTCATAAAAAATGTTTGCCACACCTTTATTTATTTAATGTTGAATATGTGTCAGAGGCACTATTAGACTTGATTCATGACGATCCTGAAGGGCAAAAACATTTAAGAATGTTTTGTATAGCACATAATCAAATTTTACAGGCACACAGAACAATAAGTAGATTGTAGGAAAATCTCACATGATGTTGGTCTTCGGTGATAAAGCACATCCATATAGAATGACTGAATATTTGCCTTCATTTTCTTTTGCCTTCTTCCTGTCTGTCCCAATCATCAGATTGTCCTCTGCTTTTCTGCACATGTGCTCAAACCACTTTGGCTTCTGCTCTGATATCCCCATGTCTGTCCCACAATGTGCATCATGTCACTCATTTCAAACATTTCATCTTCATCACCTCTAGCTTCCTCAACTGCTCTGCCTTTACTGCCCAGGTTTTTATACCATACAGTACTGTAGTACCGATCACGTCACTGTTTTATACACCTCACATTTCAGCTTCTTTGGCATTTTTCTGCCATATACTACCCCTACCACTTTGTGTCATTTGGCTGCAGCACCTCTGACTTTAGCTTTGACTTCCTCACTCAGGCTTCTCTTCTCCTCAACCACCCCTGCCAGATAGTTGAAGATGTTAATATTTTCCACTACCTTCCCATCTATCTCAGTTTTCAGTTCTTCTGATTTCCCCAATTTGTTGCCATTACCACTGTCTTACCTGTGCATATTTTCATCCCATATGTGTTTAGTTTTACATTCCATTCTCTTATCCTTTGATGAAGTTCTTGTGCAGAGTCTTTTTGTAATGCTATGTCATCTGTATACATCAGCTTTGTTGATCTGTCCCCTCCAATGTGTTTGCTAATGTAGTCCATCACTACTATGAACAGCAGTGGGCTCAGAGCTGAGCCCTGACACACACCCACTCTGGTAACCTCTGACCGAACATTGTTCGTACTTGGGTCATATGGGTTCTTGTACATAGCCTGCACTAATTCTTCCAATGTTTCAGAGATTTCGAACCACTGCAAGATTACCCAGATCAGCTTTCTTAGGACCTTGTCATATGCTTTCTCGAACTCTAGGAATGCCCAATTGGACTCAATTATCTGTCTCACTGCACACATTGGGTCAGTTGTGCTGCATCCTGATCTGAATCTGAACTGCTCATCTCCCATCTTACTTTCTACTACTCCGTGTATTTGTTTGTCAGTCACCCTCTCCAGAACTTTCATGCAGTGTGATAGGAGTTTAATACCTCTGTACTGCCCACAGTTGTGACTATAAGCTTAATGTAGTTTGATGCCAGCTTTTTAAAACCTTTCCTGAACCTCTTTAACAGTGCTGCAGAAACTGGTGCCTGAAACTGTGGAACAGAACAAAAAAAAAAAAGGCAACAAAAATGGAAACAAGTAAGAACTCCAAATTAGGAGTGAGAAGGAAATGATGTTCTTAATATACCAGTATATGTTTTTTAATAGAAGCCAAAAGTAAGGTAAGCAGGAATAATAGGCTAACAATATTCTAATAAATGACTGATAACCAATATCTATAAATATGTTTAGCTCTGCCTTAGACACATTTTGCATATACAATTTGTGATACAGTCCACCAATCAGACACTTTAGTAAGAGATCTAAGCACTCCTGCACTCTTGTCTTTTTTTTGTATACTTAAGTTCTTTTAGGAACCATCTATCAACTAATTAACAAAAGGTGCAATCCGCATGTATTGTGCACAAAGTTTGCTAACTTTTTTCCACATGTTAATCTATAATGTTTTTGTCTAACAAACCGGCTCATTTGACGTTTTTCTTATACATCTCAGCAATCTTATTGATAATTTCACTTTCACTCTGGTCTCTGTAAACTCTGGTCTCCCCTATTAGTCTTTTCCTGGGAGTGTGTACACTAAATAATTCTGCCATCCCCCCATCTCTAAACTACAAGGTACACCCCACCTGGAGGATTTTAAACACTCTGGACTCAAACACCAAAAATTACCTGCAAGGTCTGTGCAAACCTGTCAAAACATTTTATAAACAATAAAGTGCATATAAATGTTTTTTTCCTATAATCTGCTTTTCAATATGCAGTGTTATTTGGCTTCAATAGTTTTGTTGTATTGTAATATAATTTGTTTGTTACACTTGCAACGTGTGTAGTGTGCACACTTCCCCATCCCCCTCCCAGATTATTTTAATTAGGAATTGTACTTGCAGCAGCTTCTGATTCCTTTGTGCTTAGTTAAAGAGGGGTACCAAATGCCCTTAAGCTAATATTCTTTATAAGCTGTGAATGAACCCTTATACCTTTCTACGTTTCACCCAATACTTAACTGACACTATAACCAGCATCTTAAATAGATTTGCTGCAGCCTCACTGATGTTTTTTCTTCTAAGTACTTACCTCCTGGTTCTTGTTTTCTAGGATGTCATTTATCCCTGTTGTAGTTTTTCTTTTTCTTTTTCTTCCCTGTTGAATAGTTGTGTTTTAATATAATGTGTCTGTTACACTTTCAATCTGTGTAGTGTGCACATTCCCCAGTGTCTGTCCCAGTTTATTTTAAGTAGGAATTGTACTTGCAGGAGTTTCTGATTCCACTATACTTAGTTAAGGAGCAGTACCAAACGCTCTTACGTGTAAGTCTTTATAAGCTGCGAATGTACCCTCATACCTTACTACATTTCACCCAATACTTAACTGACGCTGTAACCAGCATCTTAAAAAAGATTTTCCTCCTCACTGATAGTTTTTTTTTCCTGAGTACTTACATGCTAGTTCTTGTTCTCTGGGGCTTCATCCTGCTTCGTTTGCTCTCTGGGCTCACTTTGCTCCCCTACCCTGCCCCCTAATCCCTCCCACCCCTGCTATCTCTACATTTAATCCACACCACACCCCATCCTCTGTTAGCTCCACCCTAGCACCCTATCTTCATACTACTCCCCTTCCTTCATTTCTACAAACTTTATTACTCTCCTCAAATTATCCACTTAAGTAGTTTCTCTTATTAACTCTGTAATAATCTTAGTCTAAAATGATTCTCCTTACTGTCCTGTCACTAATGCTTTTGTCTGTCTATTTATAGGAAGTTACTAGGCTATTGGCCCTGATGCCATTATAAGCCTAGCCAAGAGTTTAACCCATGCATAGACAAATCAGCACCGGATGCCCCTGTCCAGCAGAGATACAGGTGGAATCCTAGGGATGTGTTTTCTATTTCCCATCCAGTTGTCCAGGTTGCGCTTAAACAGTGGTAAAGAGGTACTCTTCTTGACGTGGAAAGGGAGTCTATTCCATAGATGGGGGAGTCTCTGGGACACAAATCTCTCCTGCCAACAAGTCTAATTGATGTCACAGACCAGGTTGAGACTGTGCGTGCGGTTTACTTGACTTGTGGCTATGCAGAAGTTCCATCAAGGCGGGCTTGTATGCCAGAAAGAGGTCACCTCTGAGGAGTCTGTATGAAACAGAGTAGAGTGATAGGGCTTTTGCCCTATCTGTGTATCACAGATTTTTGAGGCACTGGATTCTACTGGTAAGGAGCCTCTGTGGCCTGTCAAGCTGCTGCATGTGCTTAGCGAGGTACATGCCGAATGGGGGGTTGTACTCAATAATGGGCCTTATAAGGGAAGAATACAGGGATGTTATGACTTCCTTGTCCCTGGATGAGATACCTTTACTTATGAGGTGGGCCATGTAGAAATCACTGTCATCATATCTGGTCCCTATTCAACCTGTTCTAAGCTGTCCTACAGACACTACCTCTTATATCAATAACACAAATCACTACTTCCTACCCATCACTACTCATCTCTTTACTGTACACTTTTGAAATTCCTTCAGCTTTGTGGTGATATCCACCCTAACCCTGGTCCCAATATCTCACAATCCACATTTTCAACCTATATTCCAGGTACACAAAATATACTTAAATTTATCTTAGTAAACACACATAGCATGTGCAACAAAATTTCTGAGTTGCATGCTTGGATTGCACAATCTCTGACAAACTAGTAATCACCGAAACTTGGCTTAAATCACACATAAAATATAAGGAAGTGCTTTCTCCAGGCTTTAGTATGTTCAGAGCTGGCCGACTTAAAAGAAAAGGAGGCAGTGTTGCAGTAATATGTCCTGTTTCTATTTCCTTAACCCCTCACAACCAACCCATACCCTCCTTTGACAAAGCTGAACTATTGATCACCTACCATAAATTAAACAATAATAAAGGTCTCTGCATTATAGCTTCACACATATCCCCTGGCAATAACTTTTCAACTCCGGAAAGTATCCTGTCTTGGGTAT
Source organism: Protopterus annectens (assembly GCF_019279795.1). NCBI lineage: Eukaryota > Metazoa > Chordata > Ceratodontiformes > Protopteridae > Protopterus > Protopterus annectens. Next base: position 1,566,837,014 of record NC_056741.1, read on the forward strand.
CAAAAATATCTCTCTGGAAACAGTAATATTAGGTGATGATAACATTGACTAGCAGAAACTTAACTTACAATTTCCCACAGATAGCATAAGCCCATTTGGATTTTCTCAACTAATTATTCATCCAACCTTTACCAGTTCTGCAAACCAAAATGGCTCAATAATTGATTTGATTTTGGTCTCCCATGCTAAAAATTTATCTCAATCCAAAACACTTCCAACCTCTATTAGTGATCACCACCCCATCTGTACAAACATATTTATTTCACATTCATGTAGACAACACACCTGCAAGACAGTATGAAACCTATCCAACTTTGACCAGCAGGCCTTTACAAATTTACTAAACTCCATCAATTAGTCCTTCCTTGAGTACTTACCACTAGATAATGCAGTTGAAGAATTTAATTCTAAATTCCTAAACACTTTAGACAATTTAGCTCCCACCAGAAGGAAAAGAGTCAAAACCAGCTTCTTCTTGGCTTTCTTTCTCTACCTGATCACTCATGCAAAAAAGAGACAAAGCTTGGACAACTTACCTAAAACATAACTCAGAATAATTTACAGCATTTCAAAGCATTGTGTAACTTTGTAAAGAAACAGGTTAATTTAGACAAAAAAAATTCTATGCAAAGTCACAAAATCAGCACAAATCAAGTTCAAAAAACTTCTGACACACTTTCAAAAAAATCCTAAACCTAGGAAGTCAGTCCTCCCCTCAACCCCCCCCCCCCCCGTGATAGTACATCCCCTGACATAGCAACTCGGTTTAATTCTTACTTCATTGATAGCATAGCTTCCATTACTAACAAATTCCCTCCATCTCCCTCTACCCTCTCTCATCCTCCTATTAGCTGTTACTCTGCATTTTCCCTTCAACCAGTTCCTACTTCCTTTATCAAATGCCTCCTGTTCAAGCTCAAGCCATGTTCTCCCTCTGCAGACAATCTTCCTAACGAATTCCTGAAAATGGCTGCTGACTCAATTGCCTACCCAGTCTCAATAATCAATATATCCATCAAGGAGGCTTATGTCCCCTCCCTGAAGAAGAAAATCCTTCATTCTTCCTCTCCACAAAGGTGGCACATCCACAGAGATCTCTAACTAAAGGCCAATTGCTATTATTTCACCACTGTGAAAAATTCTAGAAAAATGCATCCATAAACAACTTCTTTAATACCTACATGACAGTAATCTTCTCTCTCCCACCCAACATGGATTCAGACAGCACACAGCACTATCACTGCTCTACTATCCTTTACTGACCTTGTCAGCAAAGCTTGTGACTAAGGAAACATTGTCTGTTCTCTGTTATTAGACCTATCCAATGCTTTGATACTGTTTCCCACCCCCAACTCTTACCCAACTATCTCTTCTGAGCTTAACCAAAACATCCTTATAATGGTTCACTAGCTATCTGTCTAACAGATGTCAGTCTGTCAAATGGAACTCTAACTTCTGTCCTTACTTGTTAGCACTGGGGTACCCCAAGGCTCAGTACTAGATCCACTTCTCTTCAACATTTTTATTAACCATGTTAATACTGCTACCAAACAAGCTACCCTAATTCAGTATGCTCATGACTCTACATTAATCTGCTCTGCCAGGACTCTCATTCATCTACAGAATTTAACTCAAGAAGCATTCAATTCCTTTGAGCCTTGGCTCACCAACAACCATTTATTACTTAACCCATCCCCCAATAAAACTACACTTCTACTATTTTTACAAAAACTATTTTCTCCATATACCTCTAACTTTGTTATGACTTCTCTCTCTGAACAATACTTCAGTCAATGTGGTTTCACATACAAAACTGTTAGGTGTAACTATTGACAACAATCTTAAGTTTGACCCAGATATCAGCAACAACATAAAAAAAAACAATCAAAAATTGGGCATGATGAATAGAGGTAAGAAATTCATCTCTAACTCCACAAGAGTAACCCTTGCCACCACCTATCTCTCGCCCTCTGTTCTATACGCTTCACCTATTCTAACCAATCTTCACTCTTCCCTCACAGCAAAACTTAGTCAATGTTACAATAAAATAGCTAAATTTGCCACAGGGCAGGCCCACTTCTGTCAACATTGCTCTGCTCTGAAGTCCCTAAATTGGCTGAACTGCCCCACCTTCTCACCTTTAATTAACTAACATTAACTCACAGAATACTGTACAACTCCTCATTTCCGCAAACTACATCATCACTACTTCAACATTATATTCCATCTCATGACCTATGCTCCTCTCACAAGTATCTACTATTTATTTACAAACCTCAAAGACCTAACAGGTTTAGTCTGTACTCTCACCATGTTGCCAAATCATAGAATAGCATTCCAGAAGCAATCAGACTTGTACCAGTCTAAAAGAGCATCTAACCAATAACTGGATCTGCCCATGCTTCTTGCCATCTTAGTCCTCTTTTCTATTCCCTTCTTCCCCACTCTTAATAGACTTTCTCTTGATATATTCTACTTCCTGCATTACCTACTTTCTAGCCTCACCTCTTTTTAATTCCTTAACCTTCTAAAGTCCTTTCTTTATATTATTACACTAACTCTTATCTATCCCACAGTTTATGACTGAAATTTACTACCTAGTTCTCCTGCCAGGTAGTATATGTCTTTTATGTCTTATTAATTATTCTGTTGTATATTTTTCATTCATCATTATGTAACATGAATATTAGGAACTCTCTTCTGTCTTGTATATAATGTATGGTCAACTTTATTGCTTGCCTTATATTGTATTTTCTTTTATTGTATTCACAAATTGTACTACTTTGTTATGGTCTTAATATTTGTAAGCATTGTTCAATTTACAATATACAATGTACCTTTAGGTCTGTCTCTGAACTTAAGAGACTTCAGAGATTCATAAATAAAACGATCTGTGGCCTGAAAAATGCTTACGTATCAGAACAGATTTGTACCCCTCTCTCTGTACTCAGTATTTTATAGCTTCCTTTGTGGACATCTGTGTATTACCTTTCAAGACATGAATGATCCAACCCTCTTTAACTTCCTATTCATTCACAGAAAAAAATAGTACCTCAGGTATGCTCATAGGTATATACTACACTAATGACCACCAGGACTTTTATAAGTCTAGCCATGCATACTTCATTCCTGACAACAAGCCTTTACTTGTATTCACTTCTTAATGCTGGTACTGCAGCACACCACATACACAGTACTGGAGGGTATTGGAAATGCAGTTTCAGTATTTAGAAACTGAATGCTGTTACTGAGGATCTTTCCTCCTGACACCTTGCACCCAGGATGGCTGCCTCCTTTGTCACACATTAGCAACCCCTCTGGTCCACATGACAAAAAAATCACTATTCAAAGATTCCCAACACCTTTACAGTTTTAACTTGTTTAAGTAATTATCAAATTCTTAAAGCACAGCTGTAAGATTCATCAAGCATTTAATATGAGTATGTTCATTGGACTTCCAGTATGGTTAAACAATGATCAACAGGTTGATTTGAGCTCTCCCATTGTGAAAACAGAAAATGAGAAAAAAGGTCACAAAACTGTCAATGTTATGTTGTCCTATCTCACCATAATTCTTGCTGGATGGGTTTGGAGCCGATATTCGGCTCCGACTCGGCCGATACTAAAGCTCGAGAGCTTTTACTGGCCCTAGGCTAACCCCTATCCCATGGTGCCTCACAGCAATTCCCCAGATATTGTTTGCAGCAAAAGCTTCGAGGTTGTCTCTTTACTGCCTCATTGGCTAAGTAGAAGATTTATTTACTAAATCTTGTTTTTTCACCACCTTTTTCTTCATCTTTTATTCCTTGTAGTTAATAGCTTTTCTTGTGTGATTGTGCTGACTGTTTGACCCCTTTTTCCCCCCACATAGGATTGTATGGCCCATTTCAGTTAGAGGGCCGTAGTTGCCCGTTTAAGTTAGAGGGCCTTTCCTCCCTGCGTGTTACTTCATTAAAAAAAAATATATATATATATATATATATATATATATATATATGTGTGTGTGTGTGTGTGTGTGTGTGTGTGTGTATGTGTATGTATGTATATATATATATATATATATATATATATATATATATATATATATATATATATATATATATATATATATATATATATATATATATATATATATAAAATCTTTCCATATTTCTATCTTTAATGTTTGTTGGTATTTTTTCCTCAGTAGGTAATATTGTTAGTATAGTTAGCGTTGTTGTCCTTTTTTCTAGGTAGCTTTATTAATTTGTTCTTAACATGTCTAAGGAAAAGGACAGAGAACACAAGGACCATCGCCCTTTGGGGTTTAAAAAATGTGATAAATGTTCACAGAAGATGTCATTGACAGACAGTCACACTAGCTGTGTGTACTGCTTAGGTGAAGCCCACTTACAAGAATCCTGTACCTTTTGCCATGCCTTCAGTACCAGGGTTCTGAAGGAAAGGAAACGCAAATTAATAGATAGGAGTCTTATGACCAGTTCCTTCCAAGAACAGCTGGAACTTGATCAGACAGCTCCTAAGACAACCAAATGAAATTCTTCGGCTCCAGCTTTGGAACCGTCAAAAAAGTCCAAAGCGACAGAGCCAAGGAGTTCTGGCTCCGATTCCGCTTCTTCTGTCTCGGTGCCATAGGTCTCTTCAGTGCCGAAGCAACCTTCGGTACCGAGACAGTTATCTGAGATTGACCCTGTCTCACCTACCTTGAGATCTCCTATTTTGGAGAGTAGATCTCCTTCTGTCTTCACCCCTGGTAAACCATTCTCTTCCACACATGTCACCCATTCAACTAGACCGTGCAACATCAGAGGTCATCTTGTTGCTGCGAAAAAGAGTCATCCAAGAAGTCCCCACAGAGCAAATAGGATCCGGAACTTATGATTCTTTTTGGTTCCAAAAAAGACAGAAGACTGGAGATCAATTCTAGATCTCAGCAAACTCAACAAGTCTGGAAAGAAATCGAAGTTCTGAATGATCACCCTGCAGTCGATATTTCCCTTTATCGGGAGAGACAATTGGATGTGCTCAATAGATCTTCAGGACGTAGACTACCTCATCAAAATGGACAGGCGCTCCAGAAGACACACGCTTTCGGCTGGGAGCCAGTCATTTTCAGTTTTAAATGCTGCCCTTTGGCCTCACTACAGCACCAAGAGTGTTCACCAAATGCATGGCAGTGGTAACGGCTCACGTGAGACGTCAAGGATTCCAGGTGTTTCCATACTTAGATGACTGGCTACTCACTGCTACCACCAAGCATCAACTGATCAGAACCAGGGACGAGACTCTATCCTTATGCGCCAGATCAGGCATCACAGTAAACCTAAAAAAATCAGCCTTATCTCCATCGCAGCACATTGTATTCTTGGGCTCAGAAATAAACTCAACCACCATGACAGCAAGACTAACACCAGAAAGAGTAGAATCATTGCGCAACCAAGTCAGATCTTTGCTAAACAGTCACAAAGTTCAGGCCAGGGTAGTCCTTCAAGTCCTAGGGACTCTGGCTTCCTCCATTCTATTACTTCCCCTAGCCCATCTGCACATGAGAGTACTTCAATGGCTACTTTTTGCCCAATGGTCAGTGCAGGATCTTCCCCTGTCTCATCAGATTCTCATCACAAACACCTGCAAGAAGGATCTGACATGGTGTTTGCATACGGAACAACTTCTCTTAGGTCGTCCACTTGTTCCTCCTCAAGAAAATGCATTTTTGACCATAGATGCCTCCCAGATGGGGTGGGGGGCATTATCTGGGAACGACGGTCCAAGGTACTTGGCAGAACCACCTGCACATCAATGTTCTGGAGATGAGAGCGGTGCTATATGCATTGCAAGCACTTCACAGTTCTCTTCCCCCCGGGACAATTGCAATTCAGTCAGACAACATGTCTGTCGTGGTACATAAACAAGCAAGGGGGAACCAAATCTTACCCACTTTGCCGAGAAGCCTTAAGAGTTTGGAAATGGGCGATGGACACTCAACCCCTTTCTGGTAGCAACACACATCCCGGGGAAGTCCAGTGTGATAGCAGACAAACTCAGTCGAGCAATTCTCATGCCTCACGAGTGGTCCCTGAATTCAGAAGTTGCAAAAGAGATCTTTCACAGATGGGGCCATCCTTGCTGCGACCTATGTGCCACACACCTAAACACCAAATGCAGAAGCTACTTTGCCCTAATTCCCTATCCGGGGATGTCACCCAGGGATGCTTTAGTCCACGATTAGTCCCGGGGACTCCTTTATGCCTTCCCACCTTTTCCTCTCATTCCAAAAGTGATACAGAAAGCAAAACATTTGAGGAGTACCCTGATCCTCATTGCTCCTTATTGGCCTTGTCAAGTCTGGTTTCCCTTCCTGTGGCCCTACCTCTTGGAGGAACCATGGATTCTGGATCCATCTCCAGACCTTCTGATTCCTCAGTCAGGGCAGTTCCATTCTGCCATCCACACCCTAAAATTGACAGCATGGCTGCTCCAGTTCCACGTATAGCCAGGTGTGTTTCCCTCTCACCTTCAGTCAAACACATTCTGATTTCTTCCCACAAGCCTTCTACTAGGAAGCTATACTCCAGCAAATGGAAAAGGCTCTCTATTTCAGCTGTAAATCAAGGCTTAGATCCATATACAGCTCCGATAGAATCTATTTTGTTCTTCCTTGCGTCCATCATTCATGAAGGAGCTGCAGCTGCTACTGTTAGAGTTCAGTTAGCTGCCATCTCTAATTACCATTTTGGCTACATGGGAAATCCCATCATGCCCCACTCTTTGTGCAAAATCTTTTTGAAGGGAGTTCTCCTACTCAGACCTCCAATCAAACAGCCACCAGAACCCTGGGACCTAAACTTAGTTCTCACATCCTTAATTTCTTCCCCCTTTGAGCCCTCTTCTTCATCGGATCTGAAATTATTATCTTGGAAAACACTATTTTTAGTAGCTATAACCTCTGCTAGGAGAGTCTCAGAATTGCAAGCTCATACTATTCGACCTCCTTACATTGTTTTCCACAAGGATAGAGTCTCACTTAGGACAAACCCTTCCTTTCTTCCCAAGGTATGTTCAGAACATAATCTTAACACTACTATTGAGCTGCCCATGTTTTTTCCATATCTTTCTAATAAATCTGAATACAGGCTACACCAGTTAGACGTCCACAGAATTCTCAGGTTTTACCTACACAGGACTAAAGAATTTAGAAAATCAGATCAATTATTTGTTTCCTTTTTGGACAAAAATAAAGGCTTGCCTGTTTCTAAGTTTACCCTTTCAAAATGGCTTTCAGATTGCATTTCCTTTGCTTATGCTGCTGGCAAACAGTTACCCAACAAAGTAAAAGGCCACTCTACAAGGGCAGTATCAACTTCATGTGCCTTTAGATCCAGGCTCCCAATTGATACTATTTGTGCAGCAGCTACTTGGGGAAGACCACATACCTTTGTCACTCATTACAAATCGAATTTGGCCTCCTTTGGGTCCACTATGCTGAAGAGTCTCTTCACTTGAGCCACCCGAGATAAAAGTGCTAGGGACGCTGTCCCATCCAGCAAGAATTATGGTGAGATAGGACTACATAACATAAAGAAGTTATGTACTTACCTTAACATTCCATGTTTGTAGTCCATCTCTCCTACATTCTTGCGTCCCTCCCTCCTGCCCTCTTCCTGTTCCTGGAGGATCTGGTGGACTATACTTATGCTGTCTGACCTGGTTGTAGTTGTTGTCCACCTGGCATGGATAATGTTACACAATGTTTTGTCTGTATGTACACAGTTACTGATAGTTTCATAACTATTAGGTACTTATTGCTTTCTTGCAAACAAGATCTGGAGAATTGCCGTGAGGTACCATGGGATAGGGGTTAACCTTGAGCCAGTAAAAGCTCTCGAGCTTTAGTATCGACCGACCCATCCAACAAGAATGTAGGCGAGATGGACTACAAACAAGAAACATTATGGTAAGTACATAACTTCTTTTTTTGGGTAAACTTCAATCACTGGCAAATAATTACATTGCGTGAATGCCAGCAAAGAAGAAATGTAGAGACCTTGAAAGAAAATCACACAGAAAAGGAGAAGAGAAAACTACAGGTGGGAAGAATCCTACAACTGTTCTGCAAAAAACAGTTCAAATTTCAGCTTTGGTACTGGAGATGACCTCCAGTAATTTAGAAAAAAAAAATCAAATGCACTCAGAGGTGTTTAAAATAAATGGAACACCAAAGGAATTCATCAACTCGGATAACAAAAGGCTGACAAAAACAGACAAAACTTTAACTACCTATAAAGGATGGTTGCGTATGAAGCTTCTCAAGAAAGGCTCTTTCAAAAACAGTAGAGTTGAAAGATTACGTGCATAGAGAAACTGGAAGGAACACACTCTATTAATTTTATGAATGTAAAAATAAACAACTGGACTGGTGTTCCACAGCAGGAATTAATTGAAAGGGTACTTTGTGAGTATGCACCAAACCTTGTCATAAGAAAGTAGCCAAGACCTGTATTAATAAAGATGCAATCATACCAGCAGAAACAGTTGATTCTGATAAAACTTTGGCAACAAGGAAATGTGTTAAAAAATGTAAAACAGCAGAATGTTAGTGGAAAGTAGGTTATAAACTGTACACCAGGTAAAAGATGAGCAATTTATCCCATTGATCAGTGAATGTTGAGAAGAAGATAAGATTTTTAAGCAGCTATAACCTGCTGACTTCAGAATATTTTTTTCTTAGAGGATCAAAGACATTTTATGCAGAAGATGCTAAGACAGAAATAAAATGTCTGTCCAAAAAGGAGCCATGAAGCACAAGAAGACTATGCCTTTCATTCTCCTGTAAACAAAGCCCATGGAGAGCCTTTGCTAGTGAAACCTTTTTCACTGTTCCAAAGAAAAATGCTTTACAGACATAAAAAAGTGCAGGAGCTAACTAGAACAATCAGGAGTACCTTGGACTTGAATCAGAGACTGGTACTGGGAGATGAAGATGATCAGAAAAAAAACTGGCAACACTAATAGTAATGAATAAATGGGAGACTGTAAAGCATCAATCTCACTGGATATAGGAAGGACATGTGGCATGTAGCTTTGTAAGAAAAAAGTGGTTGAGAAAGAATGGAATTTTGTTGACTATGTTAAATTTGGGTGTGAAGTGTAAAGCATATACCCCACTTTATGTCATTAATATTTAGGACAGTGAAGGGAATGAATGAATGAGTAACTGTTCTTATTAATATTTGTATAAAAAATTAATGATGTTAAGTTGCACTTTATATTGTAAAGCATATTGGTATAGTGTGTTGTCAGGAGTATTTTAAATGTGAGGTGGGGGAGTCTTATAAGTGACAACTGCTTATGTTAAAGATGTTAAAGCAAGCACATATTTCTTTTTCTTTAGTTGTAAGATGCATAGACTTTATACTATACCAAGATAAGGACTGGTCAGAAACAAATTAAAGTTATTGTAATGTTGTGATCTTATGCTGCTAGTGTAGTGTGGGTGATGAAATTGTTATTCCCATCAGTGTTTCAGTTATTTTAAACACCTCTGGGTACATTTGATTTATTTTTACCTTTAAATTACTAGAAGCCATCTCCTGTACCAAGCAGAAACTTAAACTGCTTTTTTTTCTGAACAGCTGCAAGATTCATCCCAGCCAGAGTTTTCTCTTCTCCTTTTCTGGTCAGTTTTTCTCACAGTCTCTCCAAATTTCTTCTTTGCTATTATTCAGGCAGTGTAATTCCTAGCCCTTGGCTGGATTTTACCCATACAGTTTATATCAAATGTTGGAAATACATTTGCAAAAGAATTGTCATGTATAATAGGTTGGAGTGATAGCTTTCTATCATATTGGATATTCTGTCCATATTATCATGGAAAGTAAATTGCCTTATAAGTATGGAAAAGAAGCAAAGACACAGATTTATATACGACCAGAAACTGGAGGTTAAACAATTTTGGGATAACTAACCAGCTTTCAGCCAGGAATATTATTTATGGGTGAGACATGGAACTTGATTTGCAATAGTGAGGACGTATCAGAGTAACATAGAAGGGAAAATATACCAAAAAGGGTAGATTTCTGACGAAGTATGTAAGAATATTTTGGTATAGAAGGTATGAATTCAGTTGTTGGAAATCAAACATGCATATTATTCCCCAAGGTACAATGACTGGGCAGGACTGGATAGAGTTATATTTCATAAAACATATGTATTTATTTGAAAGCTTTGACACATATCCAATAACTATTTCAGATGATGCACTGATTAAAACTAAGATAACAAATCAGGGTAATGAGGTAAAATGAGACACTGGTGTTTTTCTATTTACTTGTTAAAAAGGGAGTAGGTAGTGGAAATTATTTAAGCATTATTGGGGAATATAGAAGTTTCTTCAGAAGGGATAGCTAGTGAGTGAGACAAAATGAAAACTGAGTTTCAAATAGGCGAGAAATAAAAAAGAAAGAGAAAATGAGTAGTAGTAATAGGAATTATTTTGCAAGGCTGACTGCAGAGTGCTAAAGGGCAAATAAGTGAGAATTTGTATAATGTTCATGAGTTTAGAAGGCTTACTGTTCAGTAGCTGTTTTTGATAACTCCAGAGCACAAGAACCTTTAGCACAACTTAAGTAACAGAAAGGTGAAAGGGTTGTCACCAAACCTAGGGAAGCTATGAAAAGAAAAATAACCAGAGATCCTACAGAGGTATTACAGACATTTTTTAATTTTTTTAAATTGTATAAAGCAGAGGAATGTAGAAACCAATAAAAAGAACAAATGGAAGTATTTCTGTAGGCTTATGCTAAGGTTAGAGGAATATTAGGGTAAACAATTAATAGCTAACATAGGAAGAGAAGAGAAGAGATAATGTTTTGACATATAACTAATCAACAGCAACCTCTCACGGAACAGATGTCATTCATTTGGAAGTTGGAAAGTTAGGACGGAAGAAATGATAAAACATTTGGAAAGTTTTGTTTAACAGTGTTTTAAAAGGGGAGAACCATCAGTATCTTGGAAAAAAGCTGTGGTGACTGTATTACCCGAAGAGAGTAAAGACCCTTCAGCTGTAGCTTCATATAAACTCATTTCAGTTTTTATACCATGATTATAAAGTGTTTATCTGTACATGCTAAGAGGATGGCTGACAAAGGTTTTGACAAAACTGATAGATATGGATCAGTATGGTTTTATACAGGGGAGACAAGCATTTTAACACTACTAGAACAATGATGATTCTGAAGGGGGTAGAATGTAAGAAGATACCACTATTGTTGGTTGGTCTTGTTGCAGGGAAAGCATTCAGCAGAGTCAGCTGGATTTTATGAGTAGGGCAGTGGGAGCATTTGTATTCCCTCATAGAATAATGGAGTTAATTAGGAAGATATATGAAGGTTAAGAGACAAGAATTAAGGTGAGATGGTTCCTCTCCAACAGGCTGTGTTTGAACAGCGAAACCAAGCAAGGGTGCTGTCTCTCACTTGTTTTATTTGCTTTGTACTTTTAGCCATTGGTATAATAATAATACCAATGATAATAAAAAGGGACTCTCAAATCCAAAGTTATGGTAATCAAGAAAAGTTAGTTTGTTTTGCAGTTGATATTATTTTGTACTGGATAAATCCGGAAAATGACATTACTGTGTTGTCGGATATTTTGGGGCAGTTTCAAATCTTTTTGGGATACAATGAAGATAAAGCAACAACTTTAACAGTGAAATATGTACCCATACATGAATTGGTTCAGCAATACCCATACTTATGGGGATATGATAAAATCAGGTTTTAGGTGTATGGATTAAAAAAGTATTGTGTTATGGCAGGTAAGGATATATCAGAGAAACTGAAAGCTGTTGATTATAGTTATGGACAAAAAGATGCAAGAAGTGAAAATGTTTTAGTCACGTTAGTTTTTTATACAGATTGGGCATATTTTTATCAACCAAAGAAGAAGTAGTGGATAGTAATTAATAAAGAATTGAAAGAATGCATTTGGGTGGAGAAGAGGGCAAGACTTAAATGGGATAAGTTGATCATCCCCCTAGAACCAGGTTGGTTTATTGTTACATGATTTAAATGGACACTTTAGAGCTACACAGTTAAGGCTGTTATACATAATGCAGGCAGAAGGTTATAATTCAAAGTGGAAAGGGATGATGATGATGAAACAGTGTTGGGGGAGTTTGCGAAATAAGGAGATCTTTAAGGAGAATAAAATCCATATGGTATATTATATTCATAAAGTTGCAGCAAGTATCCAAAGAACTAAGCCAACATGGGAGTGGAGAAAGAAGATTGTGGAAATAAAGATGACTGCAAGTAAGAATGCTAAAAACACGTAAGAGGTGGCTGGAATTTACTAGAGAAAATTAACAAAGGAACAAAGGTGTTGGGGACAAATAACTAGAGAGATAAAGGTAGCAGAGTGGGATGAGGCCAAGCAGAAATTTGGACTGCAGGTTAGAGACTGCCTACCCTACCAATGATTGATAGTAGAGTATAGGCAAAGAGAAATGGAGTGAAAGACCATACCTGGTAGAGGTTTTAGTCAAGTCTGAAACAGAAACTGCTATTAAAAAAGGGGTAGTTAGTAAATATAAAATATAGCATTGTAACTATAAGAATAAATTAGAGAAGGTTAGAAAGGATTGGGAAGAGAGACTGTTCTTTTGTAGATCACCTTTCCAATCAGAGGACATATGTATGGCTCCCAAGGATGCAACAAAGTCCAGAAGATTTAGGACTTTGTTGTTGTAAATGTTTGCATGTTTTTTTTTTTATACACCATTTAGACTTCAGATAAATTTTCCTGAGGTATATAACAAATGCTGGATGTGTGATGGAACATAGAGAGAGAACTGGAAATATGTATTTTGGGAGTGTAACAAGTTGACAGGTTTTAAAAACTCCCTAGAAATTATTCTGTCAGGAATGTTGGGGGAGCAAATGGCTGTAACTAAGAAAGTGATTCTTTTGATCTGGGATCCAAGATCTGAATTGCCTAGATGTTGTAACACCTTCCTAAGTTTAATGCTATTGGCTGCCAACAAAGCAATTCCTAGAAAATCAAACTCAAAATCTCAACTAACTGTAACCAAAGTACTGAATATTGTAAAGCAGATAATAAAAGAACTAAAGGTGAAACCTGTAGAAAAAGGAAAGAGTGTAGTACATGAAGTAACTAGAATTTGTGCGAGCATGCATGCAGAATAATATTCAAGAGAAGGAATGAGGTTTAAAGGAAGGTAGGAAATGAACAGTCTATGTAGTGTTAGAGTGAATAATGACTGTTAACTTGTAAGAAAACCTATACGTAATGTATAATGCATTGATATGAAAAATGTTAACGTGGTTTGCTTTCCTTTCTGTTACGTCACATATGCATGCCTATGTCTTAAAGGATAAGTTATTGAAAGTTATAAAATAAAAATATTTGCCAATGCACTTCTCTAAATTCTAAAAGAATTCAGTCACCGTCCCTTATTCTTAACTGAACCTATTCATAAGCACTGAATGTAAATTTTATTTACAATTAATTATATGTTTATAAAGTGCAGTTATATGAGTTTTCTGTCTAATAAAAGTACTTCTTGGTTCAAAGAAAACCTACGATGAAAAACGTAGAAATAAAAAAGTAGCCACATGTTCCAATAACATGGCATATATATTGACAAAAAGGTAAGGCTACAAGACTTCATTAGAACATTATCACATTGTATTATCACTGAAACCTTGTGAAGACTCCAAAACAGTACACCAAATAAGTACTCAAACTAATAAATTAAACAACCAATTAATCAGTTAAACAGTTCACTAAATAAATATCACTTCCTGCTTACTGATACCAATTCAGTATACATTTAATGTTGTGATTTTTGTTAATACTTGGAAGAAGATCTGCAGCTGATAATAGCTGCCATTTAAGTTCCTTAACTTCTAAAAGATTAATCTGATGTTGTCCATTTCAATCTTCCTCACAAATGGGTCTAGGATCGTATCTTCAGATCTGACTTGGCCACGTATACAAGACTTCATATCCAAATCTCTAGTGTTGCCATTGTGATAGGATGTAAGATTCCTTCTCAAGCTTGTAAGGAACTTTATCTAATCCTACAGTGTATTCTCTCTTAAACCTCCTTCTTTTGACTTTTAGATGTGTAATTGTTCCTTCCTCCCTCAGTAGCCGTTGCTGGTGTTAGGGAATGTACCTTCTTGTTTTTCTCCTGTTCTGTTATCTTCCTAGCCTCTCTTTTATACAATAATTCTTGCTGGAAATATTTAGCATAATGGTTAGTGTAGTGGTTAAAGTTTTAACCTCAGAAATGCATGTTTCATAGATTGATTCTGTCATGGTTTCTTGTTAACCTCGTTCCTTCCTTTGTAGTTAGGATTGGTTTCTTTTGTGGACTTAACCTTTCGACATCCATTGCTGGTGCACTGATCATTATTACAGTTAGACAGACATATCAGCCTAATGTAAAAGACTTGTGACCAGTTCTTTTCTGGGGCCGAAACTCCCCCATAGTATTTGAAACAAATTCATCAGATTCCAAGGAAAGTTGTTGCAGGAGTCTCCGAGGTCTAGGTTTTTGGATCCAACTACCTTGGAGTCTAAGTCCTTAGAGCCCCCTCCAGATCCTAAGTCCTCCTCAGATCTGACAGATTTGGTTCCTGCTGTTATCTTCCCCTTATTTGTTACTTTTTTCTCAGATCCTAAACCTTTGGGTCTGACAGAATTAAGTCTTATTCCAGAAAATCAGAAACATTTTCGATCCAACCACCTCAGATTCTAAGCTTTTGGAGCTTCCTTCATATTCTAAGTTCCCCTTGGATCCGAAAAGGTCAACTGTTACTTCTCCATTGGATTCTAAGTCTTACTTCTCAAAACTGGAAAGATTTCGAATCCAACCACCCTGGATACGAAGCCTCTAGGGTCTCCATCAGATCCTATGTTCCCCTTGGATCCAAAAGGATTGTCTGTTACCCCTTCATCAGATCCTAAGCCTTCGGATCTTCGGATCTGACAGATAAAATAATTGTAAAAGAGGTGACTAGAAAGAGTTCAGATCCAATCTCCTCAGATCCGAAGCCATAAAGCATCCATCGGATCCAAAGTTCTCCTAGGATTCGACAGCTTTGGCTGCTGTTTCACCCTAACCCCTAAGCCTTTGGCTCTGACAAGCAGAAGTCATGCTATAGAGTATGCCCTAAGATCTATCTCTCTTTCCCTTTAACTCATTCAGGATAAGATAATATGGCGACTTCTCAAGGTTAAGATCCAGATGGGGTCTTGTCAGCTCTGCCGTCTCATGGGGTTGTGGGTGCACCCACTAAATCTAATTTGTATGTCCTACGTGGTCTACTTCATAACACTGAAATTTCATAACATTGAATTTTATAACACTGAGACCACAACATCAAAAATTCAAAACACTGAAAGCCCAAAACATTGAAAACTCAGAACATTGAAAGTATACTTTATAGCACTGAAAACTACATTGCACAAGTAAATAAGATCCCCTCCACCTACAACACCACCTAACTAACAAACACACTCTCTACTACGTTTCTGCAGGGGGGCAAGCCCCCCCCTGCACCCCCCATGTGGGGAGCTCTGACTCCCACACCCTTGTAAATTAAATATACCAACTCCAAGATTATACTACAGTGGAAAAAAGTTAATTTCCTAATTTCAGGTTAGGAAATTAACTTTTTTTCCACTGTAGTGCGATCTTGGAGTTGGTATATTTAATTCACGGGGAGAGTGGGGGAGCAGGGGTGCTTGCCCCCCTGCAGAAACGTTATAGAAAGTGTGTTTGTTAGTTAGGTGTTGTTATAGGCGGAGATTATGTTATTTACATATGTACTGTAGTTTTCAATGTTATGAAGCACACTTTCAAAGTTCTGAGTTTTCAGTGTTTTCAGTTTTCAGTGTTTTGAGATTTAGATGTTTTGGTCTCAATGTTATGAAATTCAACATTATGAAATTTCAATGTTATGAAGTAAACCCGTCCCATGATACAGTATCCCTGAGAAGTTTGGCAGCAGATCCAACAGAGGTACCTTTGTTGACTCCGATATCCCTGACTGGTCCTTTCCAATTCCCTTGGAATTCATTTTCCCCTAAGGCTTGGCTCCAGGGGAGGCCCTACCTTCCTTCCTCGGGTGACTTTTGTTCCGAGGGGGGGATAGGTTCCCTCTGCTCCATCACCTTCCATTTTGGTAGCAGGGGCTTCTCGATGCTTAGAGAACTGTCCTCTCTTATCTTGGATCCTATCCATCTGTTCCACCAGCAGCTAGTACTGGATACTTTTCGGAAAGGATTTTCCCCTATCTTCTGAAACCTCTTCTGAGTTCCCTGCAGAGGAAATCCCTTGGGAGGGAACATATAAGAGGAGACACTCAGACCCACCCCATGAAGTCTCTCACAGAAGAGGGTTCTCCAGGCTTCCTCCCAGTAATATTTCCTTTCATTAGACAGTGAAGCAAGGGCGTCTCATTGATGCTGCAGGGTGGAGGAGACTACTAAGAAGGAGCAAGGTGAGCAAAGCTCCTCTGTCCATCCACCACACAGGGAGTCCAGAGCAATGGACAGACTTGGAAAGCAAGTGTTTACCTCAGCTATTTTCATGCTGTGATAATTTACTCCTTGCAAACTTCACTAGACTATAGGGAGTTGTGATTAGGAACCTTTCAATACTCCCCCAGACTCCATGGCTATTAGTATCTCAAATAGGCTTCCTCACATTTTGTCACTTGTCTATCCCTTTTCCAGTGTCCTAATAAGACTGGCCCCTGCATAGCAGAGATCTGCTTCTCAACTGGGTGTGGCCATTAGGAAACATGCATGGATGTGGCATGCTACGATGTGGAGCCCTTCAAGATGTCCTGTATCTACGTTCCCCTTGATTGCTCTTCCTTGTTCGGGCCTGTGACAGTGCCAGCCCAGCTATCTAGAATTTTGTAAATAATTCTTTGTCATTTGTGAATATTGATATGATTTATACAGAACTGAATGTTATTTACTGAGCTCAAATGTAACCACATCATGCCCTGCTGACTTAGAACAGAAATGCATATAAACTATATGCCTGTATAAATGTATGTTATAACAGTTGAAACTAGAACATAAAAAGGGATAACTTGCAAAACTTAAGAATAGTTGAGGCTAAGTTACTTTATAGCTGGGCCATAAACAAAAGAGATTATCTGTCAGTTTCAGTGTAGCAGACACAGTGTTTAGAGCTGGAAGTTTTTTGTATTGTCTTGTAGAGAAGTAATTACTAGGTTTAAAATACAAAAAGTGTTTTATTGTTTTACGACTTCCAGTTCTGAGCAGACATCTGAGAAATATGTATTTTTAACACAGAGATGTTAAATTCTGTTAGCTTCTATTTTAGCCTGGGAACTGAGGTCAGGTGACAAAAAGTGATGTCATCCAAGCTCACCCAGCAATAATATTTGATAATGATTTAATAACTCTCTCAGAGAGAGACTGTGCATTTTGTATCTTGTCTTGGATCTAACAAGAACATCCATTCATCATCACCATTTGCACTTGCTTTGCTGTAGGTAAGATTTAGAACATAGTATCTTTTTTAGTTATAAGTAGGAATATAGTAAAGATTAGTTTAGATGTTTTCTGTATTTATTTCAGACTGACATGCAATGTTGTTTTAAAATATTTCCTATGATTTTGAACTCTGAAGTTACTGTGTTGATTGTCTGAGTATTGTCTTGCTCTTTAAACCTATCTGTGTGGCTGATAGTTTTGAGACATATTTAAGTTCTTAGAGTACTTGCATATCTGGGTGGTGACACCGTATAGGCCAGTCAAGTAGCCATGCTTGGTCAGACTACCATTTGGATTAATAGTAACATTACATAGTAGGACTGGACACCCTTTGTAAGGGCCTTATAGTAGCTGATAAGTAGGGGATGGTGGCAGTGGAAACTACATTATAGTCTGGGCAGAAGGGGGCATAGCTAGTAAACCTTTGCCAGCCTTCCCCAGGTGTGTGTGTGTGTGTGTGTGTGTGTGTGTGTGTGTGTGTGTGTGTGTGTGTGTGTTTGTATATACATCAAATCTCACAGTGTGTGTGCGTCAGCCACTTGGGCAGGGACACAAATCACTGGTTGGACAGAGAGGGTGCTGGAGGTCATTGCTTGGCCCCTCAGCTGAGATTTTAACCCTGTAGATGTGCTGGGGGGAGTCTTATTGTGGATCTGGAAAAAGAGGGGTAAACCACCCCCAGACTGACTACTGACTATGATCTCTGTGTGATCTTAAGGGAAATTGCACTTTACTGTGTGCGTGCTTGTCATCCTCCCAATGTGTACAGCTCCTAGCTGTTGCCAGTGCTGAGAACTGAGCCTCCTTGATCACTGGGCCAGTGCAGGGTCATCACACATTAATTGGTAGGCAGTGGTGGGATATCCACGTCACATATTAATTAGCTTGTAGTGATGTGAATATTGAATTCCTGTAGCCTGTGTACAGTGGTCACTGACGGTGGTTGTACTCTCAATCAGCCACACAGTGAACATTAAGAGTTTCACATAGCAATTGTTCTATTTATTTAATTTTTTGTTAGCTTAGTTAGTCATGGAGGGCAGGCAAGCATGTCAGCAGAGGAGTATCGCAAGCTGACAAAGAGCAAGTTAACTGAGATGTGCCAGGCTAAAGGTCTGGTGCATGCCAACCTGAAGCAAAAATTATTGTAACTTTGGGCACAGCTGCATCACAGGTCAGCAATCAGGAGGACAACCAGGCTGTTCTTGGAGATGTACAATTCTCAGAAAATAGAGAGCTCAGCCTTTCCACAGAGGACTTAAAAATCCGTCTGAAGTTAAAGAGACTTGAGCTGGGGGCCAAGCATTTGGAAATTGAAGCAACAAAGATACTGAGAGGTCTAACGGCTAAGGAAAATAAGAAACTTGAGATGTCATGAGACTGAGGAAAATGAGAAACTGCGACAGCTGGAGGCTGAGGGGAATGAGAGCCAGAGGCAACATGAAAAGGAGATGCTGACTCTTCACCAGAGTCATGGAGGTAATGGGGAAGGGAGTAACCGAACCCCAGAAGCAACAAAAGTAGTACATTTCTTCCACAATTTACAGAGGAGGATAATTTTGATAGTTTCATTCATATGTTTGAAAGGTTATGTAAACAGTATAATGTTGACCAAGGGCACTGGGTACGCTTCTTGACCCCCCCCCCTTACTCCATGGTAAAGCTGTAACTGAAATTTCTAAATTGTCTGATGCTGGTTGCTTAAATTATAATATTGTAAAGAACTGTCTTTTAGAATGTTTCAAGTTAACACCTGAAGATTATAGGAAAATGTTTTGTCAGCATAGACACAAGGCAGATGGAGGTGTGTGTGAATATATTGCAAAACTAAGCACTTATTTTCATAGGTGGGTGAGTGGATGTCAGGTCACCACTTTTGAAGGGCTGGCAGACCTTTTGGTGAGGGAACACGCCCTTAGCAATTTGCCTGAGGACATGAGAATCTGGTTAGCTGATAGAATATGCAGTACTGCACATGAGTTGAGGGAGAAGGGAGACCTATGCCTAGCAAGCAAGACATCATTGCACAAGAAAGGGACACCCAGTGCTGCTCATGGGTTTAAGGGAACCCATGATGGGCAACCCAGACTGCCCCAACAGAGTCTGCCAGTAGCAGGGGAGCCACTAGTCCATGTACATGTCCAGGAGCAAGGGTTAAATGTTTTAAATGCAGCCAGTGGGATCATGTAGCATACAGAAGTCCACA
Source organism: Protopterus annectens (assembly GCF_019279795.1). NCBI lineage: Eukaryota > Metazoa > Chordata > Ceratodontiformes > Protopteridae > Protopterus > Protopterus annectens. Next base: position 1,566,856,788 of record NC_056741.1, read on the forward strand.
GGGGCAAGGTGGGGAATAAAAGGTGGGAGAGACAGTAAGTGGGAATGACAGAATGCCAGCAATAGGTTGTCTCAAAACAGCAAGGGTGCCAAACTACCACAAGAGGTTATATCCTATCTTAGTAGATGGAAAAGAGGCCCCTGATGAGAGACACAGCCTCCAACTTAACCATCGTGAGAGCTGCAATGGTTAAAGAGGAGCACTACTTGCTTGGGCAGCCATGCTAGTCAGAGCTTTAGGAAGAACCCCATTCCAAATACCTTTGGCTAGGGTTCACCTTGATTGGGAGTGTGCAAAAGGAAGCCAGCAAGTAGATGTGCTTGAGGATATTCCTGCAGATGTCCTGATAGGGAATGATTTTGATAATGTAGTACCGTGTGTGGATACAGTTACATGCAGTCAGGCTTGGAGACAAGCATGTGGGTCTGGTAGCCTGGGGGGAGACCTAGACAGACTGCACACTTGCAGCCTGGACTAGTGAGGTGGTTACTTCAGGAAGGGAGCTACCCTGTAGCAGTGAGACTGAAGGTGAGCCACAGATACTTGTGGGTACTGATGTTCCCTTGGAAAGAATGACTGCAAGGGCAGAGGTGAGTAGTAGTACCTAGGCTGACAGCGAGGCATTGCTGTCAGAGAATACCAGACTTCCTGTGGAAGGGGAGCTAGGAAGGGTTACTAAGAGAGAGTTGAGACAGGCTCAGCTCTCAGAACATACATTGCAAAGCCTGAGGCAGGTAGCTAGTGAGGTGCCTGATTTTCAAGGGAACAGGGAATGTGTATACTGGGACAAAGGGTTACTGTATATAGAATGTGGAAGTATTGTGGGTTGAAGCACCTGAAGGACACCCCCTACCATCCCCAGACTAATGGTCTTGTTGAGAGGTTAAACTATACACTCGAGGCAATGCTATGGGCATTTACAGACCAGTTTAAGATGGAGTGGGACAAATATTTGGCCCATCTGTTGTTTGCTTACAGAGAGGTGCCCCAGGAATCCACAGGTTTTCACACTTTGAGTTGCTTTATGGGCATAGGGTGAGGGGACTTCTAGATTTGATTCAAGAAGAGTAGGAGGGTGAGTGTGAATCCCACAAAGAGTCGCTTGTGGCATGTGTCCTAAACCTCAAGACAAGGGTCAGGGAACTCATGGGCTTAGCCCAGGAGAACCTAGCAAAAGCCCAACAACAGAAAATGGTCTGGTATGACAGAAATGCTTAAGCTAGTGAGCTTGCTGTGGGGCAGCAAGTAATGGTTCTCATTCCTGTCAGACACAACAAGCAGCAGGCAACTTGAGAGGGACTCCATAAAGTGGTAATGAAGGTCAATGATGTTAACTACATGGTAGAACTCCTAGGCAGGAGGCAGGGCACACATTGTACCATGTTAACATGAAACCTTACCATGATAGGGAGGCCTTGTGCTGAGTATTTGCAGTGGATAGCAGGAGGAGTCTGAGGGGGATCTGGTGGCTGAGCCTCAGTGAGGCTCGGACTGACACCTCAGTGAAAGTGGTAGCAATGTCCCAGCAGCTATCCCGTACCCAGTTTCGAGAAATCCAAGCACTGTTACTGGAGTTTGGGGGCATGTTCACTGGGGAACCAGGGTGCACCACCATGTGGATACAGACACCAAAGGCCTATTAAGCAAGCCCCTTATGGGGTGCCTGAGAGAATCAAGCAGACTCTGAGGGAGAAGATACAGGAAATGTTGGAACTAGGGGAAATTCAGGAGCCCAACGGTCTCTAGGCCTCTCCAGTGGTGCTGATACCAAAGAAGGATGGCAGCACCAGGTTCTTTGTGGACTACAGGAAATTAAATCATCACACAGAGTCAGATGCTTACCCCATGACTAGATCAGATGAAGCCTTAGAGCAGCTGGGTGGGGCTAAGTATCTTACCACTACTGATCTTACCAAGGGTTACTGGCAGGTGCCCTTGACTCCCAGTGCTAAGGAGATGTCAGCCTTTTTGACTCCTTTTGACTTGTATGAGTTCACGAAGATGCCGGTTGGGTGAAAAATGCCCCTGTGACATTCCAGAGGCTGGTAGATTGTGTCCTAGCAGGAGCAGGAGATTTTGTCCTTGCTTACCTAGATGATATTGCCATCTACAGCCATTCCTGGCAAGAGCACCTTCAGCATGTCAGGGAGGCCCTGGGCAGACTACAGGGGGCACAGGGCAGACTACAGAGGGCAGGGTTGACCATTAAGCCCAGCAAATGTCAGGTGGGTATGGCAGAGGTCTCCTACCTGGGACATACAGTCAGGAGTGGTAAGATCAGGCCAGAACCAGCCAAAGTGGATGTCATTCAGGCATGGCCTGCCTCTATTACCAAAAAGCAGGTGAGGGCATTTTTAGGGACAGCGGGATACTACAGAAAGTTTGTCCCCAATTACAGTACCATAGCTTCTCCCCTCACAGACCTGACAAGGAAAAACAGGCCAGATAGAGTAGTGTGGGCCCCAGCATGTGAGCAGGCATTCCAGAAGCTTAAAGGAGCTTTGGGAGGACCCCCTGTGTTAGCCAGTCCAGATTACAGCAAAAAATGTGTTGTGCAGATGGGGGCTGTACTTAGCCAGTTTCCTCAGAGTGAATAGAGCACCCAGTAGTATATCTCAGTCATAGGCTTCAATCCAGGGAGGAATGCTATGCAGCTGTAGAAAATAAATGCCTAGCCATAGTGTGGGCATTGAAGAAACTTCAGCCTTATCTTTATGGAAGGAAATTCACTGTAGTTACAGACTACAATCCCTTAACATGGCTACATCGAGCCAGCCAGCAAAATGCCAAATTACTAAGCTAGAACGTAGGGTTGCAGGCATATGATATGACAATGCAGCACCACAGTGGGGTTAGCAATGCCAACGCAGATGGTCTGCCAAGACAGGGAATGGGGTAAGGTATTCCCAGATAGGCTGAACCCTCTCAAGCAATGTTTCTCAAAGGCTGCCTGAAAAACTAGCATGAGTTTTTTTTTTTTTTTGGGGGGGGGATGTGACACTGCCAGCCAAGCTATCTGGAAAATTGTAAATACTTCTATGTCATTTGTGAATATTGATATGATTTATACAGAACTGTATGTTATGTATTAAGCTGAAATGTAACCACAGCATGCCCTGCTGACTTAGAATAGAAATATGTTGTTGTTGTTGTCTCTTTCGGCTTTTCCCGGTTTGGGGTCACCACAGCGGAACTCCGGTCCGCTAATGATTGGCAGTAGATTTTTATGTGCCGAGTTGCCGGCCCTGACGCACAACCTTCAACGAAGGTACGCCCATTCATGCATGTCTCCAAACAGAAGACACTCTAGCTGAGAATTGAACAGGACAACGTCTTACTGTGAGGTGACAACGCTACCGCAGCACCAGCACTGCTAGAACAGAAATATGTACCTGTGTAAATGTATGTTTTAACAGCAGAAACTAGAACATAAAAAGGTTAACTTGCAAAACTTAAGAATACTTGAGGGTAAGTTACTTTATAGCTGGGCCATAAACAAGAGAAATTATCTCTCAGTTTCAGTGTAGCAGACACAGTGTCTAGAGCTAGAAGTTTTTGGTATTATCTTGGAGAGAAGTAGTTGCTAGGTTTAAAATGTAAAAAGTGTTTTATTGTTTTACGACTTCCAGTTCTGAGCAAGCAACTGAGAGGTATGTATTTTAACAGAGAGGTGTTAAATTCTGTCAACTTCTGTTTTAGCCTGGGAACTGAAGTCAGGTGACAAAAAGTGACATCATCCAAGCTCACCCAGCAGTAATATTTGATATTAATTTAAGAGCTCTCTGAGAGAGAGACTGTGCATTTTGTATTTTGTCTTGGACCTAGCATGAACATCCACTTATTATCACTATTTGCACTTGGTTAGCTGTAAGTAAGATGTATGTATTTTAGATATATATAGGGATATAGTAAAGATTAGTTTAGATGGTTTCTGTATTTATTTGAGACTGTCCTGGAATGTTGTTTTAAAATATTTCCTGTAATTTTGAACTCTGAAGTTACTGTGTTGATTGACTGAGTATTCTGTTATTCTTTTATTATTTATTATTATATATACTTAAATCTATCTTTGTGGCTTATATTTGTGAGACGTACTCTTAGAGTACTTGCACGTCTGTTTTGTGACACTGTACAGGTGACTACAATAGCCTTGCTTGGTCAGACTATCATTTGGATTAATAGTAACATTACAAAATAGGATTGGATACCCTTTGTAAGGGCCTTATAGTAGCTGATAAGTAGAGTTGGTGGCAGTGGAAACTATCTTATAGTCTGGACAGAAGGAGGCATAGCTAGTAAACCTTTGCCAGCCTTCCCCAGGTGTGTGTGTGTTTGTATATAAATCAAGTGTGTGTGCGTCAGCTACTTGGGCAGGGACACAAAGCACTGGTTGGACAGAGAGGGTGCTGGAAGTCTTGGCTTGGCCCCTCAGCTGAGATCTTAACCCTATAGCTGTGCCAGTGGGAAGTCTTATTGGGAATCTGGAGAAAGAGGGAGAAACCAGCCCCAGACTGAGATCTCTGTGTGCTAAGGGAAATTGCACTTTACTGTGTGTGTACATGTCATCCTCCCAATGTGTATACCCCCTAGCTGTTGCCAGTGGTGAGGACTGAGGCTCCTTCATTACTTGGCCAGTGCAGGGGCATCACAGGGCCATCAGTTAAAGATACATTACCTGCAGAGTACAAAGTTGAGCTCTCTTTCTGCCATAGGTGTTTAGCTTTCTACCCCTTACTGGCTGTTTTCTAGAAACCCTCAGGTGGGACGAAGATGGCTTCAAAACTGTCATGGATCTTTTCAGGATTCACATAGGGGAACTTCATCCAGAGGCAGAGGAGGAAATTTCAACAGCAGAAGCAGTCCTACAGCCAGCTGGGGACTGGAGAATCATGTCTTCAGAGCCCCCTTCTCTGATTGGCCGTATTAGCACTCCTGAAGCATTGAGTAAGCAAAAAAGTGGAAGATCAGTGCAAAAAACAGCCAGTAAACAACCCAAAGCACTGAGTAGAGGAAGAGTCAAGCACCGGGCAGCTGAGATAATAAACCAAGTTTATTGTAGGTCACAAAATCCACAAGACGTGAAACGCAAAACAGTCATACAGCGTTTTTCGTCAATTACAACAGACTTCATCAGACAAGACTTGTCTGATGAAGTCTGTTGTAATTGATGAAAAACGCTGTATGACTTTTTTGCGTTTCACGTCTTGTGGATTTTGTGACCTACAGTAAACTTGGTTTATTATCTCAGCTGCCCGGTGCTTGACTCTTCCTCTACTCAGTGCTTTGGGTTGTTTACTCCTGAAGCATTGCCCAAATGTCCACCTCCCGGCACAGTCAGGGGTCAGTTCTGTTTGCACTCAGATGCCTAGACAGATATCACAAAGGAATTCAAGGGTGCTAAACATTGTATCCATAGGTTTCTACAACCCTTTTCCCATTCATCTTCCCACTAAGAAATACCAAAGCTACTTCAAGAATGAGTCATCCTAGAAGTATCATCCAACCAGTACATACATAAAGGTGAAGTTTGTAATGATCACTGATCAGTTCATCCTGCCTCTTCTGCACAAGGGCAAATAAATGTGCTGTGTAGTTCTCCAGGATGTGTTTCTTTACATAAAGTTAAGTCGATCCAAAAGACATCTGCTCTGTCAACTGGGAGACAATCTTTAGCAATTGAGAGTGCTACCCTTTGGATTCCCCATAGCCCCCAAGGTGTTAATCAAATGCCTGGCAGTCATAACAGCTCACTTGAGTCTCCAAGGATTCCTAGTGTTCCCATACCTTGAGGATTGGTTCCTTGCCACCCATTTATGCATTAACTGCCACAAGCCAGGGATTACATGCACCACTTCTCCAATAACTTAGACATCTCCATAAAACATGCCAAGTCACACCTAGCACCGATATAGACCCTAGAAGTTATAAGGACAGTCTTGAATACTACAGCTCAGGTGGTTACCTTACCTCTCCATCACTTCATATCCTTGATGCATCAAGTGCGAGCTATGCTATTTCACCTGTCTTCTTCAGCAGGATTAGTTCTGCAAGTTCTGGACTAAGTGTCAGATGTCATATTTTTAGCCCTTTTAACCAGATTCTCTATGTGAATCCTTCAACAGCCATTGGCAATACAGTGGTCGATACTCTACCAACACTTTTGTTTCCCATAAACCTCACCATTATCTGCACATGCCACATTTACTCACTACTACTGCCTGATGGTCTGTTCCTGGACAGGTCATTTAACATTTCTGCCTGCAGTCACCACAGTGATCATGTATGCTTCCCAGCTGAAATGCAGGTGCACTATTTGAAAAGATGGTCTAAGGCACATGGCCCTCTCTGGAGACCAAATTGCATAACAGCGTCCTAGAGATGAGGCATGTACTTTAGCACTGTAAACATTTCAAGATATTCTCCCTCTGGGATCTTTTTGCAATTTAACATGTTAGGTAGTTTGGTACTTCGGGCGGCCGCAGTGGTGCAGAGGTTAGTGTTGCCGCCTCAAAGCAAGAGGTTCTCTGCTTTGATTCTTGGCTGGGGTGCCTTCTGTGCGGAGTCTGCATGTCCTCCCTGTGGTCGCGTGGGTTTCCACCGGGTGCTCCGGTTTCCTCCCACATCGCAAAGACATGCAGTAGGTCAATTGGACACTCTAAATTGGCCCTAGGTGTGAGTGTGTGCATGTGTGTGCCTTCTGTGGAAGGTAGGGCGCTGGGCTGGCAACTTGACTCCGTAAAACTCCACTGCCAATCATGAGCGGACAGATGAGTCGCTGTGGCGACCCCTGACCGGGAAAAGCCGAAAGAAGAAGAAGAAGAAAGAAGGTAGTCTGGTATTTCAGTAAACAGGAGTATCCAGATCTTACCTACAATGTAGAGAACCCATGAAGGTCGGGAAAAGTGGGTTATTGCTGTGGTCTGCTGCTCCTTGCAATGCACATCCCAGGAAAAATCCAATGCGCTTGCAGGCAGTTTCAGCACTTCCATTGGGATACCTTCAAAAGTGGTTTATGTATCAGTTGCGAATATGATCTTCAGCCACTGCTATCAGTCTTACTGCACCTTAATTGCTTCATCCCTCAACAACAAATGCTACATTTATTTCCCCTTGATTCCCCTTTCCCCCCCGGGGAATCTCCGAGAGGTGTTCTGATTCACTATGGGACCTAGGGTCTTATGTATGTTCACCCTACTCTCCCTCTGCTCCCTAAATTCTTGCAGAAAGCAAGTGGGCTGAAGAGCAGTATTATCCTCATTAACCCCTTCTGGCCTCCTCAGGTATGGTTCCCCTTACTATCATCTCATTTACAATATCTTTCATGGATACTGCAGCCCACTCAGTATCACTAGTCTCAACTATTGGGAATTTAGCATTTCAAACTTCTTAAGCTAGAGTTAACTGGATGGTTTCTCCCCTTGCGGTAATAGTCAGACAGTTCAAACTTGTCTTTCTGATGGCTGAGTTTATCTTGTCCTCCCAGAAGGTGGTCTACAGACGCAATGGAAAAGATTCTTTATATGGGCTTCCAAGCAGGATATTGACCCTTTTTCAATACCTGTTTGGTCCATTCTTCCCTTTCTCACTACTTCCTTTAAGGAAGGGGCTAGCTTTTTTTACTACTAAACTTCAGTTGGCAGCCTTTTCCAACTTCCATGCAGGAAATTAATCATTCTTTCTGGCATCTTCCAGATTATGTAAAGCTTTTTTGAAGGGAGGTTTCCTCCTCAGACCTCTGTTAAAGGATCCCTTTCCTGCTTGGGATCTGATGATGATCCTTCAGAGATCAACTCAGAAGCCCTTTGAACCAATGCATAATGCTATATGAAGTTTCTTTTTCTGGAAAATGATCTTTTTAGTGACTGTCATTTCAGCCAAAAAGAATTTCAGAGTTGCAGGCCTTGACGGCTAACTCTGCGTACATTATTTTCTGTAAGGAAATGGTGTCCCTATGGACCAACCTTTCCTTTCTTGCCTAACGTAGCTATAATGACTAACATCTAACAGTCCATGCAATTACCAGTTTTCTTTCCAAACGTCACTAATGAAGGTGAATATATGCTTCACCTTCTTGATCTTCCCAGACAGTTACTTTTTTATATTCACAGAACAATATAGTGCAGAAATTCGGATCAGTTGTTTGCATCATTTTCCCCTAACTGCTTTGGTCAGGTCGTTTCCAAAATTACTCCATCCTTGTGGATTACTGGTTGTATTTCACTGATTTTTTTCCAAAAAAGAAAAAAGAGTTTTGAAGTTGCCTTGTCCTCCTGGAGCTTATTCCACTAGATCTAGGACTATGTCATTAGCTTTTTCCTCATGAGCTTCCATTGACAATGTCTGTCCTGCAGCCACTTGGTCAAAGACTCATACCTTGGTTACTCATTACAAATTAGACATTGTCTCCAGATTCAGAGCTTCTTTTGATTCGACAGTGCTCCATCATGTCATTTTTTGAGGGCCTCCCAAGAGTTAATTAGCTGTGGACTCTGACTCATTCGTTGGGAAGAATGAAAAGGACAATGTCAGATTTAGGAGTTATGTAGTTACCATAACTCAGCATCTGTGTTGTCCATTTTCATTCTTCCTCACCTTCCTTTCCAGCCATTCCTCACCCCTGTGACTCCTAGAAGGCTCTTTGGATGAAAAGGAAAGCCTAATGTTCCTGGTTTGAGCCTCAGTCCTTTTTCTTGGGTCTGTTCTGTCTCTATAACATAGTGGGCAGTAAAACAGCAAACTTGATCTTAGGAGTTAGAAATGGATGGTGCATTATGGGTCGAGGGAAGAGCTCGGATTTAGATTTGAAGTCTTGTATATGCGCTGAGTCAAATCCAGGGATCAGATGCTAGACCCGTTCATTAGGAAGAATGAAAATGGACAACACAGATGCCAAGTTATACTAAGTACATAACTCCTAATTTATATCCCTAATGAAATTTTGAACTTGTTCTAAAACTATGAATTGAAATTTAATAATCGAAAAGCAAAGCACCAGGTCCTCAGCGTGGGTACATTTATACATAAACCCAACATGTGGGATATGTCCATTGTTTAACTCCATGTCTGTTCTTCTTTCAAAAAAAAGTTTTTTTTTCTTTTATAACAAAACGTATGCTTAATACTTGCAATTTTATATAAATCTTTATCTCCTTGTATAATTTTATAATTTTCCAGTTGTTACTAATAATATTTTTGATGGTAACCATATGTCTACTTATGGATAAAGGAAAACTGTAATAAAAATCTTTATTTGAATCTTCTGCTTCATTTTTTGATATAAAACCGTGTCTAAAAATGGGGAAAAATTTGTAGCTATATTGATTACTCTCTTCCATAGTACTATTAATAATCTCTTCCAGATAGTTATGTTCCAAGAACATCCTTTTAATATGTGATTCTCCTTCTTACAATCTTCATCCCTACTAATATTTCTTGATAGTCTAATAAATTGACCTCTAACAATATTTAATGTTATGACTTTAAGGTGCTGGCTAAGAAAAAAAATCTTAATTATTAGTAATTTTTTTTTTAAACAGTAGAATGAAAACTACATTTTTTTGTTCAATATGATCTCAAGATCTAAAAAATTAATGACTTCACCCTTACTGCCAATAGTAAACTTCAAAAAAAAATCCTGTTATTCATTTCTAAAAAATATTTTCAACTCATCTTCTGTTCCTCCCCAAATAAAAAAATATATCATTTATAAATCTTTTATAGAGAAGTGTCTTTTTAAAACCATCCAATTTCATTAAAATCTTCTTTTCACACTAAATAAGAACAATATTGATGTAGGCCGGCACCATTTTTGCCCCCATTGCGACACCTTGCATCTCTTGATATATTTTGTCATTAAAACAAAAATATATATATTTGTCAAAAAAATTCCAATAAAATACATACAGTATTAATTTTAATATTATCATATTTGGTATATTTACTTAAATATTGCCTTGTAAAATTTATTCCTTTACTATATATAATACTTGTGTATAGGGAATGAAGATCTAAGGTAACCATAAAACCATCACTTTCAGATACTCAATATAAATCAAAAAAGAAGTAAGCACAAAACACCCACATAACGCGCAGTTCCGGAACAATAAAGGCTGTCTCAGTGTTCAAGGACTGGAATGGTCCTAAACTAATCCCAAAAGTCCGATGAAAGGTAAAATTAAAAAAAGTTTTATTGCACTGATGAACGTACACTAAATAAAATAAGATGTATAAAAACAGAACATAGATTAAGCACTTTCATCTCAATGTAAATCATTTAAAAACATGCAATAGTTCATAAGAATAAAATCAGTTTTCTGAATAATAGGGTTAAGAATACAATGTAAGTATTCAGAAATAAACTCTGTTTTGGTTGTATCACAAGACACAATTGGTTGAAAAGGGGTCTCATATTCATTCTTATGTAGTTTATGAATTCCAGACATTTTACTTATACTGAGAAGTTCAACAGACATATATTTGTATTCATCAACTGTAAGAAAACTTTGATCCAACAAATCTCATAGACAATAATCAATTTTCCTAAAATCTGTTCATATTCAGCTAAACATTTATAGCAAGATTCATTCATTAAATGTTCATTCATTTTATCAGTGTATATTTTCTGGTCCATTATAACAGTACCGGTGTCCTTTTCACCTTTTTTAATACATATTTTTCTATTGTTACACAATTCAGTGAAATCATTTTTCTCTCCACTGGCCATAAGATAATCATAAGGCATTCTTTAGCTATATCCAAAATCTATAAGTGAATGCCCAGCTGTGTGCCGAACATATAGTGGATGGTATCACTCACACTGAACTTGAGGATATTGCCAACCTGCTAGCCAACAGATTTGGCAATAACGTCACCCTCCTGTCCCCACCAGACATATCCAAAGCATTCTTGACACCAGTCCTCTACCAAGTATCTGCAAAGAACAAGTCACAGAAGCACTCTCCAAGGCCGAAAGCATGATCTCTATGGGACCAGATAACATCCCAAGCTGCTTAATCAACAATCTAAAACAAGACCTAGCAATAGATGCTTGGCACTTTCTTTAACGATAGCCTGAGAACTGGCTTTGTACCAGCAGAGTGGAGAACAGCAACAGTAATCCCCTTGCACAAATGGGATCCATCAACTGACTCTGGGAAGTATCGACCCATAAGCCTAACTAGCCTTATCTGCAAGCCCATGGAAAGAATCATCAAGGACCTTATATCCACAAGGACATAGGCAACCTTCAAACGCTTGACCCAACCCATTTTGGTTTAGTCAAAGGAAGATCTTTTTTGTTAAACCTAATGGACTTCTTTGAAAGTGTCACCAAAGCCCTGGATGAGGACAGAACAGTACATACCACGTATCTTCATTTAGCCATGGCCTTTTACACAGTCCCACTTTCAGGTGTCATAGAGAAACTCTCCCAGCTAACCCATACATTGCTAGATGGGTAGCAAACTGGCTCACTGACAGAATGTACACTATCAAAGTTGGGGAGTCCATCACCACCAGTAGACCAGTTACCAGTGGGGTACCACTGTGCTGGGCCATCTACTGTTTGGAATCTATTTCTCTGAAGTCCAGGCAAAGGTAGATGGCCTGTAGCTTACCAGGTTTGCAGATGACTGTAAACTAGGTGCAATCAGACAGTCCCCAACAATGTTAACATATTACAAAAATGGCTGAAATAGACAAATGAGTGGCACCAAACTCACGGACTAAAACCTAATGCAAACAAAAAATGCCTCATTATCCCCTTTGGCAAAGAAGTACCCCCCCCCCCTGCTAATTATAATATAGATAGCACACCTCTAAGCTCAAACTCAGTGGTAAAACACTTGAAAACACAGGTTTATAGCAGTCTATACTTTGATTACCATGTGTCCATAGTCGTAAAAAGAGCATTCTGCATTGTGGAGCTAACAAATAAGGGCACCGCATCCAAGCCTAGGGAGGTTATAGCTCCATTGTACTCAACCATTATCAGACCACTAATTGAGTACAGTGCTCCCTTCTGTATGTACCTCACCAGACACCTGCAGCAACTAGAGAGACCACAGATGTTTCTAACCAAGAGAATCCAGGGCCGCCAAAGCATGACAAACATGGAAAGACTGAAATCTCTGTCACTGTACTCTGTATCATACAGGCTGCTGAGAGGCAACCTGTGCTTAGCCTACAAATCAGTCTCAGACCTTCCCTAATGGTAATGCTGCACATCTGCAAATGAAATGGGACAAGAAAAACTCACTCCAGGGATCTCAGCCTAGTCTGTGACATTAACAGAACATGTTGGAGAAACAGATATATCTCCCAATGATTGCTGCTCCTCTGGAGTAAGCTACCCAGCAGAGCTCCTCAATGACCCTATTCAAGTGCAGCCTTGAGAACTGGATGGGTGACTGTAAATTCACCCCGGGGGGTGGCACCAGTGTCCCTCATGGACAGGGACAGTCGGTGCTGATCACGGAATCACTGTGCTATCAACAAGCATCTAATTGTGGTCAGTAAGGGAACTTGAGTTATTACACGGCTAGGATTGTAAAGCCCTATGGCCATCAGCGTAGTAAACTCCTATGAACCTATTTATAATTAGCTTTATTAGCTAATATAAAATGAATTTAGTTGTCAAAAGCTCATTTAAAGATATCTAAAGTGGAAATCAATGAAGGATTGTAATTACTTTTTAAAAAAAAATACATTTGTCGTGACCACCAACCTGTAGCACTTCACTTAAGGCATACTAGCAAATAAATGCCAATCAATACATCTACCAAACCAAGTCATCCCTTTATATAAAACTTTAATATGTGATAGAGAAAGTGCAAAATTACTAGGATTAAAAATTAGACAGCCATCCACAAAATATCCATTTCTATTACAATCTAACCTCGGTTCTTTCCCTGACTCATGCCTCGAACTCTTCCTCATCCCCTGAGAGTTCAGCTCTTCTGTTTCCTTGATGTGGAGATAAAAAAATGAGTAATACTGGTTTAGTTACCATTTGTTCCCCCAATCAGTTATATTTTGTCCACCATTAATCTCTTCACCCTCATTAGTATTACTATCACCACCAGCATCTCTGCAATTATTTCTACTTAATGGTTATAAATCGTATGGACAAAACACTGTATCATTACAGTTATTAACCATGGCAAAATCCATATTGACATGTTTGTTAAAATGGCCAGTTTCATTTGATACCAGAGTGCTTTTAAGAACATAAGCAAGTCCTTTCTCATACAAACCTGTATCTCTAGCTAGCTTTTTCCTCTTCTTTTTGATCAAGGTAGAAACATACCAAGATATTTTAACTGAGATGCTGTCCCATAAATATTGAATAGATTCAAAATATGGATGTTGCTTAATGTAACCATTAAAGTCCTGAATCTCTTTACTAATTTATCCATCTTGGCCTAATTGTAACCAACCAGTATTTTTAAAACTTGTAGACTGGCTTCATTGTAAACATTTATTAGGTCTTTATAAACCTGTTCATTTTTAGATATACCATAGGGAAACGTATAGACTCTTAAATCCAGTAGAATGATCTCAAGTTGAATACATCTTTCCAAATACAAAAATGTCATATTCAATATTTTAAATGCCATAATTAATCCTTCAAGTTTAAATATCAGAGACTTAAAACTGGAAACAGAATCCACAACTCCTGGGGTTTGGGCCAATATTGAATTACTATGTTGGCATCTGGCATCAACAAATGGATTATCTCCATTTTTCAAAAGCAGCTTCTCCACAGACTTACAGGAGGTGATGTCATCTACTTAAGATTCATCTGAACCCCTTTGTGTAGACAGTCCAATTTCAAAATTCCCCATTTGTGAAGCTACATTTTCAAAAGAACACACTGCAGCCTGTTCTTTTCCAGCCAAATCAAAGAAAGACTGAATTACCTTCATTATCTCATTGGGAATGCTGTAAGTAGAAACATCCAGCAAACAGTGGCTGTCACAGCCATTGACGACCTGACCATGATCTCCCATAGTAAACCAGGAGCTTAAAACTTAGACTTATCAAGGAAACATTGAGAAGAGTCTAAAACTGCCTAGTCAGTCAAGATATTTTAAGTTCTTTCATTTTTTATAGGTTCATAGGTTCATAGGTTCATACTAGGCTATCTGCCCTGGGGCAATTATAAGCCTAGCCCGATTCTGTATGGCTTACGCCACCCCTTGATTTAAGTATACTGTGCCCTTTTTAAGGTTTAGTTTACTGTGCCTCTGTCTAATAGTGACACAGGAGTAATCCCTGGGACAAACCTACGATCCCCCATCCACCTATCAAGATTCTTCTTGAAGAGATTCAGTGAGGTGCTCTGCCTCACATGAACTGGAATTCTATTCCAGAGCGAAGGGAGCCTCTGGGTTATGAACCTGTCCCTCCAGCAAGTTCTATTTATTTCTGTGCTGAGGTTCAAGTCCCTCGAGCATGTGGCTCTAAGGGATTTAGATTTACTGAGGTGGAGCATGTCCATTAATTCTGGATTTGACATAGCTTTGTATGTCAGGCATAGATCGCCTCGAAGTAGGCGGTATGCAACTGAGTAGAGCTGGAGTTTTTTTAACCGAGCAGCATATGGCATCTGTTTGAGACCCTTGATCCTCTTGGTGAGATACTTTTGGGGTCTGTCTAATTGCTGCAGGTGTCGGGTAAGGTACATCCCAAAAGGGGCATTGTATTCTATGATGGGCCTGATGAGGGATGAATAAAGGGGCACGATTAACTCTCTTGATCTAGATGTGAAACCCTTCGTGATGAGGTGGGCTATGTAGAAGGTCTTTCTAACCACTTTGGCAATGTGGTTTTCAAAGGAGAGATTGCTATCAACTTGGGTCCCCAGGTCCCTAATAACTTTCTCTGTACTTAATGGGTTTCCGCCTATGTGGTAATTTGTGGGCACATTGTTTTTGCCAAAGGGTATGGCTATACATTTTTTGGCATTTAGCTTTAAACCATGGCGCTGGCACCAGTTATCTGTCTCTGTGAGATCTTTTTGAAGGATGTTTGTGTCAGCTGGAGAGTCGATTATGGCGCCCAGTTTGCAGTCGTCTGCAAACTTGGTGAGCCATAGTCCTCCCACATTTATCTGTACCTCGGAAAAGTATATACCGAACAAGAGTGGTCCCAGGACAGAACCCTGTGGGACGCCACTTGTGACCGGTTTCGAGTCTGACATGGCTCCAGCAACTCTCACTCTGTGGGTTCTGTCTTTGAGCCAGTTTGCGACCCATCTTGTGACATAGGGGTTTATATTTAAGCTGGATAGCTTATCTATGATGCCCGAGTGGGGTATTGTGTCATATGCCTTTGCAAGGTCCAGATAGGCTGTGTGGACTACCTTCCCTTCATCTATGGCTTTGGTGACTGTTTCGAAGAAGTCAACCAGGTTCAAAAGGCAGGATATGCCCTTGACAAAGCCGAACTGGGTAGGACCTAGTGTCTGTAGGTCCCCAATGTCTTTGTTTGTGAGCTCCATGATGATCCTCTCCATAGCCTTGCAGACTAAGCTAGTCAGGCTTATGGGGCGATAGTTTTCAGGGTCCATAGAGGCTCCACCTTTGTGGAGTAGGACAACTGTTGCTGTACACCATTCTGTGGGCACATATCCTGTAGTGAGGCTGAGATTGTATAGCTGTTTTATTTGAGGGATTAGTTCCTCTTGGAGTTCATGTAGGACGCAACCTGGGACACCATCTGGTCCCATGGAAGCAGTGTTTTTTGCTTTGGAGAGGGCAGCCTTCACCTGAGCATCAGAGATGTTTGGGAGGCAGCTCTCTGCCGGGATAGATACTTGCTCTTTTGGGGTGGAGGGGGTGGAGAAGTTTGCGCTGAACCTGTCTGCCAGGATATTGGCGATGTCTGTGGGTTCAGTGTATTTTCTGTCGTTTAGAATCAACTCAGAACAAGTCTGGGAGTTGCATCCCAGGTTCCTAACATAACTAAAAAAAGCCTTATGATTGTCTTTGGTGTCCTGTGCAATTTTTCTCTCGAAGCTGGCCTTGGAGGATTTTATGAGGGATCGTAATTTTTTGCTAGTACTGATCAGAGATGCCTTCCCTATTAGGGATTTTGCTCTATCATGTAGTAGCTTCCTCCATCTGTTGTACAGTTTATTTATGGCAGGGGTCCACCAGACTGGACGCCTGCCTTTGGATGATTTGGGTCTTGGTTTTGTTTGGGATAGCATGATCCATGCATTCCTGGAGATGTCCGTAGAATGCATTTATATAGGATTCTGCAGTTTGGGCTGTAGTTTCCACTGGCCCTGGGGCCTTGAAAGATTCTACTTCGGTTTTGAGAAGTGAGAAGTTCACTTTTGAGAAGTTTTTCACTGTGGTTTTCTGGGCTGGGGGTGGGGTTGGGATGTGGACATCCAGTGAAATTAATTTATGGTCTGATCTTACCAATGAGGGATATACTTCTGGTGTGGAGCATAGAGTCCCCATGTTGGTAATGATCAGGTCTAGTATGTTGTCCCCTCTTGTGGGAGTGGTGACTAGTTGTTCCATAGCATTTGAGTTTATAATTTCCAGGAACCTTTGGGCTAAGGTGCTGGGGCTTGAGTAGTGCTCCTAGTCAGTGTTTGGGTAGTTGAAATCTTCATGTTCTCCAATGTTTTCAGGAAAGCCGAGTGGAATTCCTGACTTTGAGAGGGTGGTCTGTAGGATGCTATAAACTGAAAAGCAGTCTTGCCCACTGTTAGTTGCACATGGATGGTCTCCGATACGTTGTGCAATGCCACTAACCTGGAGGTGTGGATATCCTTGATAAATATGGAAACTCCCCCTCCTTTTGTGGTTCGGTCCGGGTTTTGGGGCCGAAAAGCATGATATGAGGTATAGCCTGATAGTGCTGGGGTGCTCTCTGGAGCCTTGAACCAGGTTTCTGTCACTGCACAGATATCGATGTTCTCCATACTGAGGAGAGCTTCGAGTGCGTGCATCTTGAGGTTAAGACTTCTGGTGTTAAGCAGCATTACCCTTAGTTTCTTGTTCCTTGTGCTGTCTATGGGGGTGGGTTTGACTTTTGAGCCTTGCCTAAAAAAGGCACTATGGGGTGGCAAGAGCCTTTGCCAATATCCAAAGCCCAGTGGTGACAGGTGCAAGCCGTCCCTAGCGAAGCAATGTGGCTTGTCGAGCATGTCATCCCAGGCTGACAGACACTGGATCCCCTTTGAATGACACCAAAATTTTAGCCAATTGTTAAAATCGATCATTTTGTCTTTGTACTGTGGCATAATTCTAGGTGAGGGTAAGATGCTGCTCAAGGTCAGGGTCATACCAGCCTGGGCTACATGATCAGAGAGCTCCTCTATGTCTCTTTTCATGTAGTTGAGGGAGGTATGTCTCAGGTCATTCACACCAGCATGTACAATGACTGAGTCGTATTTGTATTTGCTTTGGAGTGACCTGAGTGCTTGCGTTATGTGGCAGATCCTAGCACCCGACAGGCAGCTCACTGTGACCTTCTCTTTATTCAGCCTGGTGAGCGGGACGTCAATGTGTCTGACAATAGAGTCACCTATTACAAGAGTATCAGGTGTGTTATTCAGCCTTAAGGGCTGTGGCTGCTTGGCACACTGACTTTGTGGGCTATGTGTTGTGCGTGTTTTGTTTTGAGGTAGCGTTTGCTTGGATGTCTGCTTTGGAGGTCTCTGTTGCTTAGGTAGATTTTTATTTAGAGCCTCCGAGTATGTTTTTGTGTATTTATGTGTTTGGTTCGCTGATGTGGTGGGACTATGTGATACTGGAATTGTGTTGTGTGAGGTTACCTTCTCCTCCTGACTGGTTACACCAGTTTTGAGATGAGAGAGCTCAGCCTCCAGTTTGGCTAAATAGTTGCATCTCTCACATATATTTGAACTTGTTTGGAGGAGGAGAGGGTTGTCTGTGTACATGAGACCGTTGTAACATTGCCTCAAAATTCCCAGATTCACCAGCTGGACTGCAGAGGAAACCATTGACTGACCTTTGGGCCTGCTAGAGTAATATAGGGAAAATGAATTTAAGACGGACCAATAGAGGACAGGGTAATCGTAGAGAGTATAAGAGTAAGTAGTGCTTATGGTTTAATAGTGCTAACTTGTAGGATTACTTAATTGGACCAGTGAAGGGCCTTAGAATGAGAATATGGTGTTTAAATTGAGAGATAGAGCAGTTCTAAGGGAAAAAGTGAAGAGCAGACTTTGTGGAACCAGGAATAGTTTAAACCCAATTAGGCGGCGCTGCCCGCTGTTGAGCTATGCACAAAAATGCGCAAAACCATGCAAAAGAGGGTTTTCAGAGAGGAAGATGAAGGAGTTAGGAATTGACCCAAAATGGCCAATAAAACTACAGTTTCAAGTCAGTAACCACTCCCACAGGGGCAGGCAGGCTGCTCAATGTTTTTCACTGCCACTGAACAACAGAGAGACTTCCCTTTAGCCCAAGCAAAAAATGGCCTCCAAGAAACTTACAAACAGTTCAAGAACAGCAAGCCTGTAACTGAACTTTTTTAAATCTCAGAAAAGTGGGAAAAAAGCAAGATTTTTTTTTTTTTGCTTTTTTTCAGAGATAGCAGAGGTTCACAAGTATCAACAAGTTATAACAGTGCAGTAAATGACCCCACACAAGAGTGCTAGGCCAAAGACAGATAAAATGCAAGTTTTGAGAAAAAAACGATGTTAAAAATAAGTGCAAACAGGAAATTCAGTAAACAGCTCTAGGTTGTGCTCTAAATACAGTTACTAATGCATAAATCAAGTTTAACAAGCCAGAAAATGCTCAAAATAGGCGGCTATGCAGAAAAACTTAGCAAATAAACAGAGGAAAAATACTTAAAATCTCAAAAGTGGCTCCTTTCTTCTCTCAGCATTTTCTCCTCTTGGTGGGTGCTTCACCAACAGCCAACAAGCCTGAAAAGACACCAAAATCATGGGGAAACCAGGTTTTAAGAAAGGAAGATGAAGGAGTTAGGAATTGACCCAAAATGGCCAATAAAACTACAGCTTCAAGTCAGTAACCACTCCCACAGGGGCAGGCAGGCTGCTCAATGTTTTGCACTGCCACTGATCAACAGAGAGACTTCCCTTTAGCCCAAGCAAAAAATGGCCTCCAAGAAACTTACAAACAGTTCAAGAACAGCAAGCCTGTAACTGAACTTTTTTAAATCTCAGAAAAGTAGGAAAAAAAGCAAGATTTTGTTTTTGTTTTTTTCAGAGATAGCAGAGGTTCACAAGTATCAACAAGTTATAACAGTGCAGTAAATGACCCCACACAAGAGTGCTAGGCCAAAGACAGATAAAATGCAAGTTTTGAGAAAAAAACGATTTTAAAAATAAGTGCAAACAGGAAATTCAGTAAACAGCTCTAGGTTGTGCTCTAAATACAGTTACTAATGCATAAATCAAGTTTAACAAGCCAGAAAATGTTCAAAATAGGCGGCTATGCAGAAAAACTTAGCAAATAAACAGAGGAAAAATACTTAAAATCTCAAAAGTAGCTCCTTTCTTCTCTCAGCATTTTCTGCTCTTGGTGGGTGCTTCACCAACAGCCAACAAGCCTGAAAAGACGCCAAAACCACGAGGCAACCAGGTTTTAAGAGAGGAAGATGAAGGAGTTAGGAATTGACCCAAAATGGCCAATAAAACTACAGTTTCAAGTCAGTAACCACTCCCACAGGGGCAGGCAGGCTGCTCAATGTTTTTCACTGCCACTGATCAACAGAGAGACTTCCCTTTAGCCCAAGCAAAAATGGCCTCCAAGAAACTTGCAAACAGTTCAAGAACAGCAAGCCTGTAACTGAACTTTTTTAAATCTCAGAAAAGTGGGAAAAAAGCAAGATTTTTTTTTTTTTTTTCAGAGATAGCAGAGGTTCACAAGTATCAAGTTATAACAGTGCAGTAAATGACCCTACACAAGAGTGCTAGGCCAAAGACAGATAAAATGCAAGTTTTGAGAAAAAAATGATTTTAAAAATAAGTGCAAACAGAAAATTCGGTAAACAGCTCTAGGTTGTGCTCTAAATACAGTTACTAATGCATAAATCAAGTTTAACAAGCCAGAAAATGCTCAAAATAGGTGGCTATGCAGAAAAACTTAGCAAATAAACAGAGGAAAAATACTTAAAATCTCAAAAGTGGCTCCTTTCTTCTCTCAGCATTTTCTCCTCTTGGTGGGTGCTTCACCAACAGCCAACAAGCCTGAAAAGATGCCAAAATCATGGGGCAGCCAGGTTTTAAGAAAGGAAGATGAAGGAGTTAGGAATTGACCCAAAATGGCCAATAAAACTACAGTTTCAAGTCAGTAACCACTCCCACAGGGACAGGCAGGCTGCTCAATGTTTTGCACTGCCACTGATCAACAGAGAGACTTCCCTTTGGCCCAAGCAAAAAATGGCCTCCAAGAAACTTACAAACAGTTCAAGAACAGCAAGCCTGTAACTGAACTTTTTTAAATCTCAGAAAAGTAGGAAAAAAAGCAAGATTTTTTTTTTGTTTTTTTCAGAGATAGCAGAGGTTCACAAGTATCAACAAGTTATAACAGTGCAGTAAATGACCCTACACAAGAGTGCTAGGCCAAAGACAGATAAAATGCAAGTTTTGAGAAAAAACTATTTTAAAAATAAGTGCAAACAGGAAATTCAGTAAACAGCTCTAGGTTGTGCTCTAAATACAGTTACTAATGCAGAAATCAAGTTTAACAAGCCAGAAAATGCTCAAAATAGGTGGCTATGCAGAAAAACTTAGCAAATAAACAGAGGAAAATACTTAAAATCTCAAAAGTGGCTCCTTTCTTCTCTCAGCATTTTTTACTCTTGGTGGGCACTTCACCAACAGCCAACAAGCCTGAAAAGACGCCAAAACCACGAGGCAACCAGGTTTTAAGAGAGGAAGATGAAGGAGTTAGGAATTGACCCAAAATGGCCAATAAAACTACAGTTTCGAGTCAGTAAGCACTCCCACAGGGACAGGCAGGCTGCTCAATGTTTTTCACTGCCACTGATCAACAGAGAGACTTCCCTTTAGCCCAAGCAAAAAATGGCCTCCAACAGAGAGACTTCCCTTTAGCCCAAGCAAAAAATGGCCTCCAAAAAACTTACAAACAGTTCAAGAACAGCAAGCCTGTAACTGAACTTTTTTAAATCTCAGAAAAGTGGGAAAAAAAGCAAGATTTTTTTGTTTTTTTTGTTTTTTTCAGAGATAGCAGAGGTTCACAAGTATCAACAAGTTATAACAGTGCAGTAAATGACCCCACACAAGAGTCCTAGGCCAAAGACAGATAAAATGCAAGTTGAGAAAAAAACGATTTTAAAAATAAGTGCAAACAGGAAATTCAGTAAACAGCTCTAGGTTGTGCTCTAAATACAGTTACTAATGCAGAAATCAAGTTTAACAAGCCAGTAAATGCTCAAAATAGGCAGCTATGCAGAAAAACTTAGCAAATAAACAGAGAAAAAATACTTAAAATATCAAAAGTGGCTCCTTTCTTCTCTCAGCGTTTTCTCCTCTTGGTGGGTGCTTAACCAACAGCCAACAAGCCTGAAAGAAATTAATTAGAAACAACCTTTACCTTCACAGTACATCAGATAAATACTCATACTAATAAATTAAATAACCAGTTAATCAATTAAACAATTAACTAATTAAACATCACTTCCTACACACTGATACCAATTCAATATACATTTAATATTGAGATTTTCGTTAATACCTGGAAAAAAATTCACTGATAATAATAGCTTCTATTTAAGTTTCTTAACTTCTAAAAGATTATTTATATTACCAATGAAATTTTGAACTTATTTTAAAAATATGAATTGAAATTTCCTAAAATCTGAATACATTACACTATGTTTGGCCAAAGTGTTCTTCTTATCTCTTTTGAAAATAGCTGCCTTATGTTCATTAATTCTTTCTGCCAGGGGACCTATTGTTTTACCAACATAAAACTCCTGGGAAGATCCACAGATTGCAAGGTAAACCATAATTGGAGAATTACAATCATATCTATCTTTAAAATTAACTTCAAATCTGTTGTGTTTAAAAATATAATTTGGACACTCACAGTTAAATCTATATAGTTTGGATTTCTCACATTTATACAGGCCCCCAACATGTGGGATATGTCCATTATTTAAATCCATGTCTATTTTTCTTTCAAAAAAATGTTTAAAGTTTTAGTTCTTTTATAACAAAACATAGACTTAATACCTGCAATTGTATATAAATCTTGATATCCTTGTATAATTTTCCAGTTATTACTAATAACATTTGTGATGGTAACCATTTCTCTACTTATGGGTAGAGGAAGTTTACTATTGGTAGTAAGGGTGACATTATTAATTTTTTATGTATTGAAATCACATTGAACAAAAAAGTTTTTTTTTTCATTCTTCTATTTTTAGAAAGAAATTATTTGTATGACTGACCAGACCCTTTTTCTCATATTTATAGTAGGGTTTTTATATTATTTATTACCACATTGTACCCACCTTTATTGTATTACATTATCTCATCACATGACACCATGATATCACTATTCCTAAAATATATTTATATTTAAAAATACACAATTTGAAAAAAAATTGTGTTCATTTTTATTCCTAAAACACATAGAGTCTATATTACATCGTCGAAATATGACAACTTCGAACGTGATATGGTCGAAACCATAAGTTCAAAGTTGTCATACTTTAGGGAAAAAAAGAAAAATGAAAACGAACACACCTGAGGGTAGTAAGCAGGGGGCAAACCCCCTGCACCCCCTCACACCTTCCGCTCTTTAAATATACCAACTCTGAGGTTGCGCTACAGTGCAGTAAAGGAAATTTTTCCTTTACTGCACCGTAGCGCTACCTTGGAGTTGGTCTATTTAAAGAGCGGGGGGGTGTGGGGGGTGCACCTTTTATTTTATTTTCCCTTTTTTTTTTTTTTTTTTTTTAGTTTTTATACATAGTTGAAGTTCTGTAACTTCGGACGGGTCTACTTTACATGGTCGACACTTCAGAAAGTCGACTTTCATATGGCCGAGACCGTATGATCAATTTTCGAAAAGCTGACCATGTAAAATAAACACACACACACCAAACACTTACCTTTCAACTGTTACCAGGGTGGCTCTGCCCCCCCCCCCGTAACTTAAGCATACCAACTCCGAGATTGCATTATTGTGCGGAAGAGGAAATTTTCCCATTCCGCACTCTACGGAGATAGCAGTTCCCTATTGTCGGCTTTTCGAAAGTCAATCATATGGTCTCAGTCATATGAAAGTTGACTTTCTGAAAAGTCGACCATGTGAGGGGACCCCTGTGGACATATGTATTTGTACATATGGTAGTCAAAGTTCCGTAGTTTTTATACATAGTAGACGTTCTGTTACAGAACTTCGACTATGTAATATAGACCCAACACATATAAGTAAAATTATAAATAATAATATTGTTGTTATAATTTAGCTGTCCTTATTTTAATACACTATTAAGTTTAGTTTGACCATTCAACCCTGGAGGGATGTCTGCCTACAATTATAATTGCCATAGTAACTCTTTATAATCAGTAAACTCCTCCCAACACCCCCTCAGAATTTTATTCACGTTTTCAATAAAGATAATTTAAAATACCTAAAAATTATTACTCACTGCAGCATGTTTACAAAGACTGTTGTTGATATTGCGTTTTTTGATATCATAGCAATATTCATAAATTCATTTCCTGAAACTTTGTTCAGATTTCCCCACATAATAAGCACAAGATTTACACAAACCTAGGTATACTATTTCAGATATAGCATAACTGGCATAATGTGAAAAACTTAAATTAAAATTACTTACCACTATTTTTTTCTTTTTTACTATACTACTATTTGTTTCAGTTTCCATAATGTATTGACATTGTGAACACTATCCACAATTGCATGAACCTCTTTCTTCACAGTTCCCCTTATACTCTATTCAATAATTCTGTGAAACTCTCTTGATATTCTTGCCTTTCTTAAATCCAAATATAGGCTGGCAGCCTAAATATTCTGCTACTTATTCCTAAAAATAAAATAAAGTCCAGTTTTCAGAATTATTGATGAAGTCACTCTATAATCCTTATTATAAGCAACAATCATGGCATGATCCATCTTATCAAGCTCATTCCAAATCTTATATGCTGTGTTCCTGTCCCTAATATTGAGACATAATCCCCTTCTTGGCTTTTACTTATTATTTCATCCCTCAGCTCTCTTAATAATAGTTTGGGGTTATTCTCTAGCATCAGGCATACCAATTAAAATATCCAGTTATTGTCTAAACATGTTGCCATCCAATACCAGCCTGGCCAAATGAACCATTTGGCCTTTAACGATACTCCTCATCTGGTGTGGTGGACAATAGCTGGTATAGTGAAAGTAACTGTTATACTGTGTAGCCTTTCTGTATATATTAGCATTACATTCTCTTATAACCTTGCTTCATTTCATTGGTAAATCTAAATAATTATTTTCTGTCCCAGAGGAATTGTATGTGAACCTGAGAAAATTAGTTTTTGCCTTAATAAATCTAAAAAAGCTCGTTTAAATATGTTTCAGTGTTATTCCATATAATTTAAACAAAAATGTTGAATGAAAATGAAGATGACTTTTTCAAATTGTATATATCCATGTGTTTTAGGAATTGTGACATCATGGTATCATGTAAGGAGGTAATTTAATATAAGGAAGTGGGTACATGATAGTGTACTAATGAAGTCACATAGCATTAGTTGTTGCCTTAATACATCTAAAAAGCTCCTTTAAATAATGTTTAAGTGTAATTCCATATAATTTAAAAAAATGTTGAATGAGAATGAAGATGACTTTTTCAAATTGTGTAATTTAAAATATACATATGTTTTAGGAACTGTGATATCATGGTATCATGTAAGGAGGTAATTCAATATAAGGAAGTGGGTATAACATGATAATGTTCTGATGAAGTCTCATAGCATTAGAGACAAAAGTGCTAAACTTTGTTTATTTTATTTTATTTTTTTGTCAATAAACATGCCATGTTAGTGGAACTTTTGCCTACCTTTTTATTTGTGAAACTATCTGCCTAATAGTATAACATTGTTCATATACTTTTTCCAAGTCTAGGATTTGTCTTTCTTATGCAGAAGTCATTACATAAAGAATATGTTGCTAAATAAACTGTGCCCAAAGAATGAAAATAAATTGTCCATTTACTCCAATGATTCCTTTACAGTTAATAGGATTAATAAATGGGGTGATGTCAGTATACTTATGTGGATTGCATGCCTCACATGTGTATGTTACATTTGACTTGTTACACAAATTATATATGTTATCCAGTGTTCCCTTGTACGTTTTTCAAGTTTGTGCCCTTTCTATTTACAAGCATGGGTTATTTCCTTATCTTTGCTATCTAGTGCCATATATTTCTCTAGAAATTTACATAATTGAGCTAGTGATATTTCTAATTTCACAGGTAGCAACTGAAAATGTTGTTATATGCCTCGGAACTGTCTTTGCTGCCTGCTTTTGAATCCATATGTCTCCAGTGGACAATATCATTTTCTGATATTTCTTCTTGTAGTTTATGGAGATATCCTCTAGCTAAAGACATCTGAGTTAAATGAAGCTTTTCTTTATCAAACTATTATTTTCTATTGTTAGTCTATTGAATCCGAAAGACTGTCCATTTACTTCATTGTATTTTATTTTATGTACCTGAGAGTTGTTTTTATAATATACAGTAAACTCTCAGTTAACCGGAACTCAAACAACTAGAACTCTCAAGCAATTAGAAAAAAATCGAAGAAATACAGTACAGTATGAACAATTAAGTTTTTCATATGTTGCATTTTCTGTTTTCCCCTGCAGAAACATACTTTATGTTTTTTAGAGTTTTGAAAAGGAAGGTACAATTAAATTCCCTCTATCCCCAACCTGAAAGCAAGTCAAACCAAACAAGTCAAATCACTAAAATGTCAACACTCACTCCATACTTAGTTTACATCATATTGCACATTATCTCTCTGATCTCTCACATTCACAGGCTCTTCATCTTTCATGCATACATTCACTCACTCTTTCTGTCTCCGATCTCTCACACACACTCTTCAGCTTTCATATATCTCTCCAATCTCTGACACACTTTCACTTCTGCTTTCATATATGCATTCAGTCACTCTTTCTCTCTCCAATCTTTCACACACAGTCACTTCTGCTTTCATACATGCATTCACATGCTCTCTCTCTCTCCCTGTATTTAATTAATTCAATTCCAGTCCACTTAGTGTACCACTGAAAATCATTCCACATGCCACACTTTGTAGTGGAAATATAAGTTTAAAATATTATTACTCCAGCCAGGCTTTTAATTACTGCATTTCAATATTAAAATCAAATCAATACAGTGTTTATGGTATGGTATAGGCTACAGTGTTTGTCAGATCTGTTTTTAATAGTTACTCTCAAGCAGCCAGAAACTACACTTATCCGGCATCTACCAATCCCTGTGGGTGCCAGTTAACTGAGAGTTTACTGTAAGTAGTTATTGGTAAAGGTTTGTATCCTAAATACTCTAGACTCAAGCTGTTCACCTGCTTTCTATTTAAACTCAATATCTAAATAGCTAACAGCTTCATCCACAACGTAAAGAGTAAAATGTAAAAATGCAATTCATTTATCAAATTCTGCCACACTGGTTTTGCCTATAAAAACAAATTATCAGTAACTTTGTAATATAGCCATTTAGACTTCCACTGCATTAATACTGGATCTTCATACACTGGTGCCAGTAGAGTACTCATTGGGCAACCCCAGTCTGAGAATGGATTTGTTAATCAAATAATAGTGTTACTCAGAACCAGATCTAGTGGTGTACAAAGTGTCACACATTTCTTGGAAAATTTAATGGTAATATTGTTTAAAAACAGTCTAATGCTTTATACACACAATTCATTAGTTAGGCATGTGTAAAGAGAGTTTATAGCAACTATTGCAAAATAAATATTGTCTTTACAAATTCCACCTCCCCTAATCTTTTTAAGAAAGTGCCACTAATCTTTTATAAAAGAGTCAACCTTTCTCAAATTAGGCGTTTAACATGTTTTGCAAATAAATGCACAAATGTTCATTTTTTTATTTTTTGAGCTGCAGATATGGGTGTAATAAGAGCTTTTAGAATATCATTGGTTTAGTTTGGTGCTGCAGTAGCATTGTCACCTCTTAGTAAGACGCTGTCCGGTTTGATTCTCAGTTAGAGCGTCTTCTGCGTGGAGACATGCGTGAATGGACGTACCTTCGTTGAAGGCTGTGCGTCAGGGCTGGCAACTCGGCACATAAAAATCAACTGCCAATCATTAGTGGACCGGAGTTCTGCTGTGGCGACCCCTAAGCCGAAAGACACAACAATTTCTGGATTCAGCCTGGTTCTCATCTGTTTGTCTTTAACATTTGTTTTAATATGTCTATACTACAACCTCCTGCCTTATTAATGATTCATGGACACTTGATTGAGAACTAGAAAATCTGGATGCAAAGATTTGAACTGTATCTCACTGCAGGTGTTGTTGTCAAAACCTCAGACAGAACATAGTGATTGGCATTCCTTTGTATCATAGCAGAAGAGAAAATTAAGGTATGTAACACTTGCATCTTTAAGGAGTAAGACAGTAACTTTGTTGTCTTGAAAGATGCTTCAGTTTTATTGTGAGCCAAAAGAAAAATGAACTATATAAAAGATGCATGTTAAGTTGTCAATCTCGCCTTCATTCTTGCTTGATGGGTTCGGAGCCGATCCTCGGCTCCGACTCGGCACTTACTAAGCTCGAGAGTCACTTTTACCAGCTCGAGGCAGCCCCATATCCCATGATGCAAGGCGGTAAGTACCCAGATCTCATTTGCCGCTTCGCTGATGAGGTCCTCCTTTTACCAGCTCCTGGTAAGTGATTTATACATTACTGTTTTTGCCCCTTTTTCAATTTAAACTTTATTTTTAACAGTTTTAGGTTAGATTTAGTCCCTTTCTGACTAGAATTTCCCTCACTCCTTAATTTTTTTAGTCAGGCCTTCTCCCCTCCCATCCCCCCCCCTTGTTAGGGTGTGTGTGTGTATGTGAGAGGTTAGTGATTTCATTTATTTTGGGATAATTGTTTCTTGGACGGGTTGTGTGTGTGTTTTTTGCAACCATGTCTAAGGAAAGGGTCTCAGGCTTTAAGAAGTGTGACTCGTGCTGTCAGAAGATGTCTCTGACAGACGGTCACACTTCCTGCTTATACTGCCTGGGACCTCTCCACCTGCAGGACTCCTGTGCGATTTGTTATTCCTTTAGCCAGGGAGTCCTGCAGGAGAGGAGAAACAAATTGATTTTGAGGGGCCTACTTAAACAGGAGGGCTCTCCGGCTAAGTCGGCTCCGAGCAAGACTTCCAAGTCTTCCAAGGCCCAGGCTTCTGTGTCCAAGCCTGCGGCCTCGGCTCCGACTCTTTCAGAGTCGAGATCGGCTCCGGCTGGAGCCGATCCTGGTTTGCACAAACCTTCGGCACCGATGGCTATCGGTGCCGATACTGGTTCGGTCACATCGGTGTCGGCTCCGATCGGTTCCGACCACCATGTGGCTCAGGCTTCGGTGTCGGCGCCGACCGGCTCTGACACCCTTATGTCTGTATCGGCTCCGGCCGGAGCCGATGCATCGAGACCTTCTGTCGGTGCCGAAAAGTTGTCGGCTCCGACAGCATCCATGGTTTCGTCGGCTCCGATGGTTCCTTCGAGGAAGAGGTCCAGGTCCCCTTCCTTGGAACCGATACTCGGCTCCGGCATCTCCTCTCCTCTCGGAA
This sequence comes from Protopterus annectens, assembly GCF_019279795.1. Taxonomy (NCBI): domain Eukaryota; kingdom Metazoa; phylum Chordata; order Ceratodontiformes; family Protopteridae; genus Protopterus; species Protopterus annectens. The sequence goes on from NC_056741.1 coordinate 1,566,885,617, forward strand.
CGGAGCCATCGGAGCTGATCATCCAGGTCATCCAGGCTTTCTGACCATGATTTAGAGAGGGTGGTCAGTAGATTATTAAAATCACAGGCACTGGCCCAGATGCTACATAGTCTGTCTCAACAGACGACTATTAGTCCACACCCCATTGCTGTTCCTCCTTCGACTTTACCCCAGAGTTTGGAGCTGGAGTCTTCGGGAATAGTTTCTGCTATGGCTGAGGGACAGATACCTCCCCCTTCTGCTCCCTCAGCCTCTACTCTTATCTCCTCTTCGAGACCTTCCTTAGAGGGATTCGGTGGTTGGGCTTCCCTGGTCTCCTCCGAGGGGGTGAGTGGCATCGGACCCTTGTCCGACCCCACTCTTCCCCTTGGAGCCTCGGCCTTGGTGAGCTCGGCTCCAACATCTGCCTCGGAGCCTTCCCTTTCGGTGGGCCCTGGAGTTCTTGGTTCTTTGGAACGGGTTCTCTCTGACCTCCCTGGGAGGGGAGCCTTCGAGGTGATGAAGAGTGTGCTGGCCACTGGACTCAGCCAGCAGTCTGTTCCCTTAGCTCCTCCCTCTACGGTGCCTGTCGATATCTCTGCCATCTCTCTTGCTCCCGGACCCAGAGATCCTCCGCCTCAGGTTTCCCCACTGGGAAGAACCCCCTCTTCCGAGGATTCTCCTGATCAGTCAGGGGATCCCAGCGCAAGAGGACCTGTAAGAGGAAACACATAGACTCCCCCGAGTCTATCACTTCAGATACCGACTTAGATGAGTCAGAGGGATCCCCAAGATCCCCCTCTGAGGATGTCTCCTTTTCAGACATCCTAGAACTCCTTAAACAGAGGGGAAACTGGCCCTCCAATAATCCCTCTGAGGATGAGTCGGTATACCTGGAGGCGTTTGGATCTCGGCCCTCCACCTCCTGGGTGTCTCCGCCTTTCGACACCCTTATGCAGGTTATTGCTCGAAAGGCTTGGGCTGCTCCTGACTCTGTAGAGCCAGTTCCTAGGAGGCCTTCTAAATTTATTACTGCCCCTTCGGACAAGCAATTCCTCACGAAAGGTGTCCCTGCTGATGCCATGGTGGTGGCGGCTGCCACTAAGAAGGAACTTGCAGATCCTTCCGTACCTGTCCATCCTCCTAATAAGGACTCTAGGACCATGGATAGGTATGGTAAGCGGATGTTCTCTTCAGCGACCTTTGCTATGCGCTCGCTGAACTACCTATGTCACTTCACCAGACTCCAAAGGGATATCCTTAAGGAGCTAGGTGAAGTAGTACAGGATCCCACAGCTGCAGGGGCTCAAGAAAAAATTGCTTCGCAGCTAGGAACCCTTAATTCTATTGCTAACTCCTCCATGCGACTGATATCATATGCAGCAGATGGAGCGAGTAGGGCCGCAGGTACAGGTGTGGCTCTTAGACGCCAAGCCTGGATGCGGCTCTGTAATTTTGCAGATCCCTTTAAGGCGTCCTTCACAAACTCTCCCTTTGATGGGTCAGCTTTGTTTGGCCCTCAAGTGAAGGAAACGTTGACCAGGTGTGAGCAGGACGGCAAGACTCTTTCTGCCGTAGGGGTCCGTTTTTCCACCCCTTCTAGACCTTACCCTAAAGGACAGAAGGGTGGCAAAATGTGGTTCCATAAATCCCAAGGAGTCACGCCGATTCACGTGGTCAGTTTACCCCTAGAGGCAGAGGGGTAACAATAACAGACGCTCTAGAGGCAGAGGGGGTCCACAAAACCAGGGAAGCAGAGAGCCTCTCTCTGACAAGCCCTTCCAGCATCCCTGAGATGTTGCCCGACTGTCCATCCTTGGAGGCAGTCGGGGGAAGACTATCGCTGTACCCAGAAGCCTGGCTTTCCCTAACTCAAGACAGATGGGTACAGTCGATCATATCCGAGGGTTACAAAATTCCTTTCGAGGAAACTCCCTTCTCACACTCAAATTCCCTTCCAGATGTACCACCCGGTCCAAGGGAAATTGCAGAGTTAGAAGTTTTAAAACTTCTGTAAAAAAGAGCCATTCAGCCAGTTACAACAGATCATTCAGAGCCCGTAATCTACTCAAGGTTCTTTTTGGTCCCCAAAAAGACGGGAGATTGGAGACCAATATTGGATCTCAGCAGACTCAACAAGTCTGTGAGGAAGACAAGATTCCGAATGGTCACACTTCAGTCAATTCTGCCCTTCTTACAGAAGGACAACTGGATGTGCTCAATAGATCTTCAGGATGCGTACTATCACATAAAAATTCACAGACGCTCCAGAAGGTTTCTCCGCTTTCGGCTGGGGTCCAGTCATTTCCAATTCAGAGCCCTGCCCTTTGGTCTCACTACAGCCCCCAGAGTGTTCACCAAATGTATGGCAGTGGTCACGGCTCACCTGAGACGTCAAGGATTCCAGGTGTTTCCGTATCTCGACGACTGGCTCCTTTCAGCCACCACCAGGCATCAGCTTCTTCAAGCCAGGGATTACACAATAAATCTTTGTACTCAATTGGGCATCTCGATCAACTATGGAAAATCCTCCTTATTGCCCTGCCAGTCTATTACTTTCATAGGCGCAAACTTAAACACTGTTCGGATGTCAGCTACCCTCACAGACCAAAGAATCTCAGATATACAAGGTCACATGAGAATCATTCTAGCCAGCAAGAAAGTACAAGCCAGAATGGTTCTAAAAGTGTTGGGCCTCATGGCTGCAGCCATTACCCTTCTTCCCCTGGCTCGCTTCTATATGCGCCTTCTTCAGTGGATGTTGTTCACTCAGTGGTCTTACCAACAACTTCCGATGCGTCACCAAATACTGGTGACACAGATTTGCAAGAATCATCTTGCTTGGTGGATTACTTCTCCCCAGATTCACCAAGGCAGACCCTTTGTACCCCAGCCCGGTAGCCACTGTCACTACGGATGCCTCCCTGATCGGGTGGGGGGGGCATTATCAGGGCAGGATGGTTCATGGGACGTGGCAACCGTTCGAATACCACCTGCACATAAATGTCCTAGAGATGAGAGCAGTGCTTTTAACGTTGCAAGCCCTCAACGACTTTCTTCCCTTGGGGACAATTGCAGTCCACACAGACAACATGTCTGTAGTATGGTATATCAACAAACAGGGCGGAACCAAGTCCTACCCCTTGTGTCGAGAAGCGCTCAGACTTTGGCAATGGGCGATCTCCTCTCATCGGTTTCTGGTAGCAACGCATATCCCTGGGAAAACCAACATTTTAGCGGACAGATTGAGCAGAGCTATTCTCATGCCTCACGAGTAGTCTCTCAAACAATCTATAGTGGAGGAGATTTTTCTAGAATGGGGTCGCCCATGTTGCGATCTTTTTGCTACTCCCCAAAACAGCAAATGCCCAGACTTCTTCTCTCTCTTCCCACTGCCAGGCCATCCCCCCAGAGACGCTCTGACCCAGGATTGGCCCCAGGGACTTCTTTATGCCTTTCCAAACTTTCCTCTGATCCCACAAGTTATCCAGAAAGCCACCGTTTTGAGAGCCAAAATGATTCTCATTGCTCCTTATTGGCCTCGACAAATTTGGTTTCTGTTCCTCCATCGTCACCTTTTGGTGCAGCCGTGGCATCTGGACCCAGTGCCAGATCTTCTGATTCACCAATCGGGTCAGCTGCACCGGTCTATCCCTTCTCTCAACCTCACAGCATGGTTGCTCCACTTCCTTCCTTAGCCAGGCTTCCTATGATCTCTAATTCTGTTAGAGACATCTTAGTAGCTTCCTTAAAATCCTCTACTAGGAGGATTTATACTAGCAAATGGAAACGTTTTTCTTATTGGGCAAAAGCCAAGAATATTGATCCCTTCACTGCTCCAGTACAAGCAGTTTTGGATTTCTTAGCGGAAACTTTTCACGTGGGCTCCTCTTCTTCCACGGTCAAAGTTCAGTTGGCCGCTATCTCGAACTTTCATGTCGGGTTCGCAGATCACAACATCATGTCCCACAGGCTTTGTAGAGCCTTCTTGAAAGGAATTTTTCTCCTGAAACCTCCAATCAGGAGTCCTCCTCCTCAATGGGACCTAAATTTAGTGCTGACATCCTTGATTCTTCCTCCCTTCGAGCCAGCTGTTTCATGTTCCCTGAAATTTCTCTCATGGAAAACTTTATTCCTGGTTGCTATTACATCGGCTAGGAGGGTGTCTGAACTTCATGCTCTATCTGTTCACCCCCCCCTATTTAGTCTTCCACAAAGACAGAGTATCATTGAGAACTAATCCGACCTTTTTGCCTAAGGTCGCCTCAAAGTCTAATTTGAATCAGGCTATTGATCTTCCTGTTTTTTTCCCAAACTATTCAAACAGATCGGAACAGAAATTACATTATCTTGATGTCCACCGCCAACTCAGATATTATTTGGACAGAACAAAACAATTCAGGAAATCCGATCAACTCTTTGTTTCTTATGCTGATAACAAGAAAGGCCTTCCTGTCTCAAAAGTGACCTTGTCTAGATGGCTTTCTTCTGTCATCTCTGAAATTTATCAGCTCAGGGGAAAACAGCTGTGCTCGAAATCTAAAGCGCATTCAACCAGAAGCTTAGCCACTTCCACAGCTTTTCAAGCTAGACTTCCATTAGACACTATTTGTGCAGCAGCCACTTGGGCCACTCCTCATACATTTGTTTCCCATTACAAATTGGATTTGGCCTCCAGGGACAGAGCCAGTTTTGGCTCTACAGTTCTCAAGAGTCTGTTCCATTGAGCCACCCAGGATAGAGGTGCTAGGGGCGGTCCCATCAAGCAAGAATGAAGGCGAGATTGACAACTTAACATTGAGAAGTTATGTACCTACCATAACGTTCCATGTTAGTTGTCTTCTCGCCTTCTTTCTTGACCCTCCCTCCTTCCCCCAGGCCTGGACAGACCTTTCTCTCTACAAGGAAGTATGCTTCTGAAGACCATACAGTGCTGGTCCTTCTACCATCCTTCAGGTTTTTTCTCTCCTTCTTTCTTCCTTTTGGAAGTTATTATGCTAGGTGCTATTGCCTATTGTCATCAAACGAGATCTGGGTACTTACCACCTTGCATCATGGGATATGGGGCTGCCTCGAGCTGGTAAAAGTGACTCTCGAGCTTAGCAAGTGCCAAGTCGGAGCCGAGGATCGGCTCCGAACCCATCAAGCAAGAAAGAAGGCGAGAGAAGACAACTAACATGGAACGTTATGGTAGGTACATAACTTCTCATTATTTTTCATTAGAAATCAAGGGCACAAGAATACGTAGGTGTTTATCTGACTAACTTGAAAAGCAGGGAACAAGTCAGCCAGTTTGATAATGTGTATAATTTGCTGATAAGAAATAACAGTTTGTGAGGAATTTGAAATTATCAGATGAGAAACAAATAGATCTGAAGTAGTTAACTTCATTCTTTCTGCACATATGGGTATACGGATCCGATTCGGATCCGAGCCGGCAAAACTTTTCAAGCATCAGCTCCGAGCTCCAAGCTCCTCCCTTACCTATATTACATCACTTCCTCCTATCTAGCCCCAGATCTCGTTTGCCGCTCTATGAGTCAGCATCGTGGTCTCTGCGCTCTAAGCAAGGTGGTAAGGATTTTTTGGTCTTATTAGTGTAGTTGGGTGTGAATACCTTTCCCTTTTTCCTCCCTTCTTCGCGTTTGGTCGTCGTGTTAGTTGTAAAAAAAAAAAAAAAATTTAAATATAGTGTTTGTGTAGTACTATTTTGTAGTCTGGTTTCCCGCCTAGGCCCAATCCCTTGTTAAGGGTGTGTGTGTTTGTGTGTGTGTGTGTGTGTGTGTGTGTGTGTGTGTGTGGGGGCCGTTAGGACTTTTTCTGTTATCCACTATGGCTGAACAGCCTAAGGTTCTTTTTAAGAAGTGCACAGAGTGTGGTCATAAGCTCTCACCAGCGGATGGCCACACTCTGTGTATTCTATGTTTTGGGGTTGCCCATCTGTCCGCATCCTGTGATATTTGTTCAGGCTTTAACCCTAGGGCACTTAAGGATCGTCAGGCTAAGCTTGTGGCTAAAGGTCTGCTGCCAGCTTCTGCCCAGTAGTCTGCTTCGGTTTCATCCCCAGCCAGTGACGCTGTGCAGGCAGGGACTCAACCTCCCGCCAGGCCTACTACATCGGATTCATCCCAAAGAGGTAGGGACAGAAGAGAAAAGGAGAAGCACCACAAAGAGAGGGACAGGCCCAGAAAAAGATCACCGAACAGGGAGTCCTTTTCCAGCCCCTCTTCAAAGGCACCCATGTTTCGTTCTCCTCGGCTCCGCTCTCCCCGTTTCTCACCGCAGCCGATGGAGCCATCGGAGCTGAGGCACTCCCCTCAGATCCGGCCCAGACCCAAGTCGGTCGCTTCCTCCAGGTCGACTCGGAGTGTCTCCGACCTAGATATGGACAGGCTGATGAGGAGGTTCATCCAGATGCTGGAGAATAAACCACTTTATATATAACATAACAAAACACAGCAAAGCTTTCAGGTATAAACCCTTCTTCAGTGCATTCAGTGTAATGCACTGAAGAAGGGTTTATACCTGAAAGCTTTGCTGTGTTTTGTTATTTTTTATATATAAAGTGGTTTATTCTCCAGCGTCTGTGTATACTTTTTGACTGTTGCCTTTTGATATACGAGGTTCATCCAGAACCAGATTCAGATGGGGATCTTACCAGGGCCCTCTCCCATTGGAGAGGGTCCCTCTACAACTATGTTCCATCCTATTTCTCCTTCCTCGATCCGACCCGACGCTTTGGGGTTGTCGGGTCCGAGACATTTTGGAGATGTTGGATCGGCGCCGATGGTTCTCGTTTCCTCGATGCCGGCCATCACCTTGAGTTCCTCGGATCCCATCTCGGATCCAGGAGACTCTCGGAGCCGTGGTCGGGGAGTCGGACCTGAGGGTTGAGATCTTGCTCTTTAGGATTACATCCTCGGTGCCCAGATTACCCTGCCATCGGCACCGATCCCTGCTTCGGATCCGGGGAGAGCCTCATCCTTATGAGCTATGGAGGCGTGCTCTCCGGCATTCGGAGCAGTGAAAAGGGTTCTCTCCCAGGGGTTGAGGCCACAGCTCACCTACTCGGATCCTACCCAGACCCCACTGATTTTGGATTCTGCTCCCATTATCCTGTCTCAGGGACAGCCCATGCCAAAGCAACCCCAGGTTGTTCCCCTCAGGGAACCCCCACAGGCTTACGAATCCTCTTCAGAGAGTCCCACTGGAGAGGAACCTCGTAAGTGCAAGTGTAAGAGGAGGCACTTGGACTCCCCTGAGTCCATTACCACCGATACAGACTTGGATGAAGGAGAAGGTTCCCCCAGATCACCTACTGAGGACTTCTCGTTCGGAGACATTATGGAGATCCTCTGCCAAAGAGGAGGTTGGTCAGCCCCCAAACCCTCTGCGGATGAGTCCGTATTCCTGGAGGCCTTTGGCATGGGCCCATCTACTTCCTGGTTCTCCCCTCCAGCTGACCCTTTGATGGACCTCATCACTACTAGGGCATGGAAGGATCCTGACACCGTAGAACCTATACCCAAAAGGCCAGACAAAATTCTTTCCCCGCGTCTGACAGGCAGGCATGGTCAAAGGGAGCCCCGGTGAATGCTTTGGTGGTTGCAGCAGCCACAAAGAGGGAACTGGCACAGGAGAGTTCCTTGGTTCATCCACCAGGCAAGGAGTCCAGGTCGATGGATCGTTTTGGGAAGTGCATGTACTCGTCAGCGACATTTTCTATCCGTGTGCTGAATTATTTGGCACATGTCATCCGACTGCAGCGAGACCTTATATTGGAACTACCTGAGTCGCCCCCGGAGTCTCTTTCGCAGTAGGACAAGCAGTCCTTTATGGCGAAGATGACTACACTGAAATCAGTGACCAATACCTCTATGCGTCTCCTCTCTCATGCTACGGAGAGAGCCTCTAGAGCTGCTGGTACAGGCGTTGCCTTGAGGCAACACACCTGGATCAGGCTGTGTCAGTTTGCGGACCCCTTTAAGGCGTCTTTCATCAATGCCCCTTTCGATGGATCATCCCTCTTTGGGAAGACTGTACGTGACACACTAACCCAGAGTGAGAAGGACGGAAAGACTTTGTCAGCCGTCGGAATCCACTTCTCTAACCCCCCAGAGGTCCTATTCCAGGAACCAAAAGGGGCAAAAGAAGATGTGGTTCCGGAAACCACGGTTATTTTCGTGACACTCAGGAATATTCATCCCCCAGAAGCAGAGGGGGACAAGACCGACGCCGTCCCAGAGGCAGAGGGGGTCCCAGAAACTTTGTGTCTAGGGAACCTTTTTCCGACAGACCCACACAGCAACCCTGAGGGGTTGCCCGGCTGCTCTACTCTGGCGGCAGTCAGGGGAAGATTTTCCTTACATCCAGCGGCATGGGAGTCCATTACTGCAGACCTCTGGGTGTTAAACATCATATCCAGAGGATACTCTATCCCCTTCATTTCATGTCCCATAACTCCAACACGCCTTCTAGATGTTCCACCCGCTCACAGGGAGGCTGCAGCATTAGAGGTTTCAAAGCTGCTGCAAAAACGAGCCATCGAGCCAGTCCCCCCAGATCAATCCGGATCAGGCATATACTCCAGGTTCTTTTTAGTGCCAAAGAAGACGGGGGACCTCAGGCCCATTCTGGACCTGTCTTATCATCAACCTGTCTGTAGACAAGCAAAAATTCCGGATGGTCACTCTACAGTCCATTCTACCGTTTCTGAGAGAATGAGATTGGATGTGCTCGTTAGACCTCCAGGATGCTTACTATCACATCAAGGTCCACAGGAGCTCCAGGAGGTTTATGCACTTCCGGCTAGGGGCCAGTCACTTTTAGTTCAGAGCCCTACCCTTCGGTCTCACCACAGCCCCCAGGGTGTTCACCAAGGTTATGGCGGTCGCAGCGGCTCAGCTGAGACTTCAGGGCATTCAGGTATTCCCCTACCTAGACGACTGGCTCTTCGCTGCATCCACCAAACATCTCTTGTGTCAGGCCCTACACTACTTCCTCGGTCTGGCTCACAAGTTAGGCATCAGGATCAACCGCAAAAAGTCCCACCTGACTCCGGTTCAGATCATAGACTTCATCGAGACATGGTTGGATTCGATTCAGTCAAAGATTTTTCCCACCCCGGAAAGGATAGAAAATCTCAGACTCAATGTATCAGCGATCTTGGATCACTCTGTAGTGATGGCAGCCGATGTTCTCAGGGCCCTGGGTTCGATGGCAACCTCAATCTCTATCCTCCCTCTTACACGTCTTCACATGAGAGTCCTTCAGTGGAATCTGGCAGTTCAATGGTCCTGGCTAGACCTCCCAATGAGTTTCCATATCCAAATCAACCAGACATGCAGAAGATCACTCCAGTGGTGGCTTCAATCAGTGGACATTTTTGCGGGGCGCAGCTTTCTAGCCCCTCTGGCTCAAGCCACGGTGACCATGGATGCCTCCCAGCTCGGGTGGGCAGTTCCTGGGAAGAACGGTCCAAGGCACGTGGTCCCCTGCAGAGACCAAGCTACACATCAATGTCCTGGAGATGAGGGCAGTGCTTTTAGCGTTGAGAGCCTTCCACCCTGTCCTACCTTCGGGGATGGTTGCCATTCAGTCAGACAACATGTCTGTAGTCTGGTATATAAAGAAACAGGGAGGGACCCAATCCTACCCCCTTTGTCACGAGGCCATGAGGGTTTGGGAGTGGGCCATATCCACTAGCCAGTTTCTCATAGCAATGCAGATCCTGGGATGCTCCAACGTTCTAGCGGACAGTCTCAACAGGGCAATCCTTCTCCCTTATGAGTGGTCTCTTAAACAATCAGTGGCGGAGAAAATCTTCCTTGTTTGGGGTCAATCTTGCTGCGATCTCTTCACATCTCCTTCCAACATGAAGTGCAGCAACTTCTTCGCTCTGATTCCCCCTCCGGGGGATGTCTCCAGGGATGCTCTAGTCCATGCTTGGCCTCCCGGGCTACTGTATGCTTATCCCCCGTTACCTCTTATTCCGAAGTTATTTCAGAGAGCTTGCCAGCTGCAGTGCAAAGTCATTCTCATAGCTCCCTTCTGGCCTCGCCAAGTGTGGTTTCCCTTCCTATGGTCTCACCTGTTGGCTCCTCCATGGACTCTAGATCCATGTCCGGATCTAATCTCTCACCCGTCGGGCATGCCCCTGCCCAACCTGGACAGTCTCAAGCTGACGGCGTGGCTGCTCCAGTTCCCATGATCATCAGGACTCCCGGACATTCGTCCCCTGTTAAGAACATTCTGGTAGCTTCTCTTAAAGCGTCCACTAGGAAACGCTACAATAACAAGTGGAGACGTTTGGGCCTCTCAACGCAATCAGAACCCATTTACAGGCCCCGTTCCGGTCATACTGGATTTTTTGGCCGGTCTTTTTCTATCGGGCGCAAGTGCTTCCACCATCAAGGTTCAACTGGCTGCCATTTCTAATTTTCATGTAGGTGAAAATAAGGTTGCTCTGGCCTCTGCCAAACTGTGTAAAGCTTTCCTGAAGGGCACTTTTTTATTGCGACCACCAATTAAAGAAACAGTGCCCCCCTGGGATCTGACTTTAGTCCTTCAAGCTTTGACCTCTCCCCCTTTCGAGCCAGCCGGTTCAGTTCCGATGAAGTTTTTGTCATGGAAGACAGCATTCTTGGTTGCCATCACTTCAGCTAAAAGAGTTTTAGAGTTGTAGGCCTTATCCTCCTTGCCCCCCTATTTGGTTTTCCACAAGGATAGGGTTTCGCTGCGTACGAACCCTTCTTTTCTTCCCAAGGTGTCCTCAGCAGCCAATATCAATCAATCTATAAATTTGCCAGTCTTCTTCCCAAATTTCCAAAATAAAGGTGAATGTAAGCTTCATTTATTGGATGTCCATAGACAGCTACGTTTTTACCTCCATAGGACTAAACCCTTCCGGAAGTCGGATCAATTGTTTGTCTCTTTTTCTAAACCATTTTTGGGCAAAGCAGTTTCGAAAGTGTCTTTAGCAAGGTGGATCATTATTTGTATTGCACAAGTATATAAGGCCAAAGGTTTATCTCCTCCTGGTGTATTGAAGGCTCATTCCACTAAGGCAATGGCCACTTCTGCAGCTTTCTGGTCAAGAGTTTCGTTAGACGATATCTGTGCGGCAGCGACTTGGGCCAATTCTCACACATTCATCTCTCATTATAAATTGGATCTTATTTCTAGAGGGAGAGCATCCTTTGGCTCTGCAGTGCTCAGAAATATCCTTCCATAAGGGCCTCCCAGGAATACTAGTAGCTGGGGACTCTGTCCCATATGTGCAGAAAGAATGAAGTTAATTACTTCAGATATAGAAGTTATGTACTTACCATAACGGTCCATCTGAGTAGTTAGACTTCATTCTTCTGCACCTTCCCTCCCTCCATCCCCCTCACTCTTCAGGTTTGTTCTGTTTATGATTGTGGTTATGTTGCCATTTTGTGACAGCAAACTCCATCTGGGGCTAGATAGGAGGAAGTGATGTAATATAGGTAAGGGAGGAGCTTGGAGCTCGGAGCTGATGCTTAAAAAGTTTTGCTGGCTCAGATCCGAATCGGATCCGTATACCCATATGTGCAGAAGAATGAAGTCTAACTACTCAGATGGAACATTATGGTAAGTAGATAACTTCTATTTACAAGAAGCTGACTCGACCAAAAGAACCAGGCTTATGTAGAGTGAGTGGCCTGTTAGACATATGGATTAAATGTATGGATAAGGAATTGGAAGTTTGTAAACTAAGGTCTGAAAAGTAATAGAAGAATAAAATAAAGCCTGCAGATATATATATATATATATATATATATATATATATATATATATATATATATATATATATATATATATATATATATATATATATATATATGTGTGTGTGTGTGTGTGTGTGTGTGAGTGAGTGTAAATATAAATAAATAAATAAATTATATACACACACACACACACATATATATATATATATATATATATATATATATATATATATATATATATATATTATTTATATATAGAGAAAGATATGTAGGAATGACTGAAAGAGTGACTGTGAAGTGTCTGAGATAGTGCCTGGGCAGGCAGAAACTGTAACCAGTGTAACTGGCATGAGAAAGCAAGCGGTAAAGCAGTTGATGGGGGCCTTTGGATAATGGGAGGTGTTATAGTTTTGGAAAAGACGTGAAATTAAATATAAAATATCACAGCAAGATTTGCATGTATTAGAAGCAAAGTAACAGAATAAACTAGAAATATTTGTGATTGCTGTTGTAGTGCATGATTTGAATGCAGCAAAAAACAGTTAAAATGTGAAAGTAGGGACATGGTAGTGCTATTTGATATAGCCATGGAAAGTATGGATTGTCTGAATTGGTGTCATCAAATGGAGCTTGTGGACACATCTGGCTTGACCATGAGTTCTGGTATAAGAAGTACAAATTATTTAAATTTATTTCCCTAGATTAACTATTTAAAGCAAGAATGGCACGATAATATATTTGCAGGTACAGAATGTTTTCCAATGAAATACAGTTAGTACTGAAAGTCAATCAGTATCAGAACATTAAATCTGATAGTACTAAATAGGCACTAATCAAAATGTTCATTCTGTTGCAGAAAGTAATTTGGATGTTTGAGAAGCTCAGCAAAATGTTTTAGCTATAGTCAGGAGTGCAGACTAGAAATGACAAGCAAATGTGATTCCAGATCTGTTAAAAATACTCATGATAGCAGAAGTGTATTGCTGATAGTTCAGGACTATAATTCAAGGAGACATACGTTCATCTGTGGCAGTTAGTATAGACAGACATTCTAGCTTGTTTAATGGTTTGAGTTTTTATGGTGAATATATTTTTAAGGTTTTATGCACATTGTCCAGAAAATGATCAAGCAGAAGCTGAGGACTTAGGAGTCAGTGGGAGTTATCGTTAAGCAAGCAGGGAAGACTGAATGCAGGAATAGCATGGAAACAGTCAGAAAACAGGGCAGGCTGAGAATGCTTGAAGATTCTCAAAATGTAAATAAATTGAAAAAAAATGAAATATGATTCTCTTAAGTGATTGAAGAAGTAGTTGCTGCTATGCCTAATGATAACAATTCCTCTGTTCTAGATGTTATCCCTAGAATTCTGTCAAATTACGCTTTATAGAATTATCTCGAAGCACTGTACCTTTAATGCACCTTTAAGAAAGTACAGATTTTTAATACTGCCTTGTAGAGTGTCATCAGTTCCCATTTGAAAGAGTGGTGACCAAGATGTTCAAAAGTCTGCAGTGTTATCACTATAATTAATGATCTCCTAATCTGGGGATCTCCTGTGCAAGAGCATAATTTACATCTAATAAAACTGTTAGAATGATGCAAAAAGTGTAAAGCTAAGTAGAATTAAGAACCGAATCTCTTTATCTACTCAAGTTCATTGAATATGTTTTGACTTTTAAGGGCCTCAAACCAGTGCCAGATAAAGTTAAGTATATGGTCCAGTATGCTTGCAAGTTAATTTAAAATGCGTCAGGTATAAGAATACATTATAGGAATCTACTACACCATAGCATTGCATGATTTTAATCAATTGAACAAATAATTGTAGAGGCCCTTGCATTAAAATTCGGTAAAAAGTGGATTCAATTTTTCTCTAAAAAGAAATCTAATAACTGATTATTCAAATGACAAATTATACTCAGATGTGCTATGCTGTGAATGAAGTGTTACTGTTGTTTTTAGTTGGTAGAAATTTCAGGAAGACAGGTTCATAGATAAGTACTATGCAATCAGTCTGCAGACTATTTCAAGTCTAGCCAAAAACACGTAATTCATAACTTCCCTCTAGCCTCAAGAAGGTCAAGACAAGAAAGACTGAGAGTGAATATGAGGTGGTCCGTCCAATTATCTAGGTTTACCTTGAAGGTGGCAAGGGTGCTACTCTCCTTGAAATGTAGTGGAAGTTTTAATCAAAAGGTGAGGAATATCTTGAGATATTGATCTATCTACTGATGAAGGTTGAGTTCCTTTAACTGAGTGTTTGATGTATCCTTAGTTCTGAAAAGGGATAAGCGATCAAATAGGGTTGGATCTTTCATGGCACAAAAGGCTAGACAGATATCTCCATGGAGGAGTCTATAATAGACTGAGTACAGGGAAAGGATTTCAGTTCTGTCCTGATAACCAAGACTTTTGAAGCCACTGATCTTTTTAGTTATCAATCTGTGTTGTCTCTCACATTGTGTGATATATTTAGGTAAATACATGCCAAAGGGTGCATTATACTCAATAATGGGTCTGATAAGATATGACTAAAGAAAAATTAAGACTTCTGCAGATCTAATGGAGATGCCTAAGGAAATTACTTGGGACAGGTAAAAGACTTTCTCAACTACTGTGGAGTTGTGATAGTCAAATGATAAGGACTTATCAACAAATGTACCCAGATCCCCTTACAACAGTGCCTGATTGGAGGAGTACAACTATACCAAAGTAAAGAACAAAAAGTAAAGGACTCCTTCCACTGAAAGTGCTGCCAAAAATTCCAAATAGGAAATCCAAAAGTAAGGCAAGTACTACCACGATGTGTATGAAACAACTTCACTTTATTAAAACAATAAAAGCAGCATCATAAGCGCTTTCTGGTAAATCACTGTGTATGAAGTAACTTCACTTTATTAGAACAATTAAAGCAGTATCATAAGCGCTTTCGGGTAAATCATCTGATGAAGGGATTTACCCGAAAGTGCTTATGATGCTGCTTTTATTGTTTTAATAAAGTGAAGTTGCTTCATACACACCGTGGTAGTACTTGCCTTACTTTTGGATTTACTAATTGAGAGTACAACTATACAGCAAGTGAAATTATTTTGAACTAATTGTGTCAATTTTTGTTCATTCCTCAACATATGGGTTTGAATCCGAACAAAGTCTACAGCAGAAGGATGAAACTGTTGCAAAAGAGAGTAAAATCCCATGAGTGGAGGAGCTCCCTGGTCAGCCTGAGTAAGAAGCTGAGATCCCTTATAAGATCCTCCAAAGCTAGCTATGAAAACAAAATTGCCACTGATTCTAGAGACAACCACAAAGCATTCTATAGCTATGTCAAGAATCTCAATGGCAACACCCAGATCTGCTCTGAGTTACAGCACAACGGTACGAAAATTACAGAACCAACTGATATTGCCAACATCCTGGCAGATAGATTTGGTGCTAACTTTATCCCCCTCTCACCCCCTAAAGGATCCATATCTATACAGGAAGAATGCAGAGTCCCTGTAATCACAACTACGCAGGTAAAAGCTGCACTCTCTAAAGCCAAAAACACAACATCCAATGGACCGGACAACATCCCAGGCTGCGTTTTACACGAACTTCAGAATGAACTGGCTCCCCACATAAGCACCATTTCAGTCATAGCCTCAAGTCAGGCTTTGTGCCCACTGAATGGCATACAGCAACAGTTATCCCACTCCACAAAGGGGGAGCCACCACTGATCCCGGCAACTATCGCCCTATTAGCCTGACGAGCCTAATCTGTAAGGCCATGGAATGTATCATCATGGAACTCATAAACAAAGAAATTGGTAACCTCCAAACTTTGGACCCCACCCAGTTCGGGTTTGTGAAAGGCAGATCATGCCTCCTGAGCCTGATCGACTTCTCTGAGGCAGTCACCAAAGCCATAGATGAGGGTAAGGTGGTTCACACAGCCTATCTTGACCTCGCCATGGCTTTCAACACCATCCCCCATTCTGGAATTATAGCTAAACTCACTAAACTAGGTATAAATCCCTACGTCACAAGATGGGTTGCCAACTGGCTCACTGACAGAACCCACACTGTAAAAGTTGCAGACTCCAAATCTAACTTCAAACCAGTGACAAGTGGAGTACCACAGGGTTCAGTCCTGGGACCTCTCCTGTTTGGTACCTACTTCTCTGAAGTATAGGCTAACACAGAAGACCTTTGGCTAATGCAGTTCTCAGATGACTGCAAACTAGGAGTCATAGTCGAGTCTACAGAAGGGCCTCACTGAGACAGATGCCTGATGTCAGAGCCGTGGTCTGAAACTCAATGCCAAAAAGTGCCTTGTCATCCCCTTTGGAAAAACTCTGTACCCATGAACTACCACATAGGCAGCAGTCTACTTAATGCTGAATGTGTGATAAGAGACCTTGGGACCCAGGTGGACAGTAGTCTCTTCTTTGACAATCAGATCATCACAGTGGTCAGGAAATCCTTCTACGTGGCACACCTCGTCACAAAAGGGTTCTCATCAAGGATAAAAGAGGTCATTATTCCCCTCTACTCGACACTCATTAGACCCATTATAGAGTACAATGCCCCTTTTGGAATGTACCTCACAAGACATTTGCAGCAGCAGGAAAGGCCACAGAAGTACCTCACAAAGAGGATTACTGGCCTCAAACAGATGCCTTACACTGACCTTCTCAAAAAACTCCAGCTTTACTTCGTAGCATATCGCCTACTCTGAGGTGATCTCTGCCTAACATATAAAGCTGTGCCAAACCCAGAGCTGTTGGACATGCTACACCTAAAGAAATCCCAATCCCTGTGAGCTACACACTCTAGGGACCTAAACCTTGTCACCACAATAAACAAGACATGCTGGAGGGATAGATTCCTGTCCGAGAGACTTCCCATACTCTGGAACAAGCTACCCATCTAGGTAATCAAATTTCCTCATTAGCACTCTTCAGAAAAAATCTTGATGAGTGGATGGGAAATGGGAAACTCGCCCCGGGGATCACTTCTGTGGCTCTGTTCAACAGGGGCACAGGAAAATAACTTTCTTGGGTGGCGTAAGCCAAGGAACCTTGTTGGCTAGCCTTACTTAGGCCCTTGGGCCGATAGCCTAGTACCTACCTATGAAACTATGAACCTTGGATCCAATGAGATGCTGTTCTACAGCTCCTAGAAACCACAGACTCTTGAGCTCCTCAATTACTGATAATGCTGTTGTCCCTCTCCTTCCCCAGATCTTGTTTGCCACCGTTGGAAACAGACATGGTAGCTACAGTTCTCAAGCAAATATTGTTTTTGAATATTGTTTCTTCAAGAATAAGTGCTTCTTTGTTTATTCTTTTATATCTAGCTATTATCCTCCCTTTTCTATTTTTTTTCCTCACTGTGGGTAACTTTTCCCTTTACCATAGTTGGTAATTCCTCTGGTCTTTCCTGTTCATCGGATCTCCTTTCATTACCATTGCTTGTATAGCTTTTTCCTTACCGTTTATATGTATTCCTCCAATTTACCATTGTTGGTAATCTTTGTATCTGTATATCTTTGTATATCCTTTGACTTTTCTGCTTACTGTGTTCTTGTTTTTACAGGGATCTTGGCAGATAAACCTTCAGGTTTTAAGAAATGTGATAAATGTGGGCACAATATTCCCCTATCTGACACCCATTCATGGTGTGTTTACTGTTTAGGATTTGAGCATTTACAAGCCAACTGTTCTGTTTGTAAATCTTGCAATCCTAGAGACCTTGTAGATTGAAAAAAAGAAATTTATTCTTAAAGGCCTCATTCCTTCGGCCTTCGGAGAATCTCTTTCAGGAGCTTAAACGGAGGCAAGCCCCAAACCCCCAAACCCTAACATTGAAGGTGATAACAATGATATTACCACCCAATTTAATGACTGTTTCACCTTTTCCATCCAAACGTTATTCAGCAATTTCCCCACTACTACTACAAATACTCCCAAAATACAAAACTGTCACCATAAGACCAACTCCCAATTCTCTCTTAAACCAGTTCCAACTGGTCTAATTTGTAAACACCTTGCCAAATTGAAACCCACCACTCTTGCTGCTGATAAACTCCCTGCTGATTACCTCAGGATTGCCACCTCTGCCATTGCCTACCCTATTTCCATATTCATCAATAGATTCATAGCTGAACACACTATCCCCTCACTCTGGAAAATTGCTTACATCACCCCCCTACACAAAGTTGGTTCCTTGACAGAACTTAGTAATTATCGCCTTATAGCTATACTATCTCCCCTATCAAAAATCTTAGAAAATTGTGTACACACCCAACAACTGAATCACCTCCTTCAGTATAACCTGCTAGCAAATTCCAATCAGTGATTTCAGCCAAACCATAGTACCACCTCTGCCCTTATATCCTTTACTGACCACATCAACCAACAAAGAAATCTTGGTAACTTAGTATCTGATGTTAAGTTGTCTATCTCGCCTTCATTCTTGCTGGATGCACTCTAAAAGCTCGAGAGTTGGTTCCTATATCCCACAATGCTAGGCGAGTTACCTCAGATGAGGTTGGTTGCTTCTTCCTGGTGAGTGTTAGCTTTTTCTTCTAAAAGTTAATCTTTTCCCCTTTTAAGTTAAATTCTTCCTAGATTAGTGTAGATTATAAAACTTTATCCCCGACCCTAATTTTTCCGTTTTTTACTAAAAGAACCTTTGGTTCTTCCTTTAGGCCTTCCCTTCCCTAGTGGAGTGTTTGTGTAGTTTACTTTAATTTTATCCTACTTAATTCTAGTATTACTACTAAAATTATTATTTTTTGCTGACAGGGTATAACTTGTGTGTTTGGGTGTGTGTTTGTGTACACCTGTCAGTTAGGAAATGTCTAAAGAAGCAAAGGTGTGATGCGTGCTGTCAGAAAATGTCTCTGACTTTGCACCTGCAGGACTCCTGTGCTGTGTGCCATGGCTTCAGTCCCAGGGTCCTGCAGGAAAGAAAAACAAGTTGATTCTGAGAGGCTTATTGAAGCCAGAGGATTCCCTGTCAGTTTCAACAGGAGCCGAGACCTCAGGTTGTTCAACCTGGAGCCGATAAGTCTCAGTCCACAGTTTGAGCCGACAACTAGAAAGAGGTCTAGGTCACCTTCTCTGCTCCCGTTCATCGGCTCCAGGATCTCCCTGCTGTCTGAACGGCCAAAGGTCTCATTCCTCTAGGTCATCGAGGCTGTCCGATCATGACCTGCAGAGAGTGGTGAGTCGACTACTTAAGTCCGAGGCACTAGCCCAGATGCTTCAGAGTCCGACTCATCAGTCGGTGGCCTGCCCGGTCCATCAACTCTTTCCTCCTTCGACTCTTTGAGTTCGCCGGGTCCGTGTGTGGAACCGAGACTGTGATCACCCGGCCGAGACAATTGTCTCTTCTTTGGAGGAATCTCGGCTGGACTTCCTGAGTGGCATCGGACCCTTGTCCTGTCGGTGCCGAGGGGTTCTTAGCTCCTCGGAGCGGGGACCTCTGGCTCTGCCTGACAGGGGTGCATTCGAGGTCATGCGGAGTGTGTTAGAGCCTGGCTCTACTCCGGAGTCGGCTCCGTCCCGCCCCTCCTCTATGCTGCCTCAGGGTAAGTCGACTCACTCCCTCATCCCGGACCGCAGAGAGCCAGCTCCTCAGGAGCCCTCTTCCGAGGCCTCTCCTGATTTGGCAGAAGAGCCCCCTTGGAAGAGGAAGTGCAAGAGGAAGCACATTGACTCACCTGAGTCTATCATGTCAGACACAGATCTGGATGATTCTGAGGGTTCCCCCCGTTCCCCTTCTGAAGATGTCTCATTTGCAGACATTCTGGAGATCCTGAAACAGAGGGCAAATTGGCCAGCCCTCAACCCTTCGAATCTGTGTATCTTGAGGCGTTTGGCTCCCTTCCACCTCCTGGGTGTCCCCGACCCCCTCATGCAGGTGGTTGCTAAGAAGGCATGGACGGCTCCTGATTCAGTGGACCCCACTCCCAGGAGACCCTCTAAATTCATCACAGCTCCATCAGACAAGCAATTTTTATCAAAAGGAGTTTCTGTGGATGCTATGGTGGTAGCTGCTGCCACAAAGAAGGAACTAGCTGATCCTTCAGTGCCTGTCCATCCACCTAACAAGGAATCTAGGTCCATGGATAGGCATGGAGGCGGATGTTCTCCTCAGCGACATTTACCATGCGTCGCTGAATTACCTGTGCCATTTCACTCGTCTTCAAAGGGACTTGATCAAGATCCTACAGCTGCGGGTTTCAAGATAAAATGAACACGCAGCTGGCTATAATTCCATATCTAACTCCTCCATGCGCCTCTCTTATGCGGCCGATGGAGCGAGCAGAGCCGCAGGGACAGGTGTACAAGACGTCTTTCACGAACTCCCCTTTGATGGATCATCTCTTTGGTCCTCAAGTGAAAGAAACCCTGACTAGGTGCGAGACTGATGGCAAGACCCTTTCTGCCGAGTCCGTTTTCGACTCCTTCTAGGCCTTACTCCAAAGGCCAGAAGGGTGGGAAGATGTGGTTCCGTAAACAATCTCAAGGGAACAGAGTCGTTTTCCTACCAGAGGCAGAGGTGGGAATAAAGAACCAGGGCAATCGAAGCCTTCCTGACAAGCCCTTTCAGCATCCGACTGCCCATCTTCGAGGCAGTCGGGGAAGATTGTCACTGTACCCAGAAGCCTGGCTATCCCTGACTCAAGACAAATGGGTACAGTCCATCATGCTATTCTATCCCCTTTCTTCGTTTTCCAAATCAGTCAAAAATCCCTTCCAGATGTTCCACCAAAGGGATATAGCAGCTTTGGAAATTTCAAAACTGCTTGCAAAAAGAGCAATTCAGTCAGTGCCAGCAGACCAACAAGGATCCGGAATCTACTCAAGGTTCTTTTTAGTTCCAAAGAAAACGTTACTGGAGACCGATTTTGGATCTCAGTGTCTAGAACAAATCAGTCAAGAAAACAAGATTTCGGATGGTCACGCTGCAAGCCATTCTTCACCATTTGGGCAAAGGAAACTGGATGTGCTCTATAGACTATCACATAAAATGAACAGGACGCCCAGAAGATTCCTCCGCTTCAGGCTGGGAACCAGTCATTTTCAGTTCAGGGCCCTGCCCTTTGGTCTCACCACTGCCCCGGTGTTTACCAAATGCATGGCAGTGGTAGCTTCTCACCTGAGACGACAAGGATTCCAGGTGTTTCCATATTTGGACGACTGGCTTCTCACAGCTCCCACCAAGCATCTCCTTCTGATGGCCAGAGATTATACTTTTCGCGTTTGTCAAAAACTGGGTATTTCAATAAATTGCGAAAAGTCTGTTTTGTCGCTTTGTCGTACTATTACCTACATAGGCGCAAATCTAGATACTATAAACATGTCTGCAAGGCTAACAACCAAAGGATATCAGACATTCACAAATTGGTGTCACTTCTTCTCAACAACAACAGAGTCAAAGCCAGGTTAGTTCTAAAGGTGTTGGGAATCATGGCAGCGGCCATACCTCTCCTTCCATTGGCCAGATACCACATGCGGATCCTTCAGTGGATGCTTTTACCCAATGGTCATACCAGGAACTTCCAATGTCTCACACCATTATGATCACGCGTGCAAAAAGCATCTCATGTGGTGGATGTCTTCCCCCCAGCTCCTGTCAGGAAGACCATTTGTTCCACCTCCTCCGGTTGCTACTCTGACAACGGATGCCTCCCTGATCGGGTGGGGGGGCATTATCAGGGCAGGACAGTCCAGGGCACATGGCAACCAAACGAATGCCACTTGCACATAAATGTTCTGGAGATGAGAGCAGTGCTTTTAGCGTTGCAAGCCTTTCAAGACTCTCTTCCCTTGGGAACGATTGCAATCCAGACAGACAATATGTCTGTAGTGTGGTACATCAACAAACAAGGCGGAACCAGATCATACCCCTGTGTCGAGAAGCACTCAGACTGTGGCAATGGGCGATTTCTTCTCAGCGATAGCAACGACATCCCGGAAGTCCAATCACATGGACAAGTTGAGCAGAGCTATACTCATGCCTCACGAGTGGTCTCTGAAAGACTCTGTAGTGAGAGAAATCTTTCTCAAGTGGGGTCAGCCTTGCTGCGATCTTTTTGCTACTCCCCAAAACAGCAAGTGCAGAGAATATTTCACTCTATTCCCTTTACCAGGCCAACCCAGCAGGGCGGCTCTAGTCCAAGTTTGGCCCGGGGACTTCTGTATGCATTTCCTCCTTTCCCACTGATCTCTCAAGTAATACAGCTATCGCTCAGAAGGCCTCATTGTTTCTCATTGCTCCTTACTGGCCTCGACAAGTGTGGTTCCCCTTTCTACATCGATTTCTTCTGGCGACCGTGGAATCTGGACCTAGTTCCAGATCTTTTGATCCACCAATCGGGTCAGTTTCATCGCTCCCTCCCTCTCTGAACCTCACTGCTTGGTTCCTCCAGTTCCAACCGTAGCCAGGCTTCCTCAATTATCTCACTCTGTTAGAGATATATTGATAGCTTCCCATAAATCTTCCACGAAAGATTTATTTGAGTAACGCTTCTCTTATTGGGCACAAGGAAAGGACATAGATCCTTTCACCGCTTCCATCCAACTAGTCCTTGATTTTCTAGCTGAACTCTTCCATGCAGGTTCATCTCCATCTACTCTTAAGGTTCAATTGGCAGCTATTTCTAATTTCCATGTGGGTATTTCTGAATCTGCCCTAATGTCCCACAAACTTTGCAAAGCCTTTTTGAAAGGAGTTTTTCTTCTCAGACCTCCTATAAGAAATCCTCCTTCTCCTTGGGACCTAAATTTAGTTCTTGCTTCTTTGATTCTTTCCCCTTTCGAACCTGCAGCTTCATGTTCCTTGAAATTATTGTCATGGAAAACTCTCTTTCTGGTGGCTATCACATCAGCTAGAAGAATTTCAGAACTTCAAGCACTCAGTTGTCGTTCTCCTTATCTTGTGTTCCATAAGGACAGAGTTTCTCACGAACTAACCCGTCCTTTTGCCTAAGGTGGTTTCAACATCAAATCTAAATCAAACCATTGACCTCCTGTCTTTTTCCCAGAGTATTCAAATAGGTCTGAACAAAAATTACACTGCCTGGATGTTCATCGTCAATTAAGGTACTACTTGGATAGAAACAATTCAGAAAATCTGATCAGCTGTTTGTCTCCTATGTGGAAAGCAGAAAGGGACTTTCAGTTTCAAAGGTATCATTATCCAGATGGCTAACATCTTTGATTTCCTGGTATATGAAATTAGACAACAAAATTGCCTAATAAACCTAAAGCCCATTCCACCAGAGCTTTGGCTACTTCTTTAGCCTTCCAAGACAGACTGCCTATTGACACCATTTGTGCAGCGGCTACTTGGGCTACTCCTCACACTTTTATTTCTCATTATAAGTTGGATTTAGCTTCTAGGCATAGAGCTAATTTTGGTTCCACTGTTCTCAGGAGTCTGTTCCGTTAGGCCACCGGGACAAGGTGCTAGGGGTCCCATCCAGCAAGAATAGATAGACAACTTAACATATAGAAGTTATGTTCTTACCATAACGTTCCATGTTAGTTGTCTTCTTCTCACCTTCTTCACGTCCCACCCTCCTTCTATCTGGCCTGGACAGACCTAGAGGAGTTGTGATCGTGACCTCTCTTTCTACCACCTCTTTCTTAGTCATATGCTATTATGCATATTTCTTGGTTCAGGATGTAGGTCACCCTTTTGCTTCCTGTTGTTAGAGGTGGATTCTGTTTTTACAGTTATACTGTTACTGTTATAAGCTGGGGTTAGCTTACAAACGAGATCTGAGGTAACTCTCGCCTAGCATTGTGGGATATTGGAACCAACTCGAACCCATCCAGCAAGAAGAAGGCGAGAAGAAGACAACTAACATGGAACGTTATGGTAAGAACATAACTTCTATTTGTCTTCCTAGACCTATCAAAGGCATTTGACACAGTATCCCACTGCAAATTACTCTCTACTCTGTCTGAGCTCAATCTGGGTAACTCCTCTCTACTGTGGTTTAAAAATTATCTGTCCCTCCGGCAACAAACTTTTAAATGGCATAACTCTCTTTCACCTCTCCTCCCAGTGGAACAAGGTGTTCCGCAAGGATCCATTCTTGGTCCGTTACCATTTTCCATCTTTACCAATAACCTCCCCTCGGTTACCCAACAAACTAATATAGTACAGTATGGTGATTACACCACCCTTATTTGCTCAGGCCCCTCTCTATAATTACTCCAAGACAGAACTGAGGAAGCCTCCTCTACTAGAGAAAAATGGCTACATTCCTCCCAACTCATACTAAACCCATCTAAGACCCAACTCATGATCTTCCACCCATCCAAAACTTTCACCCCTACATTGCCATTCTTAATAACATCCTCCAACAATACCCTTATCACACCAGTAACTCAAGCCAAGCTACTAGGTGTAACTATTGACCAAAACCTAAAATTAGACAAACATATAGCACTAACAGTTGCCAGAGTTCATAAAAAATAGGTTCACTCTACCGCTGCAAGAGCTTCCTCACACAAGAATCCCGAATCACTATTTCTTGTACCCATCTACTCTCCACCTTAGTATACGCTTCCCCAGTTCTAACTAACCTAAACAAATCGGACCTTCTGAAGCTATCTACCTGCTACAATAAAATCTCCAAATTTTCAACGAGTGTTAAGTTTCGTTCTCACCATTGCCTCTCCCTAAGACATCTAGGATGGGTAGAACTCCCTAACCTACTAAAATACAATCAACTTCTCCTGACCCATCAACTGCTACCAACCAAATAAAATACCTGCCCTCTCTGATCCGCTCAGGTTATATTGAAGAAGATGATTCAGTAGTTGGGTGTGTACACATTTTTCTTAGAGTTTTGATCGGGGAGATAGTATAGCTAAGGAGCGATAATTACTAAGTTCTGTCGAGGATCCACCTTTGTGTAGGGGGAAGAAGTAAGGAATTTTCCAGAGAGAGGGGACAGTGTGTTCAGCTATGGAGCTATTGATGCATATGGAAATAGGGTAGGCAATGGCAGAGGCGGCAATCCTGAGCTAATCAGGAGGGAGTTTATCAGCAGCGAGAGTGGTGGGTTTCAATTTGGCAAGGTGTTGATGAATTAGGTCAGTTGGAACTGGTTTGAGAGAGAATTGGGAGTTGGTCTTACGGTGACAGTTTTGTATTTTGGGGGTATTTGTAGTAGTAGTAGTGGGGAAAGTGTTGAATAACTTTTGGATGGAGGAGGTGAAATAGTCATTAAACTGGGTGGCAATATCATTGTTATCTCATTGTTAGTGTTTGGGGAGGTGATTTTGCCTGGTTGAAGAATGTGGTTGATTGCGGACCAGAATTTTTGTGGATTGTTGTAGTGAGTTTTTTGTAGTTGGATATGTCTAAATAGTAAACATACTTTCAAATCCCTACTAAAAGATCTCCTATTCCAAACTTGGATATGTTCCTGTACAGAACCATACTAGTTTCACCTGCTCCTGACTTTCAACATCCCTAGATCACAGGTGTAGTATGTAGTTTCACTTAGTGCATAGTACTGTGATCCAGGTTTTAGGCCACCTTTATAGCTATGATTTCTAGTTTATGACCCTGTTTGTCTATAGAAACTTCTTTTTGAATTTATGTTCAAGCAATTGTATATTTGTTGTGTAATATCTTGTTTAATTTTTTCTCAGTATTCTAACAACTGTATGCTGCATTATTTGTAAAACTCTGATTTTACTCCTTTTATATGTTCTATGGTCTTTGTTCAAAATAGCTATGTTTATATAATTTTTTATTATTTTTATTTTTTATAATTTTTTTCTATGTATCTGGAGCTTTTCTGCCAGGGCCTCTGCTGAAAACGGTCATCTTGTGTCCAGTTGGACTAACCCGGTAAACAAATGGAAAATAAAATAAAAATAAGTAAAGAAAGAAAGAGGCCTTGTGATCAAGCTGGATCATCTCAGTCTTCTTTGGGTCCCACCTCGCAGCTGAAGAAGAAGGTTAAAAAATCTTCAGATCCAACACACCTCAAGTTATCGGAGCATACCACTTCAGGCACCAGGTACATCTCTTTGGATCCTACTCCTTAGGAGCCAAAAACAATTCCCAGAACTAGGTATACATTGTTTCTGGATCCAGTCCCATCTTGGCTCCCATTGCAGTTCCTGGAAAAATGTCATTCTCCCTCCATTGTCTCTTCCCATTCATCCATAATCTTCATGGAAGCAGACATGGGCAAAATGATAAGGAAGTTTCTTTCGACACACATTCAGATGGGAGTTCTCCTGGCTTTACCCCAGTGGGTCTGGAGGCTTTAACTCGTATAACTCCACCTATTCTGG
This sequence comes from Protopterus annectens, assembly GCF_019279795.1. Taxonomy (NCBI): domain Eukaryota; kingdom Metazoa; phylum Chordata; order Ceratodontiformes; family Protopteridae; genus Protopterus; species Protopterus annectens. Next base: position 1,566,911,668 of record NC_056741.1, read on the forward strand.
CTCCTTCTCTGAGCTTTGGTTTTGGAGCCCTCAGATCTGAGTATCCAGGGGCCATCTACTTCGGATCCAAGAAAGCCTGTATCCTTGGAACCGACACCTTCTCTGAGCATATCGGCTCCGACCATGTTGGAGTTGGAGGGCTCTCAGACCCAAAGCTTTATTGTCACATTTGAGGGGTTATGGTTGACTCTGAAGTTCTTGGAGCCATCTCTGCATGCAGGAACCTCGGCATTCAATAGCTTTTTTCCAACTCTTGCTCTGGGTTGGTGTCTTTGGGACAGGGGAACTGTCAGTCCAGAAGCATGCCCGATGGTTTCTTTTTCCCTGGAATGTTCTACCGTTGAGATGGTAGAGAGAGCATTCTCATCTACAGATCAGATGGCTCCTCCCCCCTCAGATCTTCCTTCTGGTTATCAGACATCAGTGTCAGGAGCAGCAGCATTCTACTCCACAGGGACAGCCAACCAAAAATCTCCAGGCAACTACACTGGGCATTGTAATTTCTTCCAATACTTCTCTGGAGCATCCTATCGAAGAAGTCCTTAGGAAGAGGAAGTGCAAGAGGAGGCACTTGGATTCCCTGCAGAAGTCTGTCATGGAAGATATGGATTTTGTTGAAGGGAAGGGCCCCCAAGATCTCCACCTGACGACGTCTCATTTAGAAACATTTTGGAGATCCTGTAACAGTAGCGTGGTTGGTCTACCGACAATCCTTCTCCAGAGGAATTGGTAATCCTGGAGGCTCCTATGTGACTATACTCAATGATGAGCTCATTGACTTGCACTCTCAGTGGGTGTGGAAGGAACCAGATTCTATAGAGCCAATTCCTAAGAGACTAGATAGGATCCTGGCACCAGGAAAAGGAAAGGAGTTTTGAAGCAAAGTAGTACTGGCAGATGCTATGGATGTGGCAGAAGCCACCAAAGAAGAACTGGTGGAACCCACCAGAACAGAGTTCTTCTGTCCACCCCTCTAACAAGGAGTCTGGAGCACTGGATAGAGTTGGGAAGCAAGTGTATGCATCAGCAACCTCTGCACTCAGATCCCAGAATTACTTGGTGCACTTTACCAGACTACAGAGAGATTTTATTAAGGAACTCTCAAAAACCCACTCAGGGACTAATACTGCAGAGGCAGAATGTTCTGTTGCTTCACAGTTAGCCATCCTTCAGTCTGCTTCGAATTCATCTGTGGGGCTCATCTAACATGCAGTGGAAGGAGTGTAGAGCGGTGAGTTCAGGCATCTCCATTAGGAGACATGTCTGGATGTGCCTGTGTGATTTTGAGGAGCTCTTCCAGTCATCCGTCGTCAATGTTTCTTTTGATGGAAGTTCATTGTTTGGCCCCAAGGTTAAGAATACACTTTTCAGATATGGGAAAGATGTTAGGACCCTGTCTGTGAGTGGTGCATGTTTTTCAACTCCTCAAAGAATCTTTTCCAGGTCTGAATGAGGTGATTGAAAGATGTGCTTCAGAGAGTCCAAGGGTCCATTCCAAGATTCACTTGGAGAAATTTCACTCTGGGTCAGAGGGGAATGGGAACTCCAATAGAAGCTGTTCTCCATGTGGCAGAGGAGGTCCCGCAGAACCAGGGGTCCAGAGATTCTTTCTCTGATAGACCCCATCAGCGCTTCTGAAAGGAGGCCTGATTGCCCATCTCTGGAGGCAGTCGGGGGGTCATTTATCCCTGCACCAGAAAGCCTGGATAGACTTGACAAAAGATACTTGGGTGCAGAGGATTATTTCCAGAGGCTATATAATTCTCTTTTCCCTGCCTACGCCATTACAGAACACAGTTCCCGACATTCCACCCAGTCAGAAGAAAGCAACAGCTTTAGAAATACAAAAGTGATTAGACAAAAGAGTCATCCAGGAGGTCCCCCCAGACCAGAAAGGATCCGGAACTTACTCGATTCTTTTTACTGCCAAAAAAGACAGGACTGGAGACCAGTCTTCAATCTCAACGTTCTAAACAGGTCGGTTCAGTATACCAAGTTCTGGATAGTCACGGTTCAGTCCATTTTGTCTTTCCTGCACAAGGGCGACTGAATGTGCTGTACACATCTCCAGGATGTAGACTGTCACACAAAAAAACTTCCAGTTGAGAGCCAGTCACGACAAGTTCAGAGCACTGCCCTGTGGTTTCACCACAACTCCCAGAATGTTTACCAAGTGCATGGCAGTGGAAGCAGCTTACTTCTGACTGCAAGAATTCTGAGTGTTTCCATACCTAGATGACTGGCTTCTTACTGCCTTGACCAAGCATCTAGTGATAACAGCTTGAGACTATGACTCCAGACTTGTTCATATCTATGCATCACAATCAACCACAAGAAATCTCAACTTTAATCTTCTCAGTCCCTAGAATTCATAAGGGCTAATTTCAACACATCAATGATAGCATCTCTGCCCTTACCGAGAGTTCAAACCATCACTTTCAAATCAACAGAATAATTCAGAGTTCATTCATACCAGCTCGCAAAATATTGCAGAATCTAGGGTCCATGTCAGCGGCAGTATTTCTGCTCCTGCTAGTGATGAGTATGAGAATTCTGTAATGGACATTGGCAACCCAGTAGTCCATCTTACATCACCCCTTGTCCACCAGGATAAACATACCTCAAGGTTGCAGGAGATTCGTTTGGTGGTAGATTGAGTCAGATCAACTATTGCAAGGTCATCCATTCATTCTCCCTCCACTCAAGGCCATAGTGACCACGGATGCTTTGCAGATTAGGTGGGGGGGGCATTTCTTGGGGAAGACTGTCCAAGGTACGTGGTCCCCCAAGGAGACCAACTTGCATATCATTATGGTGGAAATGAGATCTGTACTCCTTTACTCCTTCCATTGCAGCCTTTCCAAGACTCTCTCACTTCCAGCACTATTGTGGCACAAACAGACAATATGTTGGTAGTATGGTACTTCAACAAACAAGGAGGAACCAGATCTTACCCCTTGTGTTGATAAGCTATGAGAGTTTGGCAGTGGGCGGTCTCTTCAAATCGATTTCTGACAGTAATGCACATATCAGGGAAATCCAGTGTGATAGCAGACAAGTTGAGCAGGTCAGTTTTATTACCTCACGAGCAGTCTCTCAACCCAAAAGTGACACAAATGATATTCCAACATTATGGTGAGTGCATACTTTTTTTTACTAAAATGAACCACTGCTGCATTTTTACGAGTAATTTGAGACCACTGGCCTTGCATCTGTTGTTAACCATGTTGCAGCAATTGTGAGTCAGTTGAAGAGCAAAATGACAACACCAAAGTTACAGTCATCTGCAAACTTAGTTAGCCGTAGGCCAGGAGTGCTTGCCTGAAGGTCTGAGAAATTTATGCTGAATAGGGGAGGCCCAAAACTGAGCCCTGTAGTACACCACTGGTAACTGTTTTGCTTTCAGAAGAAGCACCTGCTACTCTAATCATGTGGGTTCTGTCAGACAACTATTTAGCTATCCATCGCACAATGTACGGATTTATATTCAGGTTTGCAAGTCTATCAATAATGCTTGCATGGGCATAGTGTCAAAGGTCTTGGCCAGGACTAGATATACTGTATGCACTGCATATCCACTATCTACTGCTTCAGCTACTTTTACAAAGAAATTAATGAGGCTAAAGAGACAGGACCTTTTTTGAAAAAGCATTGACAAGTTTCCAGGGTTGAGAGAGATTTTCTCAAATATTTTAATTAGGATTTTTAAGATTCATATAACATATAATTTACAATTAGAATCATGCATATTGATTTAATCAACCACACAAAGAAGAAAACCTACATAACAACAAACCAAGGTAAAACAAAAACTATTTACAAGGGGTGTCTAAGCGAACAAGGTGAACATATACAAACTATTTCTTCAGAGTAAAGTTCTGTTTCAAACTATATTACAGTCAGATCTCTCCAGTATCTCTGTGAATTTTAACCAAGAATTGTACTATGACGTGATTCTTTCTGTTCTTATCTTAATAGTAGTCACTTCCATACGAGAAACATTAAGTGCCAGTTCTTGAATTGTTTAAATGTAGGTGAAGTCTCACTCTTCCAATTTGTAGTAATTGTTTTACGAGCAATGGCTAATAAGATCCATAGTAGTGAATATTTAGATCTGGAAACACACTAAGGTATAGATGCATTAAACAAAATCAATGATTTGGTCAACTGAAAGTTGTCATTAAAAACAGTTTGGAAAAAATAATTCAGTTTTTCCCAAAATGATCTAAGCAGATTACATTCATAAAACCTATGTTGCCAGTTAGCTTTCAATTTTAATTTACATCTCCAACATCCTATTTCTTGGTTAAATGTTAATTCCATTTTATAAGGTGTGATATAGATTCTGTGGATACATTTCCAAGAAAATAATTTCCATTGTAATGAAAGAGGTGTGCATTGAGGAAACTAGTATTAGTTTTTTATAATTTTCCTGAGGGGGTTGATTATTAATGGTTTTATAATAATCTCATTAGCTATCTTTATAATATATTTTTGTATTTTTAATTAATTTATATATTTTAGATAACATTTTCCTTGAACTGTTTGGTTACTCATGTTTGTTTGTTTGTTTGTGTCTTTCGGCTTTTCCCGGTTAGGGGTCGCCACAGTGGAACTCCAGTCCGCTAATCATTGGCAGTAGATTTTTACGTACTGGCTTGCTGGGCCTAACGCACAACCTTCAACAAAGGAATGCCCATTCACACATGTCGCTACACAGAAGACGCTCTAACTGAGAATCGAACAGGCAACGTCTAACTATGAGGCGACAACTCTACCGCAGCACCACCACCGCAGTATATGAACTGTTTGGTTACTCATAATAATCAAAAATTCTATAAGTTTAGTATTTTCAATATCCAGATAAATGAAGTCTGATAGCTCCATAGCTTTACATATGAGGCTAGTGAGACTAGTGGGTCTATAATTACTAAGATCCGTGATCGGGCCACCCTCTTGTAATGCATTACAGTAGCTGTTTTCCAGGCTCCAGGAATGTAATTAGTGGACAGGCTTAGATTAAAAATTGAGAGTAGGGGTTCAGAAAGGCTGTATTTGGCACTGATAATCAGGCAGCCAGGTATGTTGTCAGGGCCCATGGATGACATATTCTTAGTTTTTGAAAGGCCTGAGAGAACTGGTTCCGTGGTAAATAAAGGTGGTGGCTGGGATTTTAGAATGTGTGGGATAGCTGTAACTGTGGGTGAAGTAAAATTTGCATTAAATTTGTTAGCTAGGATATTAGCTATTTCCTTTGAGTCAGAGAGTATATTATTGTGGACTAGATCCAAAGACTGAGTTAGTTCTTAAATTCCTGACAAAGTTAAAGAAAGGTTTGCAGTTAGTTTTGGTTTTAGTGGCTATTTTAAGTTCATGCTCAGTTTTGAGCTTCCTAATCATTCCTTTAAGCTCTTTATTAGTTTGCTTAAGTTTGCTCTTAAGGTAGGTAGACTGACCTCTTATAAGCATTAAACACTTTCTCTTGTTATATAATTTATTTATTCTGATATTTCACAACAGGGGTTGTTTTTTAAATTTGTCATTATATTTGTTTCAGATAGGGACTACCTTTTCAATATGACTATTTAAGTGGGAGTAGAAGTCAGTGGCAGAGGTAGCAGCTTTAGCAATAAGATCCTTCAGATGAGGATTACAGCAGAATTTATTTACGTCATCATGGTACTGAAGAAGGTTTGTTTTTGAGAAATCCCTAAACACAGAGCTATTTACAGGGGAAATACCACCATTTTAAAAGGAAAACGTTACTAAATTATGAACTGATTTAACAACACATGATGGTGCATATGGAGCCTTGCAAGAAGTAGCCATATTTATGAGGACCAGATCCAGGATATTGGAGTCCCTAGTAGGATGGTTAACTATTTGTGAAAGAAAGTTAGTATTTATAATGTCAAGGAAGTCTGGGCCTGCCAACTATTGGCAGTGTAGGTCAGCCAGTTTATTAATGGATAATTGAAGTTCCCCTGTAGAAAGGTCTTGGGTTTAATGGGAACTTCAGCTAATGTCTTAAGACAGATATGATGCTCAGGTGGGGATATATAGGATGTCCTAATGCTAGCTATGAAGTAGCAGTTAGTCTTGTTTAGGGTGATTTTATTTTATTATTATTATGTATTATTTTATTTTACATTTGTTAACAGGGAAAGTCATCTGGACACATGTCCATTTTCAGTGGAGGCCCGGGAAGAAATGCTCCACACAGAAACAGTAAAGTAAAAAGATAATGTAGTTATATGTAATAAAATTATTAAACTGATACAAGTGAGAATATACAATAGTTATGAACATTTTGGAAGATTTGGACTGCTAAGAGTTCACATGTGGAGTACCAAGGAATTTGTCATGAGATGATGATATTCCTGACAACTACTGATACTCCCCACAATGCATAGTGGATCTGAAGATGTGGTAGGTATTTTACCCAGGAATAGAGGGTGTGCTTTCATTGCTCTAAAACCATGTTTCTGTAGCTATACATATATTAATGTATTTCTGGCACTGAGTGGAGCTACATTAATGTGTTACAAATTAGAATTCACTAGGTTGGAATGTCTATCAGATGGACTCTGCCTAAAAAGGCACTATGGGGACAACAAAGGCTTTAGCCAGAATGCAAAAGCCTTGGTAAGAGAGATGAAGACCATTCCTAACAAAGCAGGAAGACTTATCAGCCATCTTATTCCAAGTTGAGAAATACTAGATCCCTCTAGAATGACAACAACTACATAGACAATTATAAAAGCCAATTATTTTGTCTTTAACCCTCTGCATTATTCTGGGTGATGGCAAAATACCACTCAATATGTTTCTGGTAAAGGATTTACTATGGAATCAAATCTCAAGCCGCCTCAAACTATATTCAAAAAATATCTTTGCAAAGCTCTAGCATGACTGCAAATAATGCTACTGTCTTTACAGAAATGTGATGTTTTTGTGTAAGCCATAAATCCATGAAGATTAATGCATCTAAATGACACTCTAAGTAGAGCATACATACAGGAATATAAAGAAAATTTTCTGGAGAAAAATGTAACTGCCACTTGCATCCATTCCAGAGTTGGAAGAGCTTGTGCTGGAGACAAATGATGACTATGAATTACAGTTGCTGCATGAAATGCAAAGGAATGGGGGACCAGGCACTGCTAAACTTCTTCATCTGAATAATTGTTTCCTTTATCAAGCGCAGCTTACTTTTCCAAGAATTCTCATTTAAAGTGATTTAGAATGGTTATACATTGCTTTATTTTACATTCTATTTGCAAAACTTACATTTGCATTACTGGTGCAATTTTTTTTTTCAGAAAAGGTTTGCTTACAAATGCAAGTTTCCCAGTACCGATAGTTATAGCCTTACCTCTATAATTATATAAGTACAAGGGGAAAAAAGATTCATAAGACCAGGAAAATGAAGAGCATTTTATTAGAGCGAGTTTGTCATTCTGTGGTTTTATTCTTTATTGTTAAATTGCCAGAATTTTAAACCTCATTGCATGCATTCAAATCTTCTGAAACCAGTGTGTTCTGATATTGAGGGCATCTTATTAAAATACTATAAAAGGCAGCACTTCAAAACTAATGAAAATTAAGATGTGTCATTGAGGTGAAATGAATGGAACAGAGCTTAAGCACTTCCATTCTGTGAACACTTAGCAGTGTGATAACTTTCTGCAGTCTTCAGCAAATAACTTTAACAGAGATTAATCATTATTCATTTTAAACTTTGTGAAACTATGTTGAATAAAATGCATGAGACACACTTATTCAGTACTTAGTATAAAGAATGGTCACATAATATTAACTTGTCTTATTTGGCGTAGGCAAATGGTGAAAAGTTGAAAAATTTGCAACATAAAAAAACAAGAGGAGGAAATGATACCACATGAAATTTTGAAGGCATCTTGGATGAAAGAAGGAATTTATTTCAATACTAGAATGTACATTTTCACGTATTTGGGGTTTACTGTTCTAAATATCCTAAAGCATTTTCAGTTTTGTGAAACCAGAAGTTATAATAATGTTACAGTGGTGAAGTTTATCTTCTCAGGACATGGTATTCCCTATGAAATTATTTCAGACAGGGACGCTCAATTTTTGAGTCAAGAATTTCGCAATTTCTTAAAACAGTGAGAATTCAAAAGCACTACTAGTAGTTTGAAGAATCCACAGAACAACTGACAAGTAGTACACATGTCCATAACTGTGAAATTTTAAAAAGTTAAGTGCTTCTTACAGTTTGTTCTAATATTTGTTCATCCTAAAGTATTAGGATAAAATAATTTATTTCATTTTATTTATCCTTTGTTGACAGGTTAGACCCACTAGGCTAATAGCATCTTTTCAGGGGAGACCCAGTGTTGTATTTATACTATTAGGGGAAATTTGGCTAGGGCATTGGGGAAAGTCTCCATTTGTAAGAAATCTGTATGTTTTCTTTAACATACTGTTGCAGCTAGTATGTTCATCATGTATTGTGTTGCCATGGGTTCTTTTACATCCACCTGAGCTACCACCAACTCAAGCAGATGGGACCTCTGTTTAATGTCTCATCTAAACAACAACATATTTAGGCATGCAGCACCCTCCCCCCATATGCTGTACTACACTGTCAGCAGTCTGTACACCTGTTGTGGGAAATAACCCACAGCCTTCTGCACCAGATGTGAGTGTGCTACCTGTTGCACCACTGACATCAGTATTCTTATTTCCAACTTATTTGTTGATGAGTCAACAGATACCAAAGGAATAAATTATATATTTCCTATACCTTCATTGCTTCTAATAGTAAAAGCTCAGCCAAATTGTTTCAGTATAAACAGCAGTTCTAATAAATGAACTAAGAATCTACCAATTTTGGAGAAAGGAGAAAAGATAAAGGTGTCACTTGAGCAAAATTCTCAGTATGGTGGTCATTCACAGAGTACTACTGTTCCTGGTATTTCATCAGCTTACACTACAGACACAAGATCTTATTTGCTTCAAAGTCTTAATTACTGTACATAAAGACAGCAAGAAGAATTTATTCAAACAAGCAAGCTCAGGTAATTGGAATGTCTGTGAATTTAGATTATGTGTAATGTAATACAGAGTTCAAAGTCATATTCATTGTCTGAATGAATTGGTGGAAAAATGAAAAGTCAGTTCAGCTGGAAATCTCTTCTCATCATAAGTAACCTAAAGCAGATACTGCTGTGAATCAGTTACACAGGTTACATTGAGAGACTTTGCAAGAACTGTCACATTCAAAGAAGCCTGTCAGTTATGGTGACTGTCCATAGACTGTCACTGTGACATGCCATGACATAGAATAGTAGGATCATATGAGGTTACTGGGCTAATAACCCTGGGGTCCTTACAAGTCTAGCCAAGTTTTACCCTTATTTCCACAATCCGCACTATCACCCCTGTCCAAGAGGGATATAGGTGGAACACCTGGGGTGAACTTACAGTTACCTATTCAATCATCCAGATTGCGTTTGAAGAGGGCCAATGAGCTGCTCTGCTTGACATGAAGTGCGAGTCTTTTCCAAAGGTGTGGTAACCTCTGTGAGACAAATCTATCCCTCCAGCAGGTTCTATTAATGTCACATACCAAATTAAGGCCATTAGAGTGAGTAACCCGTATACCATTTAACATATGGATATGCAGCATTTCCAATAAAGCAGGCTCAAAGATTGCCTTATATGCAAGGCAGAGGGTCACTTCTGAGCAGTCTGTATGAAACAGAATAAAGTGACAGTGATTTCAGATGGTCCTCATAGGACAGATACTGAAGACCTTGAATTTTCCTAGTGAGGAACCTTTGCGGTCTCTCCAGTTGCTGCAAATGCTTGGAAAGGTACATATGAAAAGGGCATTGTACTCAATTATTGGTCTGATGAGGAAGAGTACAGACAGGTTATAACTTCTTTTTTTTTTCTGGAGGCAATGCCCTTACTTAAGAGATGAGCAATATAGAGTGCCCTTCTTACCACTGTGGAGACATGGTGATCAAAGGTGAGGTTGCTCTCAACTTGTGTGCCCAGGTCCCTCACCACTGAGTGCATACTTAGGGTGCTGTTATTGATGTGGTAGTTAGTAGGAACATCACTTTTACAGAAAGGGATGATAATACATTTTTTTGCATTGAGTTTAAGGCCATGATTTTGGCACCAATAATTTTGGTAAAATCCTGTTGTAGAATATTGATATAATTTGGAGATTCTACTACCGCTCCTAATTTGCAGTCATCAGCAAACTTTGTCAGCCACAGACCTTTAGTTTTTGCTTGCACTTCAGAGAAATAGATTCCAAACAGTAGAGATGTTCTTCATCTCACATTGCTGCAGTCCTTACATATGGGTAGTCCACTGTCCTCGGTCGGCCCGAATACCAAAGTATTAGACTGACGTCGGTCATGGGCGCTCAGATCTGACATCAGAGCATCAGGGTATTAAAGCGCATGACCGACATCATATCCTCAGTCTTTTTTGCCGCATGGTCCGATGCAGAAGCAGCGTTTGCAAGTGCCGTTCGGCGTTCTGAAATTTTCGTATTCTGAGTTTCAGACCGAAACCAAGTTGGGCTAAGTACCCCATTGGGGAATATTTTTTTTTTTTCTTGCCTCAGTTAATTCCGGATGTCAGAAAAAGTGAATAATTGTATTTCTTGTGGGAAACAGATACCGCATAGGGATTACCACTCTCTTTGTATTCCTTGTTTGGGACCTGAGCACGACGTAGTCGGGTGTCGCTTCTGTGCTAGGTTTAATAAGCGCACCATTAAACGTAGGTTAGATTGCGCTAGGCTTGTCTTCGGTAAGCGGTGTAATTATAATATGCCGTCGGATCCTCCGACGCCCGCTCTGAAGAAGCACAAGGACAAATCTTTAAAGTCCAGACAGGATGAGTCGTCCGTTCCGGACGCCGGTTCTTTAGAAACTACGGTGGAATCTGTGGATCCAGCCGAGGTTTCGGTTGAGTCTCAGGAGGAGGCTTTAATTTTGCAAGATGTGGCCTCTCAGGAGTCAGGTCAGGCTGAGGGGGCCTCTCAGGTTGCTGTTCTCCCTTCCTTGCCTAAGGTGGTTAGGCCTTCTTCTTCAGTCTCTAAGGCTCCTTCCAAAGGCAGGCCTGGTTTGCCTTCCACGGGTGTCAGTCCTAGTTCTGCAGGTTCTGTGCCTAAAAAGCACATGCTTAAAATTGCAGAAGATTTAATTTCTTTAATCAGAGGTTCTATGCCCCCTCCTGATAAGAGGCCTAGGGTGGAGCCAGAGGTGGAAAGTTTGGAGCAGGCTGCAGATTACTCAGAGTCTTCGGCTGAAGACATTCAGGATTTTCCTCCTTATTCTGATTCAGATGCAGAGGATTCCACTCCTTCTGCTTCTCCTCCAGTGGATTTTTCTTTTTCAGAAACCCTGCATTCTATGAGGGAACATTTTAAATGGGAAGGTCAGGATTTCTCAGATTCCCGAAAGAGGCTTAGGGAATTTTGGTTTTTACCACAACATAGGCCCTTGGCTATACCTCCTGTTTTGGATGTTGTTCAAGACGTTTTCTCCGAGGCTTCCCTTAATCCAGACTCTCTACCTCCTGCGCCAGTTAAGCCAGACAGGTATTACAGAGTACCTGAGGCTCATAAATATCTGTATAAGAGTCCAAGGGCTGACCCAGAAACTATTAGCCAGGGACCTAAGGGTGTCAGGGCTTCTGTTGTAAAGAATCCAGTTCCTATAGATAAAGATGCTAGAGCTTTGGATAGATGGGGTAAGAAAGTGTATACCTCTTCCACTTTAGCAATGAGGGCTTTGAATTGTCAGTTTCATATGTTGAAGTATCAAAATTTTCTCCTTACTCAACTAAAATCTAAAGTGGATGCTTTGGCAGAGGGCATAGAGTGTAAAGAATTACAGGATTTGGTACATGCCTCTGAACAGGTGGGTAAGCATTCTTTGCAGTGTGGTTTCGATGCTTTACAGGCTTCTTCCAGGGTGGCTGCCACTGGTTCAATTATTCGTAGGCACGCCTGGCTTAAGGATCAGAATTTGTCAGAGCATGTTAAAACTGGAATTCTGGATGCTCCTTTACAGTCTGAAGTTTTGTTTGGTTCTCCTGTGGAGTCTGTCTTGAAGAAAATGGAAGACAAGGCTAAGTCAATGCAGACTGTTAAAGATTTTTTGCAGGTGCAGCCTCCTAAGTTTAGCAGGAATTGGCCTACTAAGGGATGGGCTTATCCTTCTTCTGATTCTCAGTCTAGGGGTAGATCTAGACGTGGTAGGGGCAGAGCTCAGAGTACTTTCAGGCCTAGAACGTGGAGTTCACCTGCACAATCTACAGGTGAGGGCAGGGGCCAGTCCTTTCGTAAACAGGCCCAATGACCTGCATTTTCACCCAGGACAAATGGGTGTTGGACATTATAGACCGAGGCTACAAGTTTTATTTCCATACATTGCCTCCTTTCAAAGGCATGCCAGACGTTCCTCCTCAGCAAAGGGTAGAGGCTCACAAGCAGATTTCTTTACTTCTTCAAATGGGGGCTATACAGCAGGTCCCTCTGTCAGAAGTGGGCCTAGGATTTTATTCTCGCCTGTTTCTAGTACCAAAGAAAGGAAACACTTGGAGGCCGATTTTGGATTTATCTATCCTCAACACATACCTAGACATTCCAAAATTCAAAATGTTGACGTTGCAACAACTTCTACCTCTGTTGGGCAAAGATCACTGGATGGTAACTCTGGATCTCAAAGAGGCTTATCTTCATGTTCCTATCAGGCCCAGTTGCAGGAGGTACCTGCGTTTTCGGGCTGGGACTTTACATTTTCAGTTCTCTGCATTGCCCTTTGGCTTATCTACTGCGCCCAGGGTGTTCACAAATGTTCTGGCTCCAGTGATAGCCTTCTTACAGTTAAGAGGAATACAAATTTATCCTTATTTGGACGATTGCCTGATTCTTGCTCAAGACAAGTATGAACTTCTTCATCATCTACAGTATGTGATGGCAGTGTTAAGGTGCCTAGGGTATTCTGTGAACGAAACAAAGTCCAGTCTAGTACCCTCTCAGGAAATGTGCTTTCTGGGTGTGAGACTGAATACAGCTTCCCAGATGGCTTTTTGTACCCCGGACAAGCAAAAGAACCTTACTCTTTACTTCCATCAATTGTCTCTACGGTCCAGGCTGACTGCAAGGACAGTCCTTCAAGCCTTGGGGTTCATGGCATCTTGTATTCTGGTGCTTCCCAATGCCAAACTGCATATGAGGAAGCTACAATGGTATCTCAAAAATGTATGGACACAACACTGCCAAGATCTGGACACTGTCATTCAAATAATACCTTGCATTCAAAAGGAATTTTTGTGGTGGGCTCAGGAATGTCACCTAAACAAGGGACTCTCTGTGACCCGACCAGAGGCGAGTCAGATTTTAACGACAGATGCCTCGGACAAGGCTTGGGAGCACACCTCAATGGAAAATGGGTTCAAGACACGTGGCCTGCCAGACTTCAACATTTACATATCAACTTGAAGGAGATGTTAGCAGTCCAATTTGCATTGATGGCTTTCAAGGATTTACTTCACCCAGGGCAAGTGTTGATTCAAACAGACAACACAACTGTCATGTGGTACATCAACAAGCAAGGGGAACCCATTCGTACCCTCTTTGCAGGCAAGCAATGATTTTGTGGGAGACTGCTCTCAGTTTACACCTCAATCTTCAGGCAAGGTTTCTACCAGGAGCACAGAACTCCTTAGCAGATGTTTTGAGCAGACAGATAGTGGATCCCCACGAGTGGAAATTGGATCCTCATGTATTTCGAAAATTGACAGTGATATGGGGAACTCCAGACATAGATCTGTTCGCTTCTCCACTAAATTTCCAGTTGCCAAAGTTTTGCACAAAAATGTTTCATCCCACAGCTTGGAAAGTGGATGCTCTATCATTCAGTTGGAGCAATCTTCACGTCTATGCTTTTCCTCCTCTGCCTCTCCTCCCCAAGGTACTCTTGAAGGTCAGACAAGACAAGCCCTCCATGATTCTAATAGCTCCAGATTGGCCTCGACAGCACTGGTACCCTCTGCTGAGGAGTTTAGTACGGGAGCCTCCATGGCCTTTGCCTTCGATTCCGCACCTTTTGTCACAGGAGGGCAATCATTTCCTCAATGTCAGGATTCAGTCCCTGCATCTAACAGCCTGGCATATTCTGTTCTAGAACCTGGAGGGTCGCAGCTTCCACAACAAGTTTTGAATGTTATTTTGGAGGCCAGAAGGCCTAGTACAAGGAAAGTTTATGCTGATAAATGGAGGAGATTTTTAATTTGGAGCAAAACAAAGGGCTTTGATGTTTCCAGGCCTGATTTAAGTGTTTCTCTTCAATATCTTACAGAATTATTAGACAAGGGTTTGTCTTTCTCCTCTATTAAAGTTCATGCTGCAGCCATTTCTGCTCACTATGACTGTGACCCTCCATTCTTCTCTCATCCTTTGTTTAAACAATTTCTAAGAGGGGCAAAGAACATAAGACCCCCACGTAGAGCTCCTACTCCTGCCTGGGATCTCAATTTTGTGTTTGAAAAACTTACTTTACCTCCTTTTGAACCTGCAGCTACTACTGAGTTAAAGTTTTTGTCTTGGAAGACTGCTTTTTTGTTGGCCATTACGTCTGCTAGAAGGGTTTCTGAATTACAGGCTCTTATGGCAGTTGAACCCTTCCTAATTTTTCATAAGGATAGGGTATCTCTACGTACTAATCCTACTTTTATGCCTAAAGTGGTTTCAAATGTGGCCTTGAACCAATCAATTCATTTGCCTGCTTTTTATGCAGATCCCCAAAATAAAGGGGAGAAAATTCTGCACACTTTGGATATTCACAGGCAGTTGCGTTATTATTTGAGCAGGACTAAAGGGTTCAGACAGTCTCAGCAGTTGTTTGTTTCTTTTGCTTTGGGTTCTCAGGGGAAACCTGTTTCAAAACAAACTATTTCTAAGTGGATTGGCTTTTGTATTGCTTTTGTTATTCTCATCATGGTAAGGAGATTCCGCTGGAATCAGACCTCACTCCACTAGGGCTACTGCCACTTCTACAGCTTTTTAAGGGAGTAGCTACTAAAGACATTTTGGAAGCAGCTACTTGGAGTTCAGTGCATACTTTTTCTAAACATTACCACCTTCCTCTTTATTCCAAATCTAGGGCTGGATTTGCCACTGCAATCTTACAGGGCATTTTGGCAGCTCCCAATGCTTTATGATTTTGCCAGCCTCCCTCTACCTCTGCTTTGGGATTCTACCCATATGTAAGGACTGCAGCAATGTGAGATGAAGAACATAGTACAGTTTTGTACCTACCATAAATGTAGATGTTCGAAGATCCACATTGCTGCAGTCCAATTTACCCTCCCTCCTTCCCCTCTGTAGTTTGGAATGGTTGTATGGTTGGGGTGGTAGCTGTTATTTGTACATGCCTTTTGGGAAGTATTCTATTTTTGACTGTGGCCATTCTTTTTAAGGCCTTCTGACATCTGGGGCAAGAAAAGACTGAGGATATGACGTCGGTCATGCGCTTTAATACCCTGACGCTCTGATGTCAGATCTGAGCGCCCATGACCGACGTCAGCCTAATACTTTGGTATTCGGGCCGACCGAGGACAGCGGACTACCCATATGTAAGGACTGCAGCAATGTGGATCTTCGAACATCTACATTTATGGTAGGTACAAAACTGTACTGTCCCAGGACTGATCCCTGTACAACACCACTGGTTACAGGTCTTCTGTTGGAGGTGGATTCCCCTATTTTGACTATATGGGTTCTATCATTGAGCCATTTAGTGATGCATCTAATGATATACAGGATGATACCTAACTGAGTGAGTTTGTCAATTATGCCTGTTAGGCGGGGGATAGTGTCAAAAGCCTTGGTTAAGTCTAGATAGGCTGCCTGCATAGATTTCCCCTCTCAAGGGCCTTGGTGACTGTCTCGAAGAAGTCCACCAGTTTAAAAGGCATGATCTCCTTTTGCAAATCCAGATTGAGTAGGGTCAAGTGTTTGGAGGTTACCAATGTCTTTGTTGATAAGGTCCATGATGATTCACTCCATGAGCTTGCAGATAAGGCTAGTCAGACTAATAGGTCTGTAGTTCCTGGGGTCAGTGAACGCACCACCTTTGTGCAAGGGGATAACAGTGGCCTTTTTACATTCAGCTGGGATGAAGCCAGTGCTTAGATTATGACTGAAAAGAGTGCCCAGTGACTTTGCTAATTCTTGTCTGAGTCCATGTAGGACACAACCTGGGATGTTATCAAGTCCTATGGATGCTGTTTTTTTACCTTAGAGAGTACATTCACGACCTGCTGTTTAGCGATACAGGGTACAGGACAGGTAATAGGGATGTCTTGGTGTAAGTGTGGCAGAGAAGGGGGAGTCAGTTTTACACAGAACCTGTCAGCTAACAGGCTAGCAATGTCCACAGGCTTGGTATATGTGGTACCATTAACTACCAGTTCAGCACAAATCTGAGCCTTTCCTTTTAGGTTACGGATGTAACTAAAGAATGCCTTATGGTTGTCCTTAGTTTATGAAGCTAATTTGGATTTGTAGTTAGCTTTGGAGGACTTCACAAGGAGTCTTATTTGCTTATTTAAGCTGAGAAGGGAATGTTTCCAGTTTGGGGCTTGCTCCCTCTTACTCTTAGACAGCAATTTCTTCCTCTCATTTTAAAGCCTGTTAATGGAAGTTGTCCACCAGACAGGTTTGCTCTTCCTCGAGGAGCTTAAATTGGTCCTGTCAGGTACGGCCGCATCAATACAGTTGTTCAAGTGTTTTTATAAAGCATTTGTGTAGAACACGGCATAGTTTCCAGTTCCATCTGAGGGAGGAGGTGCAGTGAAGCTATGTATACCATCCGATAAGAGGTTATAATCTGTTTTGGAGAAATTATTTAGTTTAGATTTTGCTACGGGGGTGGTCAGGTGTGAGAGTAACTTCGAATGAGACTGATTTGTGGTCAGATCTCACCAGGGAAAACCTCACAATGGGGGTGCTACTGTGGTCCGCCATATTGGAAAGTACCAGGTCCAGGATGTTGGCACCCCTTGTGGGGGTGTCAACTAGTTGGTCCAGGGCATTGGAGTCATACAGGTAGTACACCTAAATACACCTTGTATTTCATAGTCTATATATAAAAACTCTAATAATGTATAAATTATGAATGTTATATATATTACTAATATACGAGTATATATTTAAAAGGATGTTAACCCTTCTGGTTATTGTGTGTCATATGACCTAAACTATGAGGCATATCAGTAAAAGACCTTGAAAAGTAAACATCATGTCATGCACATCATCTCTTGACTATTTGCTTGCATGTTTGTATTTATTTAATCTTCCTTTGTTAATCAGATTAGTCCAACTAGGTCAGTGGCCTCATTTCAAAATTGAGGTGGTATTTATGCTGACTAAGGGAAATTTGGCCAGGTCACTGGCAGAAGGAAGCTCAGTTTAGACTTTCATGCGAAGGACAGCATGTGACTCCCTATTGAAATGGCAGCATTCGAAAACTACTGGAGAAGAGCGAATTTTGCAGATCTTACACCTTAACCTAGAAAAACACTTTCTGTAAGACTACCATATATAGACAGATAATCTATATATCTATCTGCCCAGATTGACCGAGGTATTGTCTTCCTCAGAGCTGAAGAAGGTCCCTAGATTTGATCTGACCTCACCTGCCACCTTGAAGGTCTCAGATCTGAAAAACACTTGTGTAATGTAGCTGAAGAAGAAATCTTCATTGGATTCAAAATCTTCAGAGCCAATGCACCTGCCTCGGACATCCTTCTCTCCATCCTTCGACCCAGCTCCATCTTGATTGCCTTCCTCTTTCCTGGAGAGACATTCTACACCTGCATCTGTTGTGTCCTCGCATTCCTCCTGAAGGCATACAGAAGTGGATGTAGTGAGGATGGTGAGAGAGATGGTGACAGAGCAGATTCAGAAGGGTGCATTGTTAGTCCCTACCCCATTGGATCTGGGACTTCACTCAGTTTCTACTCCTCCTCTGACTAATCATTTGGTTTCAGAGTTATTGGATCTGAGTGCTCCAGGCCCATCTGGGTTGGACCCGAGGAAGTTGGTCTCCTTGGATCCAACAATGACCTTGAGTGCCTCTGCTCCAATGTTTTTGGATCCAGATGGCTCCCGGAGCTGAGACTTCCACTTCTGATCCAGGAGGGTTGGATCAACTCCGATATTTTTGGAGCCTTCCCTCCCTTTCAGAGCTTTGGCACTTCATTGTATGGTTTCAGCTTCCTTCTCGGGCATTTGACCTGTGGGAGGTGGAGAACCAGCGTTCCAGAGACCCTTGTCCTCTGTTCCATTGTTTTCTTCCTCCCCAGGGTGGTCCACTTTCAAGGTGGTAAAGAGGATCTTTGCTGAACCATCAGGTCAGACTGGTCCTATCCCCTTGGATCCACCCCATCCACCCAACTGAGTCTGCCACATGTTCCTCACCACTCAACACCACAGGGACAGCCAGCCCAGGGCTTCCAGTCAACCCACTTGGGGATCTCTAACTCTTCAGGTACTTCTCCAGACCTTCCCACTGAAGAAGTCCCTCGGAAGCGACATTGTAAGAGGAAACACCTGGACTCACTTGAAGAGTCTCTTACCACCGATACCGAATTCAATGAAAGAGATGGGTCCCCCAGTCCACCACCCAAACAGATATCCTTGAGCTCCTGAAACAAAAGAGTGGTTGGTCTGATACAACCCTTCTTCCGAGGAGTCGATATATCTGGAAGCCTTTGATTCTGCCCCATCTTCCTCCTGGGTGACTCAACCTATTGACATATTAGTAGATTTGATTTGTTGGAAGGCATGGAAGGAGCTGGATATAGTCGAGCCTATTCCAAAGAGACCTGACAAAATTATGGCACACCCGGTAGAAAGCCAGCACTGGGATAAAGGCGTACTGGTTGATGCTATGGTGGTGGGAGCGGCTACCAAGAAGGAATCACTTAGGAGAGTTCAACTGTCCATCCTTCCAACAGAGAGTCCAGGTTAGTGGACAGACTGTGGAAGAGAGTCTGTGGCCCCTCAGCTGACCACCTTACAATCTGTGGTAAATTATTACCAAAGGTTATTGTGTACCCTTCTCCCTTCCACCATCATCATCTGAAAAGATCCCAGATGTTTCATCCAGTCAGCAGGAGGCAACAACTTTACAAATACAACAGTTGCTAGAAAAAAGAGTTACCCAAGAGGTCCCAGCAGATGAAATATGATCCGGTACTTACTCAAGATTCTTTTTAGTTCCATAAAAACAGGAGACTGGAGACCAGTACTGGATCTCAGCACGCTAAACAAGTCAGTCATGCATACCAAGTTCTTGACGGTCACAGTACAG
Organism: Protopterus annectens; assembly: GCF_019279795.1. Lineage (NCBI taxonomy): Eukaryota > Metazoa > Chordata > Ceratodontiformes > Protopteridae > Protopterus > Protopterus annectens. Next base: position 1,566,931,062 of record NC_056741.1, read on the forward strand.
TCCATTCTGCCCTTTCTGGGCAAAAATGACTGCATGTGCTCAATAGACTTCCAGGATGCATACTATCACATAAAGATGAACACAGTCCAGGAGGTACCTTCGCTTCCAAGTGGGAGCCAGTCACTTCCAGTTCGGAGGACTGCTTTTTGGTCTCACCACAGCCCCCAGGGTGTTTACCAAATGCATGGTAGTGGTGGCAGCTCACCTGAGACCGCAGGAAATTCGGGTGTTCCCATATCTGGATGACTGGCTCATCACTGCCCCAACCAAGCATCAGCTGGTATGAGCAACACATCAAGTGTTACAGACTTGTTTGACTATAGGAATCACCATAATTTATCAAAAGTCACAACTGTAACCCACCCAGAGGTTAGAATTCATTGGTGCAGTCTTCGACACATCATCCATGATTGCATCCCTACCCTTAACTCGACTTCACAACATCTGAAACCAAACCAGAAAGATCCTTTTCAGTTCAACTATATCTGTCAAAAAAGTGTTACAAGCCCTGGGTTCAGTGGTGGTGGCTATTACTCCAGTACTCCTTGAGAAGTACCATATGGGAGTTCTACAGTGGATGTGTCCCACCTTACTCATCCTATGTCTTCAAGGCTAAGGATAACACAAACTTGCAAGGATTATCTTGCATGGTGGATTAAATCAGATCTCCCTCAGCAAGGCCGCCCATTCTCTCCGCCCCAGCCCAGGGCCGTAGTGATCACAGCCACTTCCCAGATAGGGTGGGGAGCATTATCTGGGAAAGATAGTTCAAGGCACTTAGTCCCTTGAGGAAGCCAAGTTTCACATAAATATTCTAGAGATGAGAGTGGTGCTATTAGTGTTGCAAGCATTTCAAGGCTCCCTTCCTCTAGGAATGATTGCAGTCCAAACGGGCAACATGTCAGTAGTTTGGTATATCAACAAACAAGGAGAAACCAAGTCTTATCCCCTATGTTGAGAAGCCGTCAGAGGATGGCAGTGGGCAATAGCCTTCATTTGCTGACTGGTAGTGATGCAGATTCCTGGGAAGGCCAACGTGATAGCAGACAAACTCAGCAGGTCCATTCTGTTACCTCAAGAGTGGTCCCTCAGCCACCAAGTGGCAGAGATGATCTTTCATTGGTGGGGCCAGCCCTGCTGTGACCTATTTGCAGCCCCCTTGAACAACAAATTTAGCAGCTTCCTTGCCCTAATCCCCCTCCCCGTGAAGAGTCATGGAGAGATGGTCTTCTCCATGATTGACTCCCCCCCGATTGGTTATAAGCTTATACTCTGATCCCCTTGATTCCCACGTTTTTACAGAAAACATCCAGATTGAAGGCCAGCGTAATCTTCATTGCTCCTTACTGACCTTGACAAGTTTGGCTCCCCCTTCCTGTGGCCTCACCTCCTATCACCCCCATGGATTCTAGTTCCAAGTCCAGACTTTCTGTCTCCTTCGAGAGGGTTGACCCATCCAGATCTGATAAGTCTCAAAATAACTCCATGGTTTCTCTAATTCCAGTGATAATCAGATAATCTACACTATCCTCCCCAGACCACTCCCTTCTCTTATCATCCCATAAACTGTCTACCATGAAGCTGTACAAAATTAAGTGGAAGAGGTTTGTTATTTGGCCTGAGCAAAATGATATAAACCCTTTACAGCCCCTACTTATGCAGTCCTGCAGTTTCTAGCAGAGTTATTTAATAAAGGAGCAAGTACATCTGCCATTAAGGTACAATTGGCAGCAATTTTGAATTTTCACGTAGGACTTCCGGCTTCTCCCTTATCCTCAGTGAAAATTTGTAAAGTTTTCTAAAAGGTGCTGCACTGCTGAGACCTCCCTTGAAAGATCCCATTTCACCTTGGGACTTAACCTTAGTCCTCCAGGCAGGAAGTGCATACTACACCCAGGCAAAACAACAGAGAGGTTTCAAGAACACATGAAGCTGTGATGCATGCTCTTGAGACTAATGATAGCTCGATAATCAATACTGAGAGCATAGAAGAACTATCTGAGCAGGGTGAAGAAAATATATCCATTTTGAATAATAAGAATTTGGATATACAGAATGCCACTAAACCCAAAGATGGGGTAGTGCATTTAGTGCTTTACCAACAGCTTCCTTTTTTGTTGCAGAACAACACCCTGAGGGAAGTACGACCCCAGAGCAGGGAGAGGAAGAAACGGAGGTTTCAGGAATAAATTATTCCCTTGTATTTAATATATCGAGTATTGCATTAACAAGAGTTCAGACTCGACTATTAGAGAAAGGAATGAGTTTCATACCCTCCTTGCATTCACCAATGAGTGAATTTATCCTAGATCTAAAATATTTTGGGATAAATGTGACTCTAAGACATCTCTTTGGCAATATAAACAATGAGGACTCTCAAATTAGAATTGGATATAGGAAACCAAGTACGTTTGTCCCTGTATGTCATCTGGCTGTAGATGCCTTTGTGCGATTATGTGAAAATTAAGTGGCTGAATATAGACAGCAAAAGGAAAGTAAACATTTCCACAGCTTAACTCTAAATGAGAAGAGAGCACTATTTGAACTACAGAATATGAAGGACACCATGATTAAACAAGCTGACAAAGGAGGGGCAGTTATAGTTATGGATATGTCGTTCAATGATACCAAGATGAAGGAGATGCTAGCAGATATAGCCACCTACAGGAGGATTGATAAAAGAGAATTGAACACCATTATACATAGTGTACAAGACACACTTTATGACAAGCTCATGAATAGATCGATAAGCAAAGAGCTGTTTGAATTTTTTGAAGTATGTCATCTTACTATACCTAGCATCAATGGAATGCTTAAGGTGCATAAGAATCTACATGACTCTCCAATGCGAACAGTTGTTTCAGGAAAAGGATGGATAACTGAAATCCTTTCTATTTTTATAGAAGGGGAGTTAAAGAAATTGCTACCTCACGCACCTGCAGTGATCAAGGACTCGGCTGAGTTCTTAAGTAGACTTTACAAGAAACTGCAACAGATGAATACTTGTAAGAATTTATTATTGGTAACTATGAACGTGACCAGTTTGTTCATGTCCATACCCAATGATTTGGGGATCGAAGCGATCAGAGACTTTGGTGTGAAGCACAAAGCAACCAATGATATCCATTTACTATGAAGTCTCTTGGAATTGGTCTTATATAACAATGTATTTCTGTATGATAGTACTTACTACTGGCAGAAGTCGGGGGTAGCAATGGGAACTCCATGCACAAAGAGTTATGCCAATCTGGTCCTGGCAAGATGGGAAGAGCTATGGAAAGTGGATATTAACAACAAATGGAATAGAAACATAGTTTTCTATAATCGATTTGTGGATGATGTCTTTCTCTTATGGGATGGCGATTTAACCTCCTTGGAACATTTTGTACAATTTTTCACCAACACAACTTCATTTTTGAAGTTTGAAGTGACATCTTCTAGTACGGAGATAGAATTCTTGGATGTTAAGTTAATGTTAGATGACACAGGAAGCATCAGTACTAGAATGTATAGGAAACCTGTATGGCACAATCATTTACTACACAATACTAGCATGCATCCCAGGCATGTTCTTGACAACATAGTGACTAACCAACTAACTCGAGTGTCCAAGCTCTGCACGAGGGATGAGGATTATAGGGAAGAGCAAATTAAACTTATCAATGACTTTAATAAGAGAGGACACAAAGTCGAAGAGACACAGACCAATGAAGCAACTACCTTGGAACTACGCTCTGAGGGGAAGTCCTTATTTTTTGGACCAAGGTGAAACAGTTAAGATCAAGCAAAAGGAGGTAAAGTCCAATCTGAGATGCCAGTTGACATATAGTACTGACAATTTTGCTGTTCGTAATACCATCAGAAAATTTTGGCCAGTGTTAACATCTGACAACAAAATCAGGGAAATTGTTGGAGATCAACCCAGTTTTTCTTTTAAGAACAGGGAAAAACTTAAAAAGACTATTATGTTATAAAACAGAAATTGAAGCTACTTTTGAAGACAGGAGTTTTCAGATGAACAGGAGAGTTGGTACATTCAGATGTGGAAGCTGCAAGGCATGCTCTCATATAAACATCTCGAATACTTTTACACATCCCCTGACAAAGAAGAACTATAAGTTTGAAGGATTTGCAAACTGTCGGAGTAAGAACATTATCTATGTGGCAACCTGCAGTCATTGCAAGGCATACTACATAGGGAAAACTAATCAAATGCTCAAGGAACTTATCCTAAAGCACTTATCTGACATAAGAAAAAAAGTTACCAGCAATGCACTTTATATGCAAATTAGTATAAATGACAGTCACTCTTTCAAGTTCATGGCACTAACTAGGCTTCATGAAACACCAAGAGGTGGGGATTTAGTAAACCGAACAGAAATTGAAGAGATGAAGTGGATAATGAATTTGCAATCAGATCAGTCACCAGGTCTGAATGCATTTGTCCCTTTAAAACCTGCACTAAAAGGCAAAGCTCTTCAGCACTCAAAATGACATAATTAGAAGGGTGTGTATGCTGCTATGGTTACTAAATGCATCTAAGTGAGTGAAAACTAGGAAATGAAGATATGTAAGAGGAAGTTTCACTGGCAAACATTTAGGAATTGAAAAAAGTATTATACCGAAAGCGCTTATCCGGTTTATGAGCCAGTGTATTTATTTTATTTTATTTTATCTTATCATCGTATATTTTATTAAAGTTTTCAAGTTTCAAGTGTTTTTAAGTGGAATTGGTGGCAGAACTATTTGTTTTTGGAGTTTTATATCTTGATGTGCTCTGCCTTTGGTGATGCTACTTACTTCTTCTTTTTTTGTGGTTTGTTATTTGGCCTGAGCAAATGATATAAACCCTTTACAGCCCCCACGTATGCAGTCCTGCAGTTTCTAGCAGAGTTATTTAATAAAGGAGCAAGTACATCTGCCATTAAGGTACAATTGGCAGCAATTCTGAATTTTCACGTAGGACTTCCGGCTTCTCCCTTAGCCTCAGCTAAAATTTTGTAAGGTTTTTCTAAAAGGTACATTACTGCTGAGACCTCCCTTGAAAGATCCCATTTCATCTTGCGACTTAACCTTAGTCCTCCAGGCCCTAACTCAGCCCCCCTTTGAACCAGCAGCCAAGTGTGGCTTAAAATTCTTTTCTCTGGAAGACTGCTTTTCTAGTAGCCATAACCTCAGCCAGAAGAGTCTCAGAAATTCAAGCATTGTCCTCAAAACCCCTTTACCTCATCTTTCATAGGGACAGAGTTTCTTTACATTCATATGCTTCGTTTCTACTGCTGGTAGTGTCAGAATCCAGTATTAATCAGGCAATCAACCCTACCAGTATTTTTTCCAAACTACAGTAAAAAAGAGAATTCCTACTTCATTCATTGGCTGTGCATCGACAATTACATTTCTATGTACATCAGACTAAAAATTTTAGGAAGTCAGACCAGCTTTTTATCTCCTTTGCACTCCATAAATTAGGTCAGCCTGTAAAAAAAGGTGACAATAGCCACATGGATAACTGAATGCATTACTTTGGCTTATTCAGAATTGAATGTTCCTCTTCAAAAAACAGACTAGGCCTGTTGCGACATCCATTGTTTTTCGATCCAGGACTTCTATGGACGATATTGTGCAGCTGCTACATGGTGAAATTTGCACACCTTTATAAATCAGTACAAACTGGATATAGTCTCAAGGAGCAGTTTTCATCTGGCTCGACTGTTCTCTGGCATATCCTTCCTTAGGGTCCACCTAGTGCTCAGGCAGCCGGAGACTCTGTCCATATCACTGAGGATGAATGAAAATTGACAACATCAGATAAAGAAGTTATATACTGACCATAACATTCCATCTGCGTTGTCTATTTTCATTCAGCCTCAACTCCCCTCCCTCCAGCCTTTTATTTTATTGATGCCGTCATTCAACAGGGCATACGTGAGGCGACACTATATGTCTCTTGAAACCAAAGTCTGATCTATGTAACACATTTGTTAGCTAATATCGTTTGCGATCTACCTGATAAGTCATATCTTTCTTGTGTGAATGTATATATGTATATGTATATATATATATATATATATACACACACACACACACACACACACACACACACACACACACACACACACACACACATACTGAGCTTGAAGGTTTCCACAAGCTGTAGTAACAGCAGAGTCAGATCCGATATCAGATCTGAGACCCATTCGTTGAGGCTGAATGAGAATAGACAACACAGATGCAATGTTATGGTGAGTATATAACTTCTTTTTTTATTCTGTTAAATGCCTTTATTTTTACTGTGAACACACAACTCCCTTACTGTACTTCTGCCAAATATGGTTTAAAAGCTCTAAAGATTATAGAGTTTATTTAATTATAAACTGGACCTAAGTCAGTTTAATGATTACAGGTAGTAAAAAATTAATGTAGATAAAGGAAAATTAATGAACACAAATAGTCAAAAAAATCTGTAAAAGACCCCCAGCTTTAGTAGTATATATTAATACCCTCTAATTACATGCAGTCTGAGAGTCTTAATTTTTTGTGGGGACAGTTACCCCACACACCAATCCATTGGGTCTCTGCAAAACCCTTAAAATGAATAGTTTATGTTGTATTGTGTTGTGGGAAAGATATATTACTCCCCAAAGATGACTGCCCTCATCTTGCACTCCATTCATTTTCTACTTCTTCTGCAGCTTGTCTTAAAAATATATATATTTCCATAGCAGCATTACTTAAGAGTATTGTGAGATGTACTGATTCTGGGAAATCCCTAAGTTACATAACTCAGCCACATATAAATAAAAGTATGTTGGTCTTAAAGAAGGACTGCTTGATCAGCATGCATTAAAATATGTACAGGTGTTACAAGAAAACAGTAGCCTTATATTCTACTCTTTTTGCAGTGTCCCGTAGATCGTAAAAATTGTAAAAGTAGCCACTGGGAAAACTTCAAAGTGTTTAAGAATTCTCAGAATGTTGCTGCATAAAGACACTCTAGTATTGCATAACACTCTAGTATGGCATAACTAATTGTTGCAGAAGCTGTGCTTGTATTTTCGGTATATGAGACTTGGAGAACGTGCTCCACTTTTTCCCTTTTCTCTGAGTTTGTGACCCCTTGAAATTGGAATAGAGATAGGGAAGTGGGGTTGTCCCCACATTGAGGTGTAATTAACAGAGCTGTATGACATTTGAATTGTCGCTCTGTTTGGTATATACGGTATGTTGCTTTAGGTTTGCCTGGTTATTAATCTTGTGTCAGTTAAGATACATGAGTAGTCATATTTGAGCCTACTCTTTCTCAGATAAATAAAGTATATAAATAAAATAAATAGCTATGCAGTGCTACCTCAGTTTCTGAACCACGTTGTTTTAACACACCTTTGGAGTATCTCATCACTATTAATCACAGGGGAAATAAATGCAAGGTATTGGGGGTTCAACAGACTGACCTGTATACCAGTTTGTGAATGTACAGTCAAAGCATCAATCAGGCTTGTACAAAAACTGCTAATAATCAGAAGCACGTACAGTAAAATGCTACTTCTAAATACATCAGCATTTAAAGAAGGAAATTGAAAATAAAGTAACTTGACAATAGTGTTCTGGACTTAGAGAAAGCATATGACAGGGTGCCTAGAGAGGAGTTGTGGTTTGTATGAGGAAGTCGGGAGTGGCAGAGAAGTATGTAAGAGTGGTACAGGATATGTACAAGGGTAGTGTGACACTGGTGAGGACTGCGGTGGGAGTGACAGATACGTTTAAGGTGGAGGTGGGATTATATCAAGGATCAGCTCTGAGCCCTTTCTTATTTGCAGTGGTGATGGACAGGTTGACAGATGAGATTAGACAGGAGGCCCCGTGGACTATGATGTTTGCAGATGACATTGTGATATGTAGTGAGAGTAGGGACCAGGTTGAAGAGACCCTGGAGAGGTGGAGATATGCTTTAGAGAGGAGAAGAATGAAGGTCAGCAGGGCTAAAACAGAATATATGTGTGTAAATGAGAGGGAGGGTAGAGGAATGGTGAGGATGCAGGGAGTAGAGTTGGTAAAGGTGGATGAGTTTAAGTACTTGGGATCAACAGTTCAGAGTAATGGTGAGTGTGGAAGAGAGGTGAAGAAGAGAGTACAGGCAGGTTGGAATGGGTGGAGAAGAGTGTCAGGAGTGATTTGTGACAGACTGGTACCAATAAGAGTGAAAGGGAAGGTCTACAAGAGGGTAGTGAGACCAGCTATGTTATATGGGTTGGAGACGGTAGCATTGTCGAAAAAGCAGGAGTCAGAGCTGGATGTGGCAGAGTTAAAGATGTTAAGATTTGCACTGGGTGTGACTAGGATGGACAGGATTAGGAATCAGTATATTAGAGGGTCAGCTCAGGTTGGACAGTTTGGAGACAAAGCAAGAGAGGCGAGATTACATTGGTTTGGACATGTGCTGAGGAGGGATGCTGGGTATATTGGGAAAAGGATGCTAAGGATGGAGCTGCCAGGTAAGAGGAAAAGAGGAAGGCCTAAGATGAGGTTTATGGATGTGGTGAGAGAGGAATTGCAGGCGGTTGGTGTGAAAGAGCCTGATGCAGAGGACAGGAAGAAATGGAAACAGTTGATCCACTGTGGCAACCCCTAACGGGAACAGCCAAAAGAAGATGATGAACTACAGTAAAGTCAAAGTACTTTACTGACTGCTGGAATTGATCTCAACTAGCCACATTTTAAATTCCTAGGAAGTGAAGGAATTGTTTATTGAAGCCCTAAGATTAATGTAAGCATGTATATATCTGCTGAAATATCAGGGAGCACATCTGTTGGTAGTCATTGCACTCTCCTGAGCTGTAGTTATTGATGTGGCACACTAGATTGATGTTTCCAGTTATAACCAGAAATGTTGTAGAAAGTTGTCAATAGAAAAATCTAACCATTTTCTGAAGGTGAAAGTATTGTTTTTGCATTAAAACTGCATTAACTTCATTAATAATAAAGACAAAACTCTGAGCTGTTTTTCATTGTTGGTCATTCTCTGTAGGTGCAGATATCCATTCTACTGCTCTATGAACAGTTCACATCCTGTGCCATGCGATGGTGGGTACATGCCTTTAAACATTACTGGTCCGAGAGTTAGCCTTGACAATGCATGTGTGGTCTGTGAGGCCGGTACCTACCGGACCAGCTCTTCTGATAAGCTCCATTGTTTACCTTGCCCTCCTGGGTATATTTGTCCTAAGGGTAAGTAGTAATAGTATTTTAAACACCTGAAGGCTGTTGCAGTTGCCCGCTTAAATAATTTGCATTAGGAAATATCACTCTATTGAAACTGTGATTTTTTTTTAATTTCAAGTGAGATGCAGTGCTTGCTAAATATCAAATAACCTAACAGGAAGAATCACACTGAGAAACATTTTGCTTCAGACAGGTTAGTAGCATGTATTTCCAGGAGCGTCACCAGTTTTCAGATTATCTTATTTGTTCTCTAAGTATTAAGATGCTATTTTAATACTTTTACATACATATGTGATAAATTTTAAGGCACAAAGAACCAAAATGTATTATCTAAACAGACAGAATATACCATGTTTATAAAGCTAGGTGTTGTACAGGGCTAGTTTCTGTTGATATGACAAACTAGATTGCATTCTTCCAGTTATAACCAGAAATGTAGGTTGTTCCTTTTCAGTATTGGCTTCTATCATACCTTTCAACCTCCTGACATTGGACATGCAACAAAAAGCTTATGCAAAGTAGCAATGTCCAGCTAAGAGTCTAGACATCTAATTAGCATGAAATTTGAATAACAAACACAAGTATGGAAAATAGAGGGTGACAAAATGATGGAAAAATATAAACACATTATCAAAGATAGTGTAAAATGTGTAGACTTTGATTAACTATAATTGTAAAATTCTACCACAGCAGGTCATTTGTTTTTACTTCAGAAAAGGAAGATGTAAGATATTTGCCCATTTTCTTTAACTTATTATTGCCACCGGTATATTTGTCACATAGTGTGCTTTTCTGTATACTAGACAGCTTCAAAAATCACATGTGATGAGGGCAGTTCAAAAAATTATGTGAAGGAGTAAATAAGGCCTGAAAATATGAAAGTTCCACCAAAATAGGAAAATTTGAGAGGTCTGGTTCTAATGAGAGAGATGTTAGGCAGTCTTCATCTTGAAGCAACGTTGACTGTTAATGTAGACTGCTGTGTAAAACTGTCTGTCTAGATTGTTAACTCATTACAGCCAAGTGTGCCTCCAGGCATTTTTGCAGATGTTCTTCGTGTTTCACTGTTACAGTCATCACATTTGGGTTATCTGCTTGCAGTAGCCCTCAGTCGACCTGTTTATCAGAGTCTTGGGTCCTGCATCGGTTGCTGTCTCATCTTCCATGACGTCAGGTAGTCAGGGGTATAAAGCATGCAGCCAACGCCATTACATCAGTCTTTCTTGCCATGCGGTGCCCGAAGCAAAAGCAGTTCGCAAGTGCCAGTCTGCCGACTCCTGAAATTTTCGTTTTCAAGTTTCAGAACCTAAGTCTTCAACTAAAGATAAGTACCCCATTGGGGAAACTTGTTCTTGCTCTAAACCGATGTCAGTACAAGTCAGTAATTGTATTTCTTGTGGAAAGCAAATACCTCATAAAGATTTTCATTCATCATATATTCCTTGCCTAGGCCCTGACCACGACGTACCTCGCTGTCGGTTTTGTGCCTTAATTAAACAAGGAAGTATTCATCGTCGGTATATTTATGCTTCTAAACATTTTGGTACTCGGTTCAGTTATCCAGATATGTCTTCAGTAAGCCACCCGACTAGCGACATTCTGAAAAAATGCAAAGATAAAGACAGAGGCTATCTCCAAACCTGCCGACGATGCTTCTCTTAAGCTAGTTGCCAGTTCGCCGGTACTCAGTGAGGCGCTTTTGCAGCCCCTGATACTCGCTACTTCAGATTTGCAGGCCTCTACTGAGACCCATTCAGTGTCCGGTATGCTGAGAGACGCTTCAACTGTGGAACTTGCGGATGTCTCTACCTTGGATACTGCTGTGCAGGTACTGGCTTCTGAGGGTGTATTCAGGCCTACTGACTTGCATATTAAACCAACGCCATCTTCTTCTTCAAGGCCTAAAACTCAAACCATGTCTAGAAAACCAATGCCCAGACCGCATGGTCAGGCCTCTATGCCTAAAAAACAAATGATAAGAATGGCTGAAGATCTTATTACTTTAATGAGAGGAAGCCAACATCCCCCCTCTAAGAGACCTAGGGCTGAATTTACTTATAATACCTCTGACCAGGATTCTGAAATTTCTGTTTCCTCTAATGACCAGGATTTACCCTTATCTACCTATGAGGATTCTGATCCAGAGGACTCTATTCCCTCTGCTTCCCCCTTCCAGAGGATTTTTCTTTTGGTGAAACCTTGCATACTCTTAGGGAGCATTTTCACTGGGAAAGCCAGGATTACTCTGATTCTAAAATGAGGTTTAGTGATTTCTTACACCTGCCCCAACACAGGCCTTTAGCTATCCCTCCTGTACTAGACATTGTTGATGATGCCTTTTCGGAATCTAGCTTGGCCCCTGACTCTTTACCTCCTGCTCCCAGAAAACCTGATGGATATTACAGGGTTCCTGACTCTCACAAGTTCCTTTTTAAAAATCCTACTGCGGATCCTGCGACCATTTCACAGGGACCCAAGGATATTAAGGCTACTACTGCCAAAAATCCTACCCCCTCTGATATAGAGATTCCAGGGTGCTGGATAGATGGGGTAAGAAGGTATACACTTCTGCAGCCTTGGCCATTAGGGCCTTAAACTGCCATTTTCATATGTTAAAGTATCAGCAGCATATTATTGGATTGCTTAAACAGAAAATGATGTTGATTCCTGACTGTGCTGAAAATAAGGATTTACAGGATTTAATGCATTCTGCTGAACAGGTTGGAAAACATACTTTGCAATGTGGTTTTGATTCACTAGAGGCATCTTGCAGGGCTGCTGTCACTGGGTCTGTACTTAGAAGGCATGCTTGGCTTAAGGAACAATCTTTGCTAGATCATGTTAAAGCAAAATTGTTGGATGCTCCCTTAAATCAGGACCGCCTGTTTGGCAACAAAGCAGAAGAAGTTCTTAAAAAGATGGAGGAAAAAGCTAAATCTATCCAAACTGTTAAAGATTTCCTACAAATACAGCCTCCAAGATTTAGTAGGCATTGGCCCTCTAAGAATTGGTCCTGTCCTGCCTCTTCCAGGCTTTCTCAGTCCAAACCTAGAACCAGCAGAACACCCAGGCTTCAGTCCCAGGATATCTACAGGACTAAGCAGTGGGTGGCTCCCACTTCCAAATCAGAGTAGTAAGACTACCCCCTATTGTAAGCTGTCTCAATGACTTAACTTTAAAACTTCCAAGCACTTCTCAACTGACTGCTCCTTTAGGGGGAAAGATTGCTCTGCAGGCAAAAAACTAAGAATTCATTACCTAGGACAAATGGGTTTTAAATATAGTTTCCCAAGGATACAGATTTTACTTCCACACGTTACCAACCCCAAACGGTTGGCCAGATCTACCCCCAAATCAGTGGGCAGAGGCTCAAAAGCAAGTTCTGCCTCTCGGCTATTCAGACTGTAGCAGAAGAAGAAAGGGACAAGGTTTCTACTCAAGACTTTTCCTGGTACCCAGAAAAGACAACTCATGGCGTCCTATCCTGGACCTTTCTATCCTAAACACCTTTTTGGTTATTCCAAAATTCAAGATGCTAACTCTTCACCAGTTGCTTCCTATGCTAGGCAAGGATGCCTGGTTGGCAACACTGGAATTAGGGAATCTTGCAGAAGATACCTCTGCTTCAAAGCAGGCTACATGCACTAATTCAAGATGGTAACTCTTCACCAGTTGCTTCCTATGCTAGGCAAGGATGCCTGGCTGGCAACACTGGAATTAGGGAGTCTTGCAGAAGATACCCCTGCTTCAAAGCAGGCTACATGCACTATCAGTTCTCTGCACTGCCCTTTGGCTTATCTCCTGCGCTGAGGGTATTCACAAAGTACCTAGCTCCAGTCATTGCATTTTGCAGGCAAAGAAATATTCAAATATACCCATACCTGGACGATTGTCTAATTCAGGCAGAAAGCCAGGACATACTTTTGAATCATCTGGCATTTGTACAAAAGGTGCTAACTTGTTTGGGGTACACCATAAACGAAAATAAATCACATCTTGTATCCTGTAAATAAATTATATTCCTGGGAGCAAGCTTGAAAACAACTTCCCAGATGGCTTTCCTCACTCCAGAGAAACAAATTCACTTGACAACTTACTTCAAACTAATAGCCACAAAAACCCTGCTATCTGCAAGGCAAATCCTGCAAGCCTTGGGGTTCATGGCCTCCTGCATTCTATTAATTCCATATGCAAGACTGCATATGAGGAAACTACAATGGTATCTAAAAAGCCTATGGTGTCAACATTCCCAGGATCTAGAAGCAATGATTCCTATCATACCTTGCCTACAGTTAGAGTTCCTTTGGTGGGCAGAGGCCTGCCACCAAAACAGGGGACTATCATTCACTTTACACCCTGCCGCCCAAACCCTAACAACAGACACATCAGACTATGCATGGGGGGCTCACCTGGCAGTAAAGTGCATTCAGGGCAAATGGAACCCAAGTCAAATGCACCTGCTTATCAATCAGAAAGAAATATTAGCTGTACAGAATGCTCTGACAGCCTTCAAGGACCACATTCTTCCAGGACAATTAATGGTAAAGACGGACAACACCACTGTTATGTGGTACATAAACAAGCAGGGGGCTACCCATTCATGCCTCCTCTGCAGACTAGCCATGGCTCTGTGGAACACAGCCTTGAGCTACCAAGTGCATCTACAGGCTCAATTCCTGCCAGGAAAACTAAATACACTTGCAGATGAACTAAGCAGAAATCTCGTGGACCCACACGAGTGGAAACTGGAACCAAAAACTTTCAACATGTTGATAAACAAATGGGGGAGCCCAGATATAGAACTGTTTGCCGCCCCCCAGAACTACCAATTGGGCAAATTCTGCACAAGGACTTCCCATAAACAAGCTTGGAAAGTGGATGCTCTGTCCTTCAGCTGGAAAAATCTATCAGTTTATGCCTTTCCTCCTCTACCTCTCCTCTCTAATGTACTACTAAAGATCAAACAGGACAAACCAAGGATGATACTGATTGCACCAGACTGGCCATGCTAACACTGGTACCCCCTCTTGCGCAGTGTGTCACTGCTGACACCATGGCACCTGCCTCAGACCCCTACCCTGCTGTCACAGCAGGAGAGGCAGATTCTGCACCCTCAGCTTCATATCCTGAACCTAGCAGCCTGGCTAATTACCTAATCTCTCGGTTACCATCCCTCAGTAAACAAGTGTTGGATGTCATTTTGGAGGCAAGGAGGCCGAGTACTAGAAAATCTTATGCTGAAAAATGGAAAAGATCCTGTGACTGGAACCAAACTCAAGGGATGGGCACAGCAGTATCTAATTTACCTAGGATTCTTCAATACTTAACTGAGATGCTTAACAAGGGCCTTTCTTTTTCCTTCATCTAAATTCATGCCTCAGCCATTTCAGCTCATTACAACACAGAACCACCACTCTTCTCTCATCCACTGCTCAAGCAGTTCCTCAGAGGGGCCAAAAAACTTAAGACCACCTAGGAGAGCCTCAACTCCAGCCAGGGACCTTAACTTTGTATTGGAAAAACTCACTCTTCCTACTTTTGAGCCAGCTGCAAGTGCAGAGTTAAAATTTCTTTCTTGGAAAACAGCATTCCTTTTAGCAATCAATTCAGCAAGAAGGGTATCTGAATTCCAGGCCATTATGGCAGTGGAGCCTTTCATCATCTGTCATGCTGACAGGGCGTCCCTCAGGACCAATCCCTCTGTCAAAGGAAAAAAAAAACTTCAAAGACTAATTCACGTTAGGTTCAAGCAAGGCACCCTTTATTATTTATTTATTTATTTTACATTTGTTGACCGGGCTAGTCCAACTGGACATAATATCCGTTTTCAGTAGAGGCCTGGGGAGAAAAGCTCCAGTACAGGCAATAAACAAAGATTTATCACGTAAGGCATAATATGAGTAAAAATACAAGGTAGGAAGAAAAAAAAAGTTTTAACACAAAACAAATACTAAAAATATGAGATAAACGTATACTACATACTACTATATTAGACTTATAAAAACAGTAACAGTAACACAGGATGAAGTTACACAGACAGAAAAAATGTAACTGGTAAAAGCCTAGTTCTTAGATAATGACTCTCAAACTCCTGAAAGTTTAGTGAGGAGCTAAGTAAGGGGGATAGGGGGGTAGAACTAGGTGAGTGAGGACATGATTTTAGTCGGGATTTGCACACGGACATATCCATTTTGTTTTGAGATGTTCTTTAATGTGTTTTTTAAAAAGAGAGGTAGAGTTTTGATTAGTTATTTCTTGAGGGAGTTGATTCCAGATTTTACCTATTGAGTTTGCAAGTAGTGAATCCCCAGCTTTATTATATGATTTAGGTAGAGATACTAGTAGTTTATTAGCAGAACGGAGTGTGGCTAGGTTTTTATATGGTATAATCAGTTTTGTAAGGCTAGGGGTTACCTCAGGGTAGTAAAGGTTCTTATGAATGATAAGTAGTTGTTGATAGAATAAGTGGTTATTTAGCTCTAACCAATCTAGATGTTTGAGGTTAAGACAATGGTGAGTTCTTAGGGGAGTAGCAGTAATGAATCTGGCTATGCTATTGTAGCAGATAGAGAGTTAGGTAATGTTATTTTTGGATAAGTTAGTATAGATAGGTGAGGCATAAAAGAGGGTGGAGATCAGGTGTGTCTGTGCAATGGTTTTTCTAGTTTCTGGGGTAAGAAAGGGTTTAATTCTGTAGAGTGTCCCAATTTTTTTGTTGACATTTTTAATAGTGGTGTTAATGTGTTCATCATAATTGAGATGGTTATCAATAGTTACACCTAGCAGTTGAGTGGTCTTGTCAGGGTTTATACAGATTGCATTATTTGAGGAGATAGTAAAGAGAGGAGTGGGAGATTTTTGAGTAGGAGTAAAGAGAAGAAGTTTAGTTTTTTTGGGGTTAAGGAGGAGGCAGTGTTGCAAAAACCAATTTTCAACATTTTGGAAGACTGTTTGGGTGAGGGACTGGAGGGAGGGAATATTTTTTGCAGTGCAGATTAGCGTTGAGTCATCAGCATATTGAATGCAGGTGGCTTGTGGTATATTCAGATGTAGGTCATTGATAAATAAGGAAAAAAGAAGGGGACCTAGGATTGATCCTTGTGGAACACCAATATTTACTGAGAGTAAGGAAGATAGGTTGTTCTCCCAAAGGACTGCTTGTTGCCTGTTGTAGAGATAGCTCCTAAACCACTGTAGAGAGTGTGGGCTGAGAGAATAAAGGTTTAGTTTGTCAAGAAGTATATTGTGGTTAACCATATCAAAGGCTTTAGAAAGATCTATGAAAAGTGCTGAGGAGAAACAATTATTGTTCCTATTTTTGTTTATGGAGTCAGAGAAGGAACTTACTTGCAGCAAGGAGACAAAGCATGTAGGCACAAGGTTTGTTTGAATTATCGGTGATTAGTATGTTATTCTTATACAGTTCTCTTCCTGTTACACAGAAAATGTTACCATTCTATTGCTGACGTAGTTAGACACAGCTTTCTGTATGTTCTACAGAAAATAGTACCAGACTTATTGCTGACCAAGTTAAATTATCTGCTGTTTTGCAAAACATTTTGAGAAAAACAACCTGGCCTTGGGCTTATTTTAGTCCATTTCAACTTTTCAATTCTTCAGTTGTACTGTTCTAATACATGTTACATTTTGTCTCGATTCAAAGTACATTTCTAGCTTTGGTACAAGTAATGCTGACTACCGTTTAAACTTTCAAGCATCTATTGTTTTCTTTATCAATAGCTTCTAGCAGCTGCATCTTTTCTCACTGCATAAGCAGAAATGAATATCCCTTTGTTAAGTTTCATGACATTAGCAGAAATGAAATGCTTCTTATTATTTTCATGACATTAGCAGAAATGAAATGCTTCTTGTTAAGTTTCTAATAGCTGTGCAGATTCATGCAGTGTGAGCAGAATAAATTTATTAACCCTTTTAAACCTCGAATGCACTAAGCATGCATATTACTATTACATATGTTTCTAACATTTCCCCCCTTTTAATACTTTTATTCTACTTTCAAGATAAGCACAAACGTTTTTTTTTCTTCCCCTAACCTCTTCCTACTCAGGATTTGCAGTTAAGAGAGTCACTCAGTTTAAACTTGTGAAAGCATTTTCAGTTTTTTAGCAATTCTTCAAGTTCAGCACCTTGGTATAAGGTTTCTGAAACTGACATGTCTATAAAGTCTTTAATCGGTCTTTTCATGAAGATGATGCAGCAGCACACACATACCACCAGTAGGATCATTCCCACACAGATGGCAATCAGGATGTTCATCAGGATACTGCCCCACCCCCCCAAACAATTTCTGGAAAAAGTCCGTCAATGGATTTGGTCCTGGTTTGGTCATGGCTGACACCTGCTGAATTACCTCAAGATGGTTGTCTATCTCATGTTTGTGGTCAGGAATATACGAACAGCACTCCTTCTGGATTAAAGCGCATGTACCTCCTCTCGCCGCCAGACTGAAGTCAATAGCCATGCAGTTTTGAAGCACTACTGTTCTCATGGCAGTCAGTTCATCAGTCACCAATTCTAGGGCAGAAAAGGTTGCATTGCTCATTATTTCGAGACGTTTAGATAATTTTCTCAGTTCCCAGATTGATTTTGTTGCTCCATATGCTGGCAGTACACCTGCCCACGAGATAACAGTATCACTCAAGTCCATATGCGACAGTCCATTTTTCCCTAAGCCCACAGCATGATGGTTTTCCAGCCCGCATTGAGTTGCCCCACTGGATTGACAGGCTTCTTGATTTCTCGTCGAACATTCTGAATTTTCCCTTGAAGTAAAACTGCTGTGTGTCTTATGGCCGGAACCAGGTACCCCAAATAACAACTGCTGGACCAATTCTCAGGTAACCACTTATATGCTTTCTACCACATACAAAGTAACAATCTTCTACTTTGGTAGTAACTTTAGTATGTCCTGGCTCTGGATGAAACATTTTTTGTCTATTATAGACAGTTGTCTATAAAGGTCAGCATTATGTTTTATTTCACCAGTTGTCCTATGCATCAGTTCAACAAATGAATCATAGCTCATGTTGCAATAGGATCCTATGTTATCAGTTTTATTGTATCATCTATAGGGACAGTCACATTGCAATTGCTCCAACCCATCTGAACTGTACACACAGTCCCCTTCTGTTGAACAGACAAGTGCAATGCTACTTTATCTTGTGATGTGACATCTGGTGTATCATAAATTAAGTTTTCCCAGGTCTTGTTGGCTCTTAGGGGAACTGAAGTTAACAGTAACCCCCCATATGCTGTTGGCAAAGCTGTGCAAATCCAGCAATTTGAAACATTGAAGGTCTCAGCATACACATATTTGATTGCCTGTTAAGTGTTAAAGTTTGGGTGCTACTCTGTGTGCCACTGCACGCTTGTTCAGTCTAGTTTGTGTGGCTGTGAAAAGGAATGGCCACAACAAAAAGATTATTGTCACTAGTACAGTCAACAGGATGGTTATGCAATACTTCTGAGGAAACAGTTGTTCTGCATTTCTGTTTTCTCCGACTCTTCCGAATAGGTGCATTTGGATCTTACTGGATTCTATCATCTTTATTTCAGATACGTGTTCTTACTCTCTGCCCTAATAGGACCTTCAGCACTGATGGTTTCTTCACTGGGGTTGAGACGGATCAGTCCTATTGATCTGACCCCCCCCCCCTTGTAGCTAGACTTTGTGCTGAGGGCCCCAATGGAGAGGTAAGATTCTTGTCCAGTTCAAAGTTCTTAATTAGTTTGCAGTACGTCAGGTGGATCCACGAAGCTCGCTGTGCTATCTTAACTGCAGTGGGTGTCGAAAGAAGTCTGATCCACACCCACTCTCCAGGTGTCACTACCACTTCTGATGTCTCGGTTTGTTTTCTATCTGAAACAGAATTTGACTGCAGCAGATGTTTAGAATTCATTAACCTTCTCATATATTCATCTAGTGTGAAATCAGCTTCCTGGTCTGATGACATGAGAAGTTTCCACTGGGGTGTATAATAAGCCCTTCCAAATAATTTTTCAAAAGGAGTCAATCCTTTTGCTGTAGGGACAGTTCTCATGCTCAACAGTGCCAGGGGTAAACAGTATAACCATTTTTTTCCTGTCTCAGCTATTACTTTTCTCAATTTGTTTTTTAATATACCATTATGCCTTTCAACTAGCCCTGCAGATTGTGGATGGTATGCATAATGATTAACTGATACGGTGGTGTAGGGAAACTCCCTTGCTTGGGCTTTATCGCCCCCTGTGCATGATGTTTGTTACAAATCTGACACGTCAAACAACTTTTTTTAGACTAGTTTGTAAATCTGTATGTTGTGAACACCTGGTTCACCAGCTGTACCATCCCCCCTGTTGAGACATGGCACTACCCGTGGCTCAACAAAGCTGCATATCGAAACAAATTAAAGGGTAGTATCGGTTTCCCTTCTCTAGAGATGTACAGTCCCTTTTCGAGAATTGCTCCTCATTTTATCCATCGTTGTTTTTCAGCTTGCGTAGTGAGTGTCTGCATTGTTTTTAACATTTTTAAGTTTAAAATCTCAGAGGGTTGTCATTCCTCATTTAAAAAAAATACTTCTGTGGCTGCTTGTTTTGCAGCTGTATCAGCTCTCGCATTACCTTTTGAAATCCTGTCTTGTTGCTTGGTGTGAGCTGTGCATTTACAAATGGCTACTTTCTGAGGTAACTGAATAGATTCTAAAAGATCTAAAATAATCTGTGCATGATTGATAGGTTTGCCAGTAGATGTTATCATTCCCCAGTTTTTCCACTGTTGCGCAAAAACATGTACAGTAGAAAAAGCGTACTGGCTGTCAGTAAAAATGTTTACACATTTACCCTTTGCTAAGGTACATGCCCATGTCAGGGTGATCAATTCTGCTGCCTGTGCAGATAAGTTGTGTGGTAAAGGTTTTGCTTCTATAATCCCAGTATCAGAAACTACTGCATATCCTACTAGGTTCTTTCCTGCCGGACCCCTTTTGCACGAGCCATCCACGTAGTATGTCACCTCGGCATCATCCATGGGGACATCCATGAGATCTTTTCTAGGTAGTGCCTTTTGCTCAATTACCTGCAGGCAGCGGTGCGGTGTGCCGTCTGCAGGAGTCGGGAGCAGAGTAGAAGGGTTTAAAGTCGTGCATCGCTCAATTGTCATATGAGGTTGGCTCAACAATATAGTCATACAGGAAAGATGCCAAGCAGGGGAAAGATATGCCACCTTTTTCTTGTAGTAAAATAATCGCGACTGCATGAGGTACTCTCAAAGTGAGAGGGTGGAACAAGACTACTGAGGCTGAAGCTTGTACTGCCATTGCAGCTGCAACTGCTGCTTGTACACAGTGGGGTAAGGATCATGCCACTGGGTCTAGTTGTGATGAATAGTAAGCAATGGGGCATTGCTTATCCCCATGCTGTTGTGTTAATACTGATGTCATGTAACCCTGCTTACAATCTACAGTTTGGAAAAAACGTTTATGATAGTTTTGCAATCCCAGAACTAATGAGGACGCTATTAACTGCTTCAATTTGCATAAAGCAGATTCTGCCTCTGGTGTCCATTGTAACAAATCCTGCGCTGCCATAGGTTTCTTATATATAAGGTCAGTCAGAGGTGCAGATTCCAAAGCATAGTTTGGAATCCAGCTCCGGCAAAAATTAGTTGTACCCAGGAAGGACATAATTTCCTTCTTAGTAGTGGGTTTTGGTGCTTACAAAATTGCTGTTTTTCTGTCCTCATATAATGTTCTGCCTTCCTTAGATATTACATATCCCAGGTATTCGACTTGTTTTTTCCAAAGCTGCAGTTTACTTTTATTTACCTTATGTCCTTCAGCGGCGAAAAATCGTAGAAGTGCTATGGTATCTTCTCTGCAATCCTGCTGGGTGGGGGCTGCCAGCAAGATGTCATCAACATAAAGTAAAATCTGACTGCCTCTTGGTGGGGTGAATCCCGCCAAGTTGCTTGACATTTCTTGTGAGAATATCGTTGGACTTTCACAATACCCCTGTGGTAGTCGTGTATATGTATACCTTTTCCCCTGAAATGTGAATGCAAACCAATACTGGCTATCAGGGTGTATCAGTATCGAAAAGAACTCATTGCTGATGTCTACCACAGAAAAATACTTCTGTTGAGGTTTTAAATAATTCAACAGGGTGTGTGGGTCTGGCACCATGGGTGCCCTTGGTATTACAGCATCATTTACAGCTTGTAAATCTTGGACCATACGCCATTCTCCATTTGCCTTTTTGACTGGAAATAAGGGTGTGTTACATGGTGAATCGGGAGATTCTACTAGTATCCCTCCTTTAAGTAAGGCTGCTATAATAGGCTTTATCCTTGCCTCTGCATCTTTTCTTAAGGAATACTGTCTTTTTTGTGGTCTGAATGCTGACTTTGGTATGATAATAACTGGTCCCACTGTACGAATGAGTCCTACATCTGATTTTCCTGTTGACCAGAGGGTCTCTGGTATATTTTGTAAGGCATTTTCTTCCTCCTTTAACAGGAGTGTCAATCAGCTGTCCTCACCAGACTCTAAGTGCACAGCTGGGTTGGTCTGAGTTATCCAATTTAACTTCTGTATTTTTATTCCCTGTTCTGACAGTTCTACTTCTGTCTGTTTCTCCCATCTCGTGACTTTTTCTCCTAGGTCTGCCCATTCTATGTTTCTGTTTTTGGTTAAGCTAACGTGGTAATTGATTAGATTTATAAAGTGCAAAGAACTCCTGGGGCAATGAACAGCTGGCAACACTGTTCCCTTCTGTGTCCCAGTACAAGTTACGCAATATCAATCTGTTTGCATGATTCTTAAACAATTCTTGCTCATATTCCTTATCAGGTCCTGGTGTATTACAATAATACAGGGTACAGTGCAACAGTTGTTGCTTATCAATGTCAAGGGAGGTGAACTTGCTGATGGCTACATTCATTAACTCTTCGGTTACAGTCCCTGGACCAGTCGTAACCAAGTCCTGGCTGTACCAATAAAACATTTCACCCTCCGATTACACTGCAAAGGTATCAATTTGTCGCTCTGCTTCCATACCCTGCATGGTTGGGGCTACTGCTATACCAAATATCTGCATGAGGTCTCTGCCCAAGAGATTTACTGGGCATTTTGCAGAAACAACAATTTTGCTTTTTTGTGTCAATCCTGAAACAGGATCAGTTATTGCAATGTCACGGGAGAGAGGCTCCCGATACAGCTGTCCATTAGCTGCTTTGACCAGTATGTAATCAGGTGTCTCTGTGTTTTCTGGCAGTTTAGAGGGATGTATCAGGGTGCGTGATGCCCCTGATTCACACAAGAATTTGACTTCCCTCCCTTCTACCAAGAGTGTAACTTCTGGTTTTGTGTCTGCTAAATAGAGCTCCAAGCTCAATAAAGCTAGGTCTAATATTTCATCTTCTTCATTGTCACTAACTTCCTGCACTTCCTCTACTCTCTCTATCACATTCTCATATGTCCCTTCTTCGCTAGCCCCTTCTAGTGATTCCTGACTACCATATAGTCAGTCCTCACCCTCCTTGTCTTCCGTTGTTGCCTTCTTGTTTTTCTTGCAATCCTTTGCCAAATGTCCCTTTTTACCGCATTTAAAACATTCTCCCCTTTTCTTTCACCCTTTAAAGTCCTCTGATCGTTGATCAGATTGTTTGTTTCCCTGTGCATTTTTCTTGCCCTTTTTTCCGGACTGTACTACATAAACTTCTGCTCCATCTTCTATAGAAAATACTTGAGCTTTCTTTTTCTTTTTGCTATTAAAATGCCTTTCGGCATGCCTAGCATATTCAAGTAATGATTGTAATCTGCTTGTACGATGATCTACCATGTGTTTTGTAATAAAACTGCTTATAGGTGCAATACTGCTCTTTAAAAATGCATTCTTTAACTGCTGTTCATATGGGGAATCTTGTGTTTGATCTTCAGGAACCTGCATTCCACAGTGGTTATTAAAACACTCTAATAATCAGGCATAATTCCGGTGAATCGTTTCACCTTCTTGTTGGATGCATTGATTAATGCAAGTCCAGTCTGCCCTAGGTTTCCATTTTTCAGAGATGCGGTCTGTAATACCTTTTACTCTGGTGTCTAATTCTGCGCTGCTATGTGGGAAGGGTCTTTGTGCAGCGTCACGGGGATTCCAGTTCCCAATAATCATATACCAATCTGGCCATACAATTTGTCTAACTACCTTTTCTACCTCTTCTCCGTTTAAATTATAACTCAGCCTCATTCCTTGTAAATCTTCTGAGAATTTTCTAAAATTGACTTTCGGATGGGGAATTCCCTCAGTGGCTTTCCGGATGTCTTCTGGATTCCAAGGTCTGTACACTAAAATAGTTGGGTCCTGATTGTCCTGACCTGCCTGAGGGTTAGGTACTTCTATAAGTGGGCATATTTCTTCTTCACTTATAGATCGTGAATTTTTAACCATTTGCCATAACTTGATGCCTTCATCTGAGTTACCTGCCTTTGTTCGGGACTTGGTCCTGATGGGATCTCTAATTTTAGTCAGTTTTATTTTCATAATATCTCTATCTTCAGTGACCACAGGATATCGTGGGGGGTGGACTAACCTGTTCATTTGCTTCATATTCTGGTAAGGGAGGCGGAGGTGCTGATGCTATTACTAAGTTATTATCCTCCTTATCTAAAAACATTGCTTTTGAATTTTTGTTCTTTTGTTCCCTATGGTTTACTTCCTCAATCCACCTGTGTGCCTGAGGAATTCCTAATTTACGTTGCTTTTTCACCCGAACTTTGGAATTGGTTTTGAGCTGTTTAACAAGTTTGATAAGCGAGGATTTTTTTAATTTTCCGTTGAATTCGTATTTATTAACCCATTTTGAATAATATTTAATATTTTTGGCACGCTGCGACTGCATGCATTTTGCGTCTTCTGTTAACGGCGGATGTTGGGGTCTTTTTGTGCAGTTATTACCCATTTTGTTCTACCCTTTTGATCATTACGTAACTTTTCTTAATTTTTTTAACGTGGTACCACGGATTTTGTTATAGTCTCTTCAGAATGACTGCCTACTTATTCTGTTTCTCCTGATCTATGACAAGACAGTAATCTTTTTTGTCCCTGACTTGTAAGAAAAATACAGTCTAACAAAAACAATACGCATCTAGTCCCTGATCTAAAACAGAAAAAAGTAGATTCACCTTACCTGAGCCCACGTGATTGATCACCAATTCGCGGAGACCCGTCCTTCAGTCGCAGATCAGAAAGTGGCTGGCATCTTTTGAACGACAATTCTGTCAAAGGAAAAATATACTTTAAAAATGATCAAAACACGGTAGGTTCAGGTTAAGGCACTTTAATCTTGCAGCAAGGAGACAAAAACGTGCTAATATGGAGTTTGTCTGACTAGAAACAGGAAATGCTGACATTTTTATACACTTTCTAATAAGACATTGCCTACCAAGCTGACGTAGTGGATCACAAGTTTTGTCATCATCATTTTGTAGTGATTGTTTTTACAATATTCTGCTGGTACTATCAATTTTTATGAGAAACTTCCTAAGAAAAACAACGTACCCTTGGCTACCACTAGTTAGATATATGCAATGTTACCATTCAAGGTACTATGGCTAATTCGAGCACAAAGCAAGTGTAGATTGCAGTTCATTTCTCTAACAGTCCTTTGTCTATGTTATCTCTAACTCCTGCAGCTGTGTATGTTCTCATACTTCGAACAGAGCTGATTGTTTAAAATCATTACATTTACAGAATATAGCATTGTTCATTCATTTCTTCCTGACCTAGCAGATAATCACCTGCTTCTCAAGTACATTTCCAAAAGGCATAAACATGAATATTGCTGTGCTAGCATTTGCTAGGTCAGAGGGCATCTTGCAAGTTTCAGAAAGCACACTGCAGTTTCAAAAAGCATCGTTTCAGTCTCATATGAAACTCAACTGTATATAAAACAGTGCATATAAAATAGAATGAAAAACGTGTTAACTTATTTAGTTTCTAATTAGCATTAAGCATACACACATTAATACATATTTTTCTGACATTTCCCCCCTGTTAATACTTTTTAATTCTATTCTCAAAAGAATAAACAGTTTGCTTCTTCTCCTAACCTCTTCCATTCAGGATTTGCAGTTAAGAAAGTCATTCAGTTTAAACTTACGAAAGTGTTTCACATTCTAACAATTCTTCAATTTCAGTACTTTGATACAAAGTCTCAGAAACCGATATATCTATAAATTTTTTGATTAACTTTTTCATGCAGGAAATACCACAACAAATACATGCTCCCAATAGGAGTAATCCCACACAAATGGCAATCGGGATGTTCATTAGGATGGAACCCCACCCCCCCAAACAATTCTGGAAAAAGTCCGTCAGAGGGTTTGGGCCTGGTTTGGTCATGGCCGACACTTGCTGTATCACCTCAAGGTGGTCGTTTATCTCATGTTGATGATCAGGTATATACGCACAGCACTCTTCTTTGATTAAAGTGCACGTACCACCTCTCGCTGCTAGGGTAAAGTCAAGGGCCATTTGGTTCTGGAGCACTACAGTTCTCATAGCATTCAGTTCATCAGTTATCAATTCAAGAGCAGAAAAAGTTGCATTACTCATCACTTCGAGAAGTTTAGACAGTTTTCGCAGCTCCCAAATCGATTTCACTGCGCCATATGCAGGTAATATGCCTGCCCATGATATGACAGCATAACTCAAGTCCATGTGTGTCAGTTTGGTACCCACAGTATGATGGTCTTTCCAGCCCACCTCGATCTGTCCCACTGGATTTTCAGGCTTCCAGACAGCTTTCTTGGCCACATCTCAGGCATTTCGAATATTTCCCTGAGGCAAAACTGCAGTGTGTCGTATGGCCGGGACCAGGTACCCCAAAAAACAACTGCCGGACCAATTCTCAGGTAACCACTTATATGCTTTCTTACCACACACAAAATAACAATCCTCTACCTTAGTAGTTACTTTGTTACGAAATGGCTGCCCTGCATGAAACATTTTCCTATCTATTATAGATAGTTGTTTAAAAAGTACAGGATTACGTTGCACTTGTTCAATAGTCTTATGCATGGACTCAAGAAATTAGTCAGAATTTGAATTACAAGCTGTACCCATTTTGTTTGCTTTGGTATAACATTTGTAATGTACAGTCACATTGCACTTGCTCCAACCCACTTGAATTGTGTCATTCTTATAAAAACATACAATTCCCTTTTGTGTCACAGGCAGATACAGTGCTACCTTATCATATGCTTTAATAGCTACGGTGTCATAAATCAAATTTTCCCAGATCTCATTGACCCCTAGGGGGACTACAGTCATTAATAACCCCCCGTATGCTGTTGGTATGGCTGTGCAAATCCAGCAGTTCGAAACATTAAAAGTCTCAGCATACACACGTGTAATTGCCTGATAAGTGTTAAAGTTTGGGTGCCAGTCTATGGTCGGCTCATCACGTTTAATCATTTCAACTTTTGTGGCAGGAAAAAGGAAAGGCCACAACAAAAAGATCAATGTTATCAGTATAGCTACCAGAATAATTATGCAAATTTTCTGAGGTTGTTCTGCATCTCTGTTTGCTCTATACCTGGTCATTTTGTTCTCGTTGTACAACAGAAACAAGGTTTTTGTCCGGTTCAAAGTTCTTAACCAGTTTACAGTGTGTCAAATGAATCCAGGATGCTCGCTCCGCGATCTTGACTGCAGTGGGTGCCGACAGTAGTACCTGGTATGGCCCTTCCCACTTCGGAGAACTCCTGTTTTTTCTCTTCACCACCTTCACCAAGACCCATGCACCTGGGGCTACTGCTGCTTCCGATGGTCTTTTTTTCTCTTTATCTGAAACAGAATTTAACTGCAAAAGTTTGTTATTCAAAAATCGCCTCATATACCCTGCACGTGAACTGTCAGCCTCCTGCTCTGCAGGCATGAGAGGTTTCCATTGAGGTGTATAATATGCCTTCCCAAACAGAACTTCAAAAGGAGTTAACCCTTTTGCATTTGGAACAGTTCTCATGCTCAACAGTGCCAGAGGTAAACAGTACACCCAGTTCTTTTGTGTCTCACTAGTCAATTTTCTAAGCTTGTTTTTCAAAACCCCATTATGCCTCTCTACTAATCCTGCAGATTGGGGGTGGTATGCACAATGTTTTTCAGAGAAATCCCGAAATAACGGCTAAGTTGTTGTATAGTTTGATTTACAAAGTGCGTGCCATTGTCACTATAAATCTTTTCCAGTATGCCAAATCTAGGAATAATTTCTTTAACGAGGACTTTTGCAACAGTAGCTGCATCTAGATTTTTAGTTGGAAAAGCTTCCACCCATTTGGAAAACATATCTATAATGACAAGGCAGTACTTCTTATTTTTGCATTTGTTCAGTTCTATAAAATCCATACAAATAGTATGGAATGGATACAGTGGTATGGGGAAACTCCCTTGCTTAGGTTTCAATGCCCCTTGTGCATGATGCTTGTTACAAACATGGCATGCTGCACAAACATTTTTTGTGTAGTTTGTAAATCCATACGTCGTAAACACTCGATTCACTAACTGTACCATCCCCCCTGTTGAGACATGGCACTGCCCATGGCTCAGCAAAGCTGCATATCTAAACAAGTTAGATGGTAAAATCGGTTTCTTCTCTTTGGAGATGTACCGTCCCTTTTCAAGGATTGCTCCTCGTTTTATCCACTTCTGTTTTTCTACATTTGTAGTAAGTGTCTGTATTGTTTTTAACATTTCTAAGTCTAAAATCTCAGATGGTTGTAATTCCTCACTCAAAAGAAAAACGTCTGAAGCTGAAGCTGCTTGTTTTCAGCTGTATCAGCCCTTGCATTACCTTTTGAAATTCTATCCTGTTGCTTGGTATGAGCTACGCATTTGCAAATAGCTACTTTCTGAGGTAACTGAATAGAGGCTAACAAGTCTAAAATAAATTGCGCATGGCTAATTGGTTTACTAGTAGATGTTATCATTCCTCTATTTTTCCACTGCTGCGCAAAAACATGTACAATAGAAAAAGCATACTGACTGTCAGTAAAAATGTTTACTTTCTTACCTTTTGCTAAGGTACATGCCCTTGTCAAGGCAATCAATTCTGCTGCTTGTGCAGATAAGTTGTGTGGTAAAGACTTTGCTTCTAAAATCTCAGTATGAAAAACTACTGCACCCCACTAGATTCTGTCCTGTAGGACCCCTCCTGCACGAGCCATCCACATAATATGTCACCTCGGCATCATCCAAGGGAACATCTGTAAGGTCTTTTCTAGGTAGTGTCTTTTGCTCAATCTCCTGCAGGCAGCAGTGTGGTTTGCCATCTGCAGGGGTTGGGAGCAAGGTTGACGGATTCAAAGTTGTGCATCGTTCAATTGTCATATGAGGTTGACTCAACAGTATAGTCATACAGGAAAGATGTCTAGCAGGAGAAAGATATGCTACTTTTTCTTGCAGTAAAATAATCACGACTGCATGAGGCACTCTCGATGTGAGAGGGTGGAACAATACTACTGAGGCTGAAGCCTGCACTGCCATTGCAGCTGCGACTACTGCTTGTACACAGTGGAGCAAGGATCGCGCCACTGGGTCTAGCTGTGATGAATAGTAAGCTATGGGGCGTTGTTTGTCCCCATGCTGTTGTGTTAACACTGATGTCATATAACCTTGCTTACAGTCTACAGTTTGGAAAAATCACTTATGATAGTTTGGTAATCCTAAAACTAAGGAAGAAGCTATCAGTTGTTTCAGTTTGTAGAAAGCTGATTCTGCTTCTGGTGTCCACTGTAATAAATATTGTGCTGCCATCGGCTTTTTGAATATCAAGTTAGTCAGTGGAGCAGATTCCAAAGCATAGTTTGGAATCCAACTCCGACAAAAGTTAGTAGTACCCAGGAAGGACATCATTTCCTTCTTGGTAGTTGGTTTAGGTGCTTGTAATATTTCTGTTTTTCTGTCTTCATCTAATATTCTGCCTTCTTTGGATATTATATATCCCAGGTATTTGACCTGTTTTTTCCAAAGTTGCAGTTTGTTTTTGTTTACCTTGTGTCCTTGAGTGGCTAAAAATTGTAATAATGCTATGGTATCCTCCCTGCATTCTTGCTGGGTGGGGGCTGCCAGCAGAATGTCTTCTACATAAAGTAAAATCTGACTGCCTTTAAGTGGGATAAATCCCACCAGGTTACTTGTCATTTCTTGTGTGAATATTGTTGGACTTTCACAATATCTCTGTGGTATTCTCGTATATGTATACCGTTTTCCCTGAAATGTAAATGCAAACAAATATTGGCTGTCAGGGTGTATTGGTATTGAGAAAAATGCATTGCTAATATCTACCACAGAAAAATACTTCTGTTGAGGTTTCAAATCATTCAATAAAGTGTGTGGATCTGGCACCGTAGGTGCCCTGGGTATAACTGCGTCATTTACAGCTTGTAAATCTTGGACCATACGCCATTCTCCGTTTGCTTTCCTAACAGGAAATAAGGGTGTATTACACGGTGAATCAGGAGATTCTTTTAAGACTCCTTCCTTAAGTAAGGCTGCTATTATAGGTTTGATTCCTATTTGTGCATCCTTTCTTAAGGGATACTGTCTCTTTTGAGGTCTAAATGCTGATTTTGGCCTGATAGTAACTGGTCCTGCTGTACGAATAAGTCCTACATCTGATTTCCCTGTTGACCAGAGAGTCTCTGGTATGTCTCGTAAGGCTTTTTCCTCTTCCTCTAGTAAGAGTGCTACTCAGCTATCCTCACTTGCCTGTGAGTGTACAGCTGGGTGTGTCTGTGTTATCCAATTTAATTTCTGCTTTTGTACTCCTTGTTCAGAGAGTTCTAACTTTGTCTGTTTTTCCCACCTTGTGACTTTTTCTCCTAGGTCTGCCCACTTTAAATTTCTATCTTTAGTTAAACTTACATGTGGTAATCGATTAGATTTGTAAAGTGTTAGGAATACCTGGGGCAATGAACAGCTTACTACACTGTTTCCTTCTGTGTCCCAGTACAAGTTTCATAATACTAACCTATTAGCATGGTTTCTAAACAGTTCTTGCTCATATTCTTTATCAGGTCCTGGTCTGTTACAGTAATATAGAGTGCAATGCAACAAATGCTGTTTATCAGTGTCAAGGGAGGGGGATTTACTGATGGCTACGTTCATCAGTTCTTCGGTTACTGCCCCTGGACCAGTCGTAACTAAGTCCTGGCTGTACCAATAAAATGTTTCACCCTCCAGTCGCACTACAAATGTATCCATTTGTCGCTGTGCCTCTATACCCTGCATAGTTGGAACTACGGCTATGCCAAATATCTGCATTAGGTCTCTTCCCAAGAGATTCACTGGGCATTTTGCAGAAACAACAATTTTGCTTTCCTGGGTCATCCCTGAAACTGGGTCAGTTATCGCTATGTTGTGGGAGAGTGGCTTCCGATACAGCTGTCCATTAGCTGCTTTCACTAATATGTAGTCCAGTGATTCTGAATTTTCTGGTAGTTTAGAAGGATGTATCAGGGTCCGTGAAGCCCCTGAGTCACACAGGAATTTGACTTCCCTCCCCTCTACCAGAAGTGTAACTTCCGGTTTTGTGTCTGCTAAGTAGAGCTCTAGGCTCAACAATGCTAAGTCCAAAATTTCATTTTCTTCATTATCTATGAATTCATGTACGTCCTCTATTTCTTCTGTCACATCCTCTACCCTTTCTATCACATTTACATTTGTCTTTTCTCGTTTATTCCTATCCAGTGATTCTTGACTGTCATATAGTCATTCCTCACCCTCCTTGTCTTCTGTGGTTACCTTTTTATTTTGTCTGCAATCCCTTGCTAAATGTCCCTTTTTCCCGCATTTGAAACATTCACCCCTTTTCTTTCTTTCTTCAAAGTCTTCTGATCGCTTATCAGATTGCTTATATCCCTGGGTATTTTTCTTACCTTTCTTCCCAGTTTGTACTACAAAGACTTCTGATCCGTCTTCTACTGCAAATACTTGAGTTTTCTTTTTCTTTTTGCTATTAAAATGCCTTTCGGCATGTCTTGCATATTCAAGTAATGACTGTAATCTACTTGTATGATGATCTACCATGTGCTTTGTAATAAAGCTGCTAATGGGCGCAATACTGCTTTTAAAAATGCATTCTTTAGCTGTTGCTCATATGGGGAATCGTGTGTTTGATCTTCAGGTACCTGCATTCCACAATGGTTATTAAAACCTTCTAATAATCTGGCATAATATCTATCAACAGTTTCACCTTCTTGTTGTATGCATTGATTAATGCAAGTCCAATCAGCCCTAGGCTTCCATTTCTCAGAGATTCAGTCTGTCAGACCTTTCACTCTGTTGTCCAGTTCTACGTTACTATGTGGGAGTGGTCTAAGCTCTGTGTCTCGGGGATTCCAGTTGCCACTGATCATGTGCCAATCTGGACCTACGATTTGTCTAACTACTTTCTCTACTTCTTCTCCATTCAAATGGTAACTTAACCTCATACCTTGTAAGTCTTCTAAGAATTTTCTAAAATTAGCTTTTGGATGGGGAATTCCCTCTGTGGCTTTCTGGATGTCTTCCGGTGTCCACGGTCTATATACTAGAAGAGTTGAATCCTGTCCTGCCTGTCCTGCCTGTGGATTTGGTACTTCTATGAGTGGACATATCTCTTATAACCAAGAAGTAGGTACGGTTACTATAAAGGCTGTCTACCCCAAATATGTTGTTCGTTGTAACATTTCCAATTACGCCACTTAAAAATGAAAACGTTTAGCAATAATCATCACCAATGGCTACAACAAATAACTCATTTTATTGTAGCACAAAAACACTTGAAATGACATAAAACATATAAAAGTAAAGAACAGATTTAGCGCTTTCGTCTCCCACTGGAGACCTCTTCAGAATCAATGAAACTAGTTCTTGTTGTTCCTTATATAGTATAGTCAATTAATTACAATTGTTTAATTGATCAATCAAGTGAATCTAGTTTGAATAAATCAATCAAATGCGTACTAGTTACTGAAAAACAGGCTGGCTATACCTTAGTAGAGGTGCTATTAGAAAAAATACACATTCTTTAATTCAGCATAATGTATAACATATAAAGCATAAAAATATATAAAAATATATAAAAAGTCATTTTTTGTGCTCTTTTTGTTCTTACTTGTATGAGCAATAAAAAATAAACCCTTTTCACGTATGTATGAAAAATGTAAAAATAAATAAATGAATAAATAATATAATAAATAATATAACGTAAGGCATATAATAAAATATTTTGACACATAATCATCCAAGGCAAGATTCTCACTTCCTCATCGAAAAAATACCTATATATGTTTATACTATAAATCCCTTTAATAAAATACAATCACCTATTTGACAATATAAACGTGCATACAATTCTGCATATTACCCCATAGTGATAGTTCTATAAATTGTTCCATAAATTGTAATTATAATTAATTATATAAATAAATACATATGTGTAAATATATAAATAAATAAATAAATAAGATACACTCATCTATACAATATTTAAAATAATGTTTAAAATAATACATTTCTATAGTGTAATAATTTTTTAACTTCTATTTAATTACTTAAAAAATCCTGTCTTCTAAAACCTAAACCATTCCCTAAATAGTACTTCTCTCAATAATAAATTCTCTTGAAAATAATTGTAAGATTTTATTTACAAATTTTATTTGCAATTTTATTTCTTTTAGGGTCATCAGATAATATTTTAAGAGCCGGTGTAATGGAGACATGGTCATTCAAACCCTTTCCATAACATACATCCATTTTCAACTGCCAAATTATTTCTCTATACTCTAACCTAGTCTCCCAATCACTGCCTCTTTCTAAGTGTTCCACTTCCTCCAATACCCAAAATTTAAAGTTAGCTTGCTGACATGTAAGGGAGTGTGTATAAAGCGCATTATTCACATCTTTTCTATTGATATCCCTAATATGTTCGTATATTCTCTTCCTCAAGTGTCTTTCCGTCTTTCCTACATAGAATCCCTTACAATGTTTACAATATGCTATATATACCACTCCTTTGGTATAACAACTGCTATATTTTCTTGCTTTTAAAGTCATACCTAAACTGGTAATCCACAATGTTTTCTCATCCACTATGAAGGGGCATTGTGGGCACCTACCACATCTAAATGTACCCCTTCTGTTGGATACTACTTCCCCTGCCTCTGAATATTTCTTTTTCTCAAAAATATTCTTTAAGTTCTGATTCCTTCTATAACTATATGTCAGCTTATTTTGAAAAACTGTTACTCTAGTGGGCATTATTTAATTGACTATACTATATAAGGAACAACAAGAACTAGTTTCATTGATTCTGAAGAGGTCTCCAGTGGGAGCCGAAAGCGCTAAATCTGTTCTTTACTTTTATATGTTTTATGTCGTTTCAAGTGTTTTTGTGCTACAATAAAATGAGTTATTTGTTGTAGCCATCGGTGGTGATTATTGCTAAACATTTTCATTTTTAAGTGGAGTAATTGGAAGTGTTACAATGAACAACATATTTGGGGAAGACAGCCTTTATAGTAACCGTACCTACTTCTTGGTTATAAGTGACTGTTGACTCATGGACTATTGTTTTATTTGGACATATCTCTTCTTCACTCATAGCTTGTGAATTTTTCTTCATTTCATATAATTCAATATCCCCTTTTAAGTTGCGTGTTCGAGACCTGGTCTCGATAGGATCTCTGACAAACGGTTTTGGTTTTGCAGGAACAGCTGAGTATAGCGGAGGTGGATCAGCTTGTCCACTTGCATCATATTCCGAGGAGGGGCTGTTGCTATTACCAAGTTACCGTCTTCTTTATCTAAGAACATTGCTTTTGAATTTTTAATCTTTTGTTCCCTGCGGTTTGCTTCCTCAAGCCACCTGTGTGCCTGAGGGACTCCTAATTGTCGTTGCTTTTTTAGCTGACCTTTCGCATCTGTTTTAAGTTGTCTAACAAGTTTAATAAGTGAAGGTTTATCTAAATTACAGTCAAATTTGTATTTATCAACCCATTTTGTATAATACTTAACATTATTGGCATGCTGTAATTGCATATATTTCGCATCTTCGGTTAGATGCGGGTCTCGGGAACTTTTCGTGCACTGATTTCCCATGTTGCTTTAGCTAAGTTAGAAATTGTTACGGAACCCTTCTTATCACGTGGTACCACGATTTTACACCTTTTCACAGTTTATCTAGAATAACTGCCTACCTATTCTGTTTCCCTGATCTATGACAAGATAGCAATCTTTTTGTCCCTGATCTGCACCTGCAAATCTCCCTGACAAAACAATACTGTAACAAGTCCCTCATCTAAAACAGGAAAAAGGTAAATTCCTCCTTACTTGACCCTTCGTGTGTTGATCCACCGGAACGTTGACTCGTCCTCCAATCCCAGATCAGAAACAGTGGCTGACCTTTTTCGAATGACAATTCAGTCGGAGGTCTTTCAAGACAAAAAAGCCGATGTGGCCACTTCTCCGTATGGGTACATGCCACTGGGCCCAATTCTGACCTGAGCCTAGAGTGAGAGATACTTTCCAGTCCGAAGGACCAAAACTGTCAAAGGAAAAATATACTTTAAAAATGATCAAAACACGGTAGGTTCAGGTTAAGGCACTTTAATCTTGCAGCAAGGAGACAAAAACGTGCTAATATAGAGTTTGTCTAACTAGAATCAGGAAATGCAGACATTTTTATACACTTTCTAATAAGACATTGCCTACCAAGCTGACGTAGTGAATCACAAGTTTTGTCATCATCATTTTGTAGTGGTTGTTTTTACAATATTCTGCTGGTACTATCAATTTTTATGAGAAACTTCCTAAGAAAAACAACGTGGCCTTGGCTACCACCGGTTAGATATATGCAATGTTACCATTCAAGGTACTATGGCTAATTCGAGCACAAAGCAAGTATAGATTGCAGTTCATTTCTCTAACAGTCCTTTGTCTATGTTATCTCTAACTCCTGCAGCTGTGTATGTTCTCATACTTCGAACAGAGCTGATTGTTTAAAATCATTACATTTACAGAATATAGCATTGTTCATTCATTTCTTCCTGACCTAGCAGATAATCACCTGCTTATCAAGTACATTTCCAAAAGGCATAAACATGAATATTGCTGTGCTAGCATTTGCTAGGTCAGAGGGCATATTGCAAGTTTCAGAAAGCACACTGCAGTTTCAAAAAGCATCTTTTCAGTCTCATATGAAACTTAAACTCAACTGTATATAAAACAATGCATTTAAAATAGAATGAAAAACATGTTAACTTATTTAGTTTCTAATTAGTATTAAGCATACACACATTGATACATATTTTTCTGACAATTCAGTCAGAGGGCTTTTCAGATAAGAAGAACCGATTTGGTTTCTTCCCCGTACGGTTTCAACCACCTGGCCAGTCTGATCCGAGGTGAAGAGAGGGTTCTGGTCTGAAGGATCAATCCGTCAAAGGAAAAAAAAACTTCAAAGACCAATTCACGTTAGGTTCAAGTAAGGCACCCTTTATTACTTGCAGCAAGGAGACAAAGCATGTAGGCACAAGGTTTGTCTGAATTATTGGTGATTAGTATGTTATTCTTATACAGTTCTCTTCCTGTCACACAGAAAATGTTACCATTCTATTGCTGACGTAGTTAGACACAGCTTTCTGTATGTTCTACAGAAAATGTTGCTAGACTTATTGCTAACCAAGTTAAATTATCTGCTGTTTTGCAAAACATTTTGAGAAAAACAACCTGGCTTTGGGCTTATTTTAGTCCATTTCAACTTTTCAATTCTTCAGTTTTACTATTCTAATAAATGTGTTACATTTTGTCTAGATTCAAGGTACAATGTTAAGTTGTCAATCTTGTCTTCATTCTTGCTGGATGGGTTCGGAGCCAATCCTCGGCTCCGACTCGGCCACTTACTAAAGCTCGAGCTAATTTTACCAGCTCGAGGCAACCCTATATCCCATGATGCAAGGCGAAGACTACCCAGATCTCGTTTGCCGCTTTCGCTTACGAGGTGCCTCTTTTACCAGCTCCAGGTAAGTTTCTTCAAATTAAGACTTTTAGTCTCATCCCTTTTAGATTTAATCACCTTATTTGTTGTGTGAACCCTTAACGTTTAATTTAACCCTATTCCCGTTAGTGTTCCGTATTTTTCTGGTTATTTATCCCTTCCCCTAGGTTAGGCCTTAAACCTCCCCCTTTCCTAATTTTTCCTGTCAGGGATTCTGTGTGTGTTTGAGTGTGTTGTATCCCTGTTTAAATTATTTTTTTTTATTATTATTGGATTGGGTGTTATTTTGCATGTGTGTCTGTGTTTCCTTTTGTTACTTGTGTTTCGTCGACACAGCTATGTCGAAGGACACAAAGGTCTCAGGCTTCAAGAAGTGTGACTCGTGCTGTCAGAAGATGTCTCTGACAGACGGTCACACTTCTTGTGTTTACTGCCTGGGACCTCTGCACCTGCAGGACTCTTGTGCTATCTGTCATGCCTTCAGCCCAAGAGTCCTGCAGGAGCGCAGAAATAAATTAATATTGAGGGGCTTATTAAAGCCTGAGAGCTCTCCGACTAAGTCGGCTCCGGGGAAGCCCTCGAAACCAGTTAAGCCTTCGGCTTCAAGTCCTAAGCCATCGGCTACTGGTTCTCCTT
Organism: Protopterus annectens; assembly: GCF_019279795.1. Lineage (NCBI taxonomy): Eukaryota > Metazoa > Chordata > Ceratodontiformes > Protopteridae > Protopterus > Protopterus annectens. Next base: position 1,566,967,951 of record NC_056741.1, read on the forward strand.
CAGTGTCGAGATCGGCTCCAGCCGGAGCCGATCCTTCTATATTAGAAGTTACAGTATCGGCTCCATCCAGCGCCGATGCTGCTAAATCTGGGCACTCAGTGTCGGCTCCGGCTGGAGCCGACGTATCCTCGGCTCCTTCGGCTCCACCTATCTCCAAAAAGAGATCACAATCCCCCTCATTGGAATCGATACGTTCGGCTCCGAGATCACCCCTGCTCTCGGAGCAGAGCCATCGGAGCCGTTCTTCTCCGTCTTCCAGGCTGTCCGATCACGACCTTGAGAGAGTGGTGAGTAGACTATTAAAGTCTCAGGCATTGGCCCAAATGCTCCAGAGCCCGTCTCAACAGACGATCGCTATCACACATCCACCTAACATTCCTCCTTCGACTCTCTTACAGAGCTCGGAGCCGGAGCTCCTCGGAGCCGTGACTGTTGTGACTTTGGAGCCGATACCACCCCCCCCTTTTGGCTTCATCATCCTCTTCTCCGATTTCCTCCTTGAGACCTTCATTGGAGGGATCCGGGCGTCTGGTCTCTCTCATCGGCTCCGAGGGGGCGAGTGGCATCGGACCCTTGTCCAACCCCGTTCTCCCTCTCGGGGCTTTGGCATTGGTGAGCTCAGCCCCGACATTGGCCTCGGAGCCATCCCTGTCGGTGAGGCCTGGAGTTCCTATCTCTTCGGAGCGGGAACCTTCTGGCCTCTCTGACGGGGGAGCCTTCGAGGTGATGAGGAGTGTACTAGCCCCTGGGCGTAGTCAACGGTCAGTTTCATCAGCTCCTCCCACTACAGTGCCTGCTGACGTCTCTTCCCACTCTCTTGCTCCCGGACCCAGAGATCCAACGCCTCAGGTTTCCCCATTGGGAATATCTTCCTCTTCCGAGGCTTCTCCTGATCCGTCAGGTGAACCTCCGTGTAAGAGGACATGTAAGAGGAAACATCTAGACTCCCCCGAGTCTATTACATTACTGACTTGGATGAGTCGGAGGGATCCCCAAGGTCCTCCTCTGAGGATGTCTCTTTCTCAGACATCCTTGAACTCCTTAAGCAGAGGGGGAACTGGCCTTCCCTTAATCCTTCCGAGGACGAGTCAGTATACCTGGAGACGTTCGGGTCTCGACCCTCCACCTCCTGGGTGTCTCCGCCTTTCGACCCTCTTATGGACGTGGTGGCTCAGAAGGCGTGGATGGCCCTGGATTCGGTGGAACCTATTCCTCGGAGGCCTTCTAAATTCATTACGGCCTCACCTGATAGGCAATATTTGACAAAAGGTGTCCCGGTTGATGCCATGGTGGTGGCTGCAGCCACCAAGAAGGAACTAGCTGATCCTTCAGTACCTGTCCATCCTCCTAACAAGGATTCTAGGACTATGGATAGGTACGGCAAGTGGATTTTTTCTTCAGCGACCTTTGCCTTGCGATCGCTGAACTACTTGTGTCACTTCACCCGCCTTCAAAGAGATGTTCTTAAAGAGTTGGGAGAAGTTTTACAGGATCCGTCAGCTGCTGGGTCTCAGGATAAGATTAACTCACAGCTAGGAATCCTAAACTCCATTGTTAACTCCTCCATGCGGCTCATTTCATATGCAGCCGATGGAGCGAGTAGGGCCGCAGGCACAGGAGTGGCTTTAAGGTGTCAGTCCTGGATGCGGCTTTGTAATTTTGCAGACCCCTTCAAGGCGTCCTTCACAAACTCTCTTTTTGATGGTTCGACCTTGTTCGGACCTCAAGTGAAAGACACCTTTACTAGATGCGAACAAGATGGCAAGACTCTTTTTGCCGTAGGAGTCCGTTTCTCCACCCCTTCAAGACCTTACCCAAAAGGTCAGAAGGGAGGGAAAATGTGGTTCCGCAAATCTCAAGGAGTCACGCATGACGCACGAGGTCAGTTTACCCCCAGAGGCAGAGGGGGTAACAACAACAGACGCCACCCTAGGGGCAGAGGGGGTCCGCAGAATCAGGGTAGCAGGGAGCCTCTCTCTGACAAACCCTTCCAGCATCCCTGAGATGTTGCCCGATTCTCCACCTTCGGAGGCAGTCGGGGGAAGAATATCGCTGTACCCAAAAGCCTGGCTTTCCCTTTCTCAAGACAAATGGGTACAGTCGATTATATCCAAGGGTTACAAAATTCCCTTTATTCAAACCCCAGTTCAGCAAAAGGGAACCCTTCCAGACGTTCCACCTGGTCTAAGGGAACTAGCAGTACCAGAGATATCAAAACTGCTAGCAAAAAGAGCCATCCAGCCAGTCCCAGCAGACCAAATAGGATCCGGAATCTACTCAAGGTTCTTTTTAGTACCAAAAAAGACAGGGGACTGGAGACCAATATTAGATCTCAGCAAACTAAACAAGTTTGTAAAGAAAACAAGATTCCGGATGGTCACGCTTCAGTCCATTCTACCCTTTCTTGGCAAGGACAATTGGATGTGCTCGGTGGACCTTCAGGATGCGTACTATCACATAAAAATTCACAGGTGCTCCAGAAGGTTTCTCCGCTTTCGGCTGGGGGCCAGTCACTTCCAATTCAGAGCCCTGCCATTTGGACTCACTACAGCCCCCAGAGTGTTCACCAAATGTATGGCAGTGGTTACGGCTCACCTGAGACATCAAGGATTCCAGGTGTTTCCATATCTAGACGACTGGCTCCTCACTGCCACCACCAGGCATCAACTTCTCCAAGCCAGAGATTACACCATTCACATTTGCAGAGGGCTAGGGATTTCTATAAATTTCGAAAAATCTGCCTTGTCGCCCTGTCAATCTATTACCTTTATAGGCGCCAAATTGGACACCGTACAACTTTCAGCAAAGTTAACAGACCAAAGGATCTTGGATATTCTAAACCACATCCATGTGATTCTTCACAGTGACAAAATTCAGGCCAGATTTGCTCTGAAAGTATTGGTCTTATGGCGGCCGCTATAACACTTCTTCCCCTTGCCCACTTTTACATGCGTCTCCTACAATGGATGCTGTTCGCCCAGTGGTCCTTTCAACGACTTCCCATGCGTCACAGGATCATAATAACTCCAATTTGCAAAAGGCATCTGACCTGGTGGATATTATCCCCTCAAGTCCATCAGGGCAGATCCTTTGTTCCTCCCGCCCCGGTCACCACGGTTACATTGGATGCCTCCCTGATCGGGGGGGGGGGCATTATCAGGGCAGGATGGTCCATGGCACTTGGCAACCTTTTGAATGCCACCTGCACATAAATGTCCTGGAGATGAGAGCAGTACTTTTAACGTTGCAAGCTCTCCACGACTCTCTTCCCTTGGGAACTATTGCAGTCCAAACGGACAATATGTCCATAGTGTGGTATATCAACAAGCAGGGCGGAACCAAGTCCTATCCACTGTGTCGAGAGGCACTCAGACTTTGGCAGTGGGCAATCTCTTCTCAGCGGTTTCTGATAGCAATGCATATCCCCGGGAAATCCAACATCATAGCGGACAGGTTGAGCAGAGCTATTCTCATGCCTCACGAGTGGTCTCTCAAACAATCTGTGACGGGAGAGATTTTTTAGAAGTGGGGCCTTCCTTGCTGCGATCTTTTTGCTACCCCTCAAAACAGCAAATGTCCTGACTTCTTCTCTCTCTTCCCCCTTCCATGCCATCCCCCCAGAGACACTCTAATCCAAGATTGGCCCCGGGGACTTCTCTATGCCTTTCCTTCTTTCCCTCTAATACCACAAGTAATTCAGAAAGCAACCGCCTTGAGAGCCAAGATGATTCTCATTGCCCCTTATTGGCCTCGACAGATATGGTTTCTGTTCCTACATCGTTATCTTTTGGTACAGCCATGGCATCTGGACCCGGTTCCAGATCTTCTGACCCACCAGTCGGGGCAGCTGCACCAATCCATACCTTCTCTCAACCTCACTGCTTGGTTGCTCCACTTCCATCCCTAGCCAGGCTTCCTATGATTTCTAATCCCGTCCGGGATATCATAGTAGCTTCCCTTAAATCTTCCACCAGAAGGATTTACACTAGTAAATGGCAACGTTTCTCCTTCTGGGCAAAAGCTAGGAACATAGATCCCTTTACTGCTCCGATTCATTCGGTCTTGAACTTCCTAGCCGAGATTTTTCATTCAGGATCTTCTTCCTCCACAGTAAAAGTTCAGCTGGCAGCCATTTCAAATTTTCATATAGGCTTTTTGGACCACAACATTATGTCACATAAACTTTGCAAGGCTTTTCTTAGAGGTATCTTTTTACTCAAACCTCCGATTAGAGACCCCCCACCACAGTGGGATCTAAATTTAATTTTAACATCCTTGATTCTTCCCCCTTTCGAACCTGCGGCTGCCTGTTCATTGAAATTTCTTTCTTGGAACACACTCTTTCTAGTTGCCATTACTTCTGCCAGGAGAGTATCTGAGCTTCATGCCCTCTGCATTCGTCCTCCCTACTTAATCTTCCACAAAGACAGAGTTTCTCTAAGGACTAATCCGTCTTTCTTACCCAAAGTGGCATCGCAGATGAACTTAAATCAATCCATTGATCTTCCAGTTTTTTTCCCAAATTATTCTGATAGAGCGGAACAAAAACTACATTATCTTGATGTTCACCGCCAACTCAGATATTATCTGGACAGAACTAAACATTTTAGGAAATCTGATCAACTGTTTTTATCCTATGCAGAGAACAGGAAAGGCCTTCCAGTCTCTAAGGTAACTCTATCTAGATGGCTGTCTTCTGTGATTACTTGCATTTATCAGCTCAGAGGCAAAGAGTTGATTTCTAGGCCAAAAGCCCATTCTACCAGAGCTCTAGCTACATCTACAGCTTTTCAAGCTAGACTTCCAATAGACACTATTTGTGCAGCAGCCACATGGGCCTCTCCTCATACCTTTGTTTCACATTACAAATTAGACTTGGCCTCCAGAGACAGAGCGAATTTTGGTTCCACCGTTCTCAAGAGTCTGTTCCATTGAGCCACCCAGGATAGAGGTGCTAGGGACGCGGTCCCATCCAGCAAGAATGAAGGCGAGATTGACAACTTAACATTAAGAAGTTATGTACCTACCATAACGTTCCATGTTAGTTGTCTTCTCTCGCCTTCTTTCTTGCGTCCCGCCCACCATCCCCCTAGCCTGGTCAGACCGAGAAGATTGTGCCTCTTCTCTTAAGAGGCTTTATCCATTTTTCTAGCTAATCAGATTTCTAGTGTCACTAGATTAGGTTGATCCTTTTTCAGGGGATTATGATTATTATTATTGTCATTTTTAGTATTATTACCTCTTCCTCCTCCTCTCCATTTGTAGGAATATATTGCATAATTTCCTTAGCTACCAAACGAGATCTGGGTAGTCTTCGCCTTGCATCATGGGATATAGGGTTGCCTTGAGATGGTAAAATTAGCTCTCGAGCTTTTGTAAGTGGCCGAGTCGGAGCCGAGGATCGACTCCGAACCCATCCAGCAAGAAAGAAGGCGAGAGAAGACAACTAACATGGAATGTTATGGTAGGTACATAACTTCTTATTTCTAGCTTTGGTACAAGTAATACTGACTACGGTTTAAACTTTCAAGCATCTGTTGTTTTCTTTATCAATAGCTTCTAGCAGCTGCATGTTTTCTCATGGCATAAGCAGAAACGAATATCCCTTTGTTAAGTTTCATGACTTTAGCAGAAATTAAATGCTTCTTATTATTTTCATGACATTAGCAGAAATTAAATGCTTCTTAAGTTTCTAATAGCTGTGCAGATTCATGCAGTGTGAACAGAATAAATGTATTAACCCTTTTAAACCTCGAATGCACTAAGCATGCATATTACTATTACATTTTTTTCTAACACCCTTCTTCATGCCCAAGGTAGTATCCAGTGTGGCTTTTAATCAGTCCATTCATTTGCCAACCTTCTTTTCTAATCTACAGAATAAAGGGGAATGGATACTGCACTCCTTATATGTGCACAGACAACTTAGATTTTAATTGGACAGGACTATACCTCAAAGGAAATCTGAACAACTGCTGGTGGCATTTGCTGCAGGGGCAGAGGGGAAGGCTATTTCAAAGCAAACCATTTCTAAATGGATAGGCCATTGCATTCATTTCTGCTATAAGCACGATAGAAAACCTATCCCACAGGAGATTAGACCACATTCAACCAGGGCTGCATCTACCTCTACAGCCTTTCTCAGAGGTGTCCCTACCAGGGACATCCTAGAAGCTGCCTTCTGGAGTTCTGTACATACTTTCACCAAGAATTACCATTTGCCAATCTTCTCTAAATCCAGAGCTGGCTTTGCCACTGCAGTCTTGCAGGGCCTTATAGCTGGTCCTAATGCTATCTAAATTCCTCCTCCCATCCTTAGCTTTGGGAATCTAGCCAAATGTGGTGACTGCAACAGTGAAACACGAAGAACATAGTACAGTTGTGTACACTTACCATAAATGTAGATGTTCAAGTGTATTCACTGTTTCAGTCCTAGTTACCCTCCCTCCAACCCCCTGACTTCTTTTGGCTATACCTCTATTCTCCTTTACTATGCTTAAAAGCTTTTTGGTGTATTTGCTTTTTTGTTGGAGGTATAACCTTGCATATATACATAAATAAATAAATATATATATATATATATATATATATATATATATATATATATATATATATATACATATATATATATATATATATATATATATATATATATATATATATATATATATATTTATTTATTTAATTGCCTCCCATTAAGGGGGCACCTGACATCTGGGACAAGAAAAACTGATGTAATGGCATCGATTGCATGCTTTATACCCCTGACTACCTGACGTCACGTTAGATGAGACAGCAACTGATGCAGGATCCAAGACTTTGATAATCAAGCCGACTGAGGGTTACTGCAAGCAGATAACCCAAATGTGATGACTGCAACAGTGAATACACTCGAACATCTACATTTATGGTAAGTGTACACAACTGTACTTTACCTCCTACTGCACCTCTAGGCATCAAATGTTGCTTGTTTATATTTGCATTAATATATTATTTGCATTAATAATTCCAAAACTATGCTACATACAAGGTATCACAATATTTTATCTTGAAGCGCATATGATGGCAAACACAACTGCATTGATATTTGACCTCTGCCAGTGGGTATTTGTTAGAACTGTAAGGTGATAACTTCATTTTTTAGAGATTCAAGCCACACCCAGTGGGAACTAAAGGTACACAGTCAAAAGAGCTGTGTACTGGAGGGAATGAGTTGTTAATGTAGACTGCTGTGTAAAATTGCCTGTCTAGATTGTTCCTTAAAGAACTATTATATACCTGTGCTAAACTGAGCCAGGAACTGTTATATACTTGTGCTAAACCTGCCAAGTGTGTTTTAGTCCCTTATATATGGATTGCACCCACTGGTAATAGGTTAGGAAATGTTTGGTACACATGCCAGGGTCACCTTATCTTGAAACAATACTAACAGTAAATGTAGGCTCCTGTGTAAAACTGCCTACCTGATTGAAAGAACAGTTATATACTTGCGCTAAAGTTTCACGGAGCTGGCCAAAGTTCCTTGGAAGTGCATAACACCAGCTGGTAACAGTGTCAGTCAGATGGGAAATGTTTCATACAGGGATATACTTTGCTGAGTTTAAGTATTGCTAAGTGCTGGAACATTAATCTGAGTGATATACTAACAGTAATTTATTTAAGTATTGTGGCACAGATAGATTCAGTACTATATATATATTTTTGTGTGTGTGTGTGTGTGTGTGTGTGTGTGTGTGTGTGTGTGTGTGTATATATATATATATATATATATATATATATATATATATATATATATATATATAAAAACACAATATTTGTTTGACTGTATACTGTTGCTGTAAGACTTCAGATAGCTGACATGTCATGTGCTGGAGTAAGCTGAAAGTGGTGTTTTGACCCAAAAATCAGGAAAGAACTTTATTTCTCCTGCACTTATTGATATCTGTTGATTTCTGCTGGTTCAGGGTTATGTTTTTAGTTTTATTTTAAATTTGTTTATCAGAGTGGAGCACTGATCCCACTGGATTTATTTCAGTCTCAGCCGGGGGAAACTCATTGGATGCATGACATTTTGTACAGAGTGAGTTGCAAAATGCATTATATGCATATATTAAACATAAAAATTGAATACTAGAGATAGCTTAAGAGTATAAAGGCAACAGGAAAATGTGATTATATACAGAGTGACTTAAAAAACACAGTGTGTGTGTGTGTGCATATATATATGGTTTCACTTTATAGATTAGTACTAGGCTAACTACCCTTGTGGGGCTTTTCAATGTGAGAATCAAACCCTGCACCTTCTGTCTATAAGGTAAACACCTTAACCATTATGCCATCCTCCCACAATCTCGTCATAGTGAAATATCGAATTTCAATATCTCGAGACTATAAAGCCGAATTTTCAAAATACCAAAACCCCAAAACCACGAAATTCAAAATTGCGAATGTAAACACGACATATACCACACAACACATGCACCATCTTTCTTACACTATGACAAACAAACAAAACACACACAAACACAAAACCACAATTAAACAAACCTACCCTACAAATAAGCAGGGGGGCAAGTCCCCCACACCCCCGCTACTTATATATACTAACTCCGAGGTTGCACCAAACAGAAAAAGACAGTAAACTCACCATTACACACTCTACAGTCCCCTTGCACACACACCACTATTTTCAACATGTAAACACTCATACTTTCACCTACCTACCCTAACACACATCTAAAATGTCTGAACACACTCATATACACTCAAATACCTACCCAAAACCCTTAAAAACTATTCACTTACCTTATTCTTCAGCCAAATCCACACACCAAACCGTACATCAGGCACACAGTACATCCCATGTCACGTATTGGAACTCCGTAACCGCGATTTTGACATTTCCAGATTCGTGGTTATGAAGTTTCACTATTCTAAAAATTCCACTTTATGGTCTCGAAATACTGAAATTCGATATTTCAGTATTTCAAGATTATAAAGTGAAACCATATATACGCATACATGTATAGAAAGAGTATGTGGAAATCAGAGCTGGTGTACTGAAAGAATCACAGTGAAATGTAGAGTCTGAGCAAAATATGTAGTATGCAGAAGCACAGGGCAAACACCAGAAACAAACCCACACAGTAGAACCGTAATATCAACAAGCTTTCCAATAAAATGAAAAGAATTTTGAACAAAAGTAAGAAGAGTAATTCCCAGAATGCCAGATCCCTTGTCGGTGAAATATACCAGCAGCTTATGGAGCCATGTGAGGAAATTACAGACCCATAAGTCTGACCAACCTCTTATGCAAAACCATGAACTTATCATGAAACTAGTCAGTAAAGACAAAGTGAATTTCCAAACAATGGACCTGTCTCAGTTTGGATTTGTCAAGGGCAGGTCATGCTTAGTCAACATGGTGGACTTTTTTTTGAAAAAGTCACCGAAACAATGGATGAAGGTAACATTGTACACACTGCATACCTCAGCCTGGCCAAAGCTTTTGACACAAACCCCTAGGCGTAATAGAAAAGCTAAATAAACTGGAAATAAATTCCTGTGCAACCCGTTGGATTGCCAACTGGCTCATATATAGGATGCAGGAAATCAAAATGGGGAAGTTACTTCCACAAAGAAAACACTCCCCAGTGGAGATCCACAGGGTTCTCTGCCTCTCCTGTTTGACATCTACTTTTCTGAAATAAAAATCAATACCAAAGGGCTGTGGCTAAGATGACTGCAAGCTAAGAGCACTCATTGAATCCCCAAATGATTTAATTATCCTGCAAGAAGGTTTACCGAAAATAAATAAATAACTGGTGCCAAAATCATGGAGTGAAACTAAATACCAAAAAATGCTTTATCATATGTATAATGTATTTTACCCCTCTCTTCCCTCTATCTGCCTCCAGCTATCACACAAGATCAGGTCCTAAAAGCACTATCAAAAGCTAAAAGTACTGCATTGATGGGTCCTGACAATATGTCTGGATGCATCATAAATAGCATGAAGTGTGATTTAGCCACCCTGCAAAAGCAGCAGAAATGCATCATACATGGCTGAGTGGCATAGCAGTTAGTGCTGTTGCGTCACAGCAAGAAGTTCTCTGGTTCGAGACTCGGCTGGGGTGTCTTCTATGTGGGTTTCCTCCAGGTGCTCTGGTTTCCTCCCACATTACAAAGACATGTGTATCTGGAGCATTTCTCCCCAGGCCTCAGCTGAAAATTGTCTCGTTCCAAGTCAGACTTTCCTGGTAAACAAATGTTAAATAAATAAAAATAAAAAATATCCTTTGGGAAGCCAGCTACCCTGGAGAACCACCACATTGACACTATGCCTCTAAGATTCATAGGTTAAAAATAAGCTAGCTGCTGTTACCAGCCATTTTAAGACTAGCCAATTATCCCATTTGAGAATCAAACCCTGCACCTTAAGTCTGTAAGATAAACACCTTAACCATTATACTAAGGTCCACCCTAGTTGTTCAGGATTTGGGGACTTATGTGGACAGTAACCTAACTTTCGACCAATATATGTCCATTGTCTTAAAGCTTATAAACAAAGGAATTGTGTCTAGATCTAGAAATGTCATTGTACCCCTTTGCTTAGAACTCGTGCAACAACTACAGAGATACCTTACTAAAAGAATACAAGGTCTAAACAATATGTCCTAAATAGACAGAGTCATAGTCCTGTCAGTATATTAAGTAACCTGCAGACTGCTAACAGGTGACCTGTGTCTGACATACAAGGTATCCTTTGACCCATTACTAATGGTTTTACTGCACCTCAGCAAGCCAAATGGTATCATAAATACGTGATCTAAGAATCTAAACCTCTTCTGCAGACATCAACAGAATGGTTTGGGGGCAGGTTTATATTGCAGAGGACAGTGCTGCTCTGGAATGGACTTCCCTTCCTCGTAAAACAAAGCTCATCCCACTCCATATTCTAGGAAAAGATATGTGGATGGGAAACAGAAAATTTAGTCCTGGACCATTTCCTGTACTACTAAGCGACACAAGTTATTCCTAAATGTTTTATCCCATGCATTAGTCCCCTCAAGTTATGTGTGTTCTGAACCCAATTATTCTCATTGGGGTAATATATAATTACCAACCATGGGATGGATATGGTCAGTCCAACACCAAATGGGATAAGTTAATTCAAGCACCAAAAGAGAAATTAGCTAGGCTTAAAATGGCCTGCAATGTCAGCTAGTGTAGTATTTACCTATAAAGCTAAGAAAGGTATAAAGAGGTTAACTCATGTGAATAGATAAATGATGTATTTTCCTAGAGTCTTGAAATGTGCTTTTATTTCAGATTTGAACACTGGGTAAGAGGAATGATCTTTAAGAAAAGAAGTGAGATATTTCCACAAATTGGGACCAAGGTCTGAGAAAGCATGGTTTGTGTGGTGAAGTCTGGTTTGGGGGTATGGAAGAGAGAACAAGTAGTTAAGATGTCTAAGGTTGCATATTGGTACATCTGTGAATAGTCTGAAGGCTAGTGGTGTTTCTCATTCTTGATAAGTTTAAAAATATGAGAGGGGAGTAGAAACTCAACCTGGTGTTTCATTGGTCATGTAGCTTTTTCACTGGTTTTGCAGTGGTGTTCATTTCTTGAGGAGAGTGATGGATCTGCATATGGCATTTGAGATTAACTGAATGGTGCATGCATTTATTTTAGGGTCTGTAGTAATTAGAGCAATTAAATTAATTAGTAATATAAACCTGTGTGATGACCCTCCTCTTATACTTAATAAAAGTAATACTTATACAAATGGTAGTGTTTGACCAGTGCAGCAAAACTTTCGGGAGCAGCCCCAGTGTCACTAAATAAATGTAAGTACTCTCAAAGGTTTAATGTTTCCTAAAAAGACCAGCCACAATGTAAAACTTAAACAGATTTAATAATAAATAATAAAAGAACATGAAAATACTGACTATCTGTTTAGAATAAACACCAGAGTTTCAATCACAGGAAATATTAAAAATAACACAGATGGAAAGATTCACACTGTGTACGAGTGGTTTTGTTGGTTCCAGTAACAGAGTGCTGAGTGCCATCTCTCACTAATATCTAGGTATCGTTACAGTGCTGGCTATAGAACAACATCACATCTCATCACCTGACTATGATTCCTACACTACCTCCTTGACTAGAAGCTGAACCAGAATCTTGCACATATTTGTCGCAACACACACACACACACACACACACACACACACACACACACACACACACACACACACACACACACACACACACACACACAGCTTTGCTAAGATGTGTTACAGCATCTGGAAGCTGTAATACTATTTTAACACTTCTACTCTTCCTACAGAGCTACTAAGCCAGGCTTCTCACTGACATTTCATCTCTGGCTGCAGTCAGAACTGTACGATACAATCTTTATGCCTAAACCAGATAATTTAATTTCAGACTATTTTTTTCAAAGTTAGTTGGACTGAGATTAACTTCTTCTCTTCCAGTATCCTCTGTTACAATATATTCATTTCAACAGTTATAATACAGTCTGACATACAGGTGCATTTCTTTTCTGTCCAGCAGGACCCACCCTTGGTACATTATTTTAACACAAGCAACTTTACAAATACATTTTCAACACAAGCACCTGTACAAAACAGTTTGATATACAAATGACATATAATTATTTACAAAACTCCAGCTAGCTATGCTATACATCCACTGACCTACTCCTCCTGGCATAGCTGGCAGTACCTCACATCGTCACAACATGTTTTGCTCATTTTATTAAATTTTCTGTACTAAAAATTCAAGTTTTGTGTTTGTACAGTACTGAATTAATTTAGTACTGTGTTGTTTCCCTGTGCTAAATCTATTGATCTGAAATAATTTACTTAATTTGTGCTTCAACCTGTGGGTTCTCTGATCCACATCTGTGCGTGGTTTGTTTGGGGGTCACTCACCTCCACTCCCCCTGTCAAATTGGAAATCGGTTTAATCCCTGGACAGTTAAGGACAGGGGGCACAAACTGATTGTTAAGGGCCTGTTGCCCTCTTCTGCTGGGACTGAGGTCCCATCTTCCCCTGCTGGGAAAGCAGCGACTGCTGTTTCGTCTTCCCCTTCCTCGGCCTCTGGGACTCACCCTCCTGCCAAGAGGCCTGGGGAAGGGGATAAAGCTAAGAGGGACCAGCCTTGTAAGCGATCCCCTGACCATTTGTTGGAGGCCGGCCCCCTGCTGAAGGTTAAGCCTGTTTCCAGGCCAGTAACTCCTCAGCTCTGGTCCCCTAGGTTCTCACCTGAGCCGAAGGTACAGGTTAGTCGGTCGCCCCCAAGGCCGTCTCCCCACCGGTTTTCCCGGCCTACTTTGGTGGCATCCTCCTGCTCTACATGGAGCCTGTCTGAAGCGGAGATGGACAAGATGATGCAGAGGTTTATCTGCACTCAAATCCAGATGGGAGTCTTCCCAGGGCCTTCTCCCACTGGAGTGGGCTCCTTTCAGCCATTGTTTAGACGTTTCACTGCTTCTCCGATCCGACCTGCGGTTTCAGAGTCATTGGATCTGAGGAAGATCAGAGTCGATGGGTCGGCACTGGTGGTACCCTGTACCTTGATGCTCGCCAGTGCCTTGAATGTGTCGGATCCAACTGGATTTGGATATGAACTCTCGGAGCAGTAGCCTCAGGGTCGGATGCGAGGGGGTACTCTCTGCTCCGAGTTGTTGGAGAAAAGCATTCCCCTCGGTGTCTCGGCTCACAGAGGCTCAGCCCTGGCTCCCCAGTCAAATCAGGATAGAGTGGCTTCTGCTCTGTCAGTCCAGGAGGTCCGTTCCCCCTCCGCATTCAATGTGGTGGAGAGGGTTCTCGCAGGGTCGAGGCCTCTGACTGTTTCGTCTTTGGAGTCCGTCCAGACCCCCCTGGCATTGAGTGTAGGTCAGACCATCTTGCCCTTTCAGGGACAGCCCGTAGCCGTAGTGCCCCAGGAAGTTCTGGCCTTGGAACAACCCACTTCTGAGATTTACCCAGATAGTCCCCCTGTGGAGCCCCCTTGCAAACATATGTGTAAAAGGAGGCACTTGGACTCTCCTCCAGAGTTCCTCACTGAAGGCACGGATCTGGATGAAGGGGAAGGTTCCCCAAGATCACCTCCCCAGGATGTCTCCTTTGGAGACATCATGGAGATTCTTCACCAAAGAGGGGGGGTGGTCCACCTCAAAACCAAACTCTGATGAGTCCGTGTTTCTGGAGGGATTCCGCTTGGGCCATTTACCTCCTGGGTTTCCCCTTCTGCTGATCCACTTGTGAATTTGATAACATCTAGGGCATGGAGGGAGCTGGACATCGTGCAGCCAATACTCAAGTGTCCGGACAAGGTCTTAAGCCACCCCCTCGGACAAGTAACAGTGGCACAAGGGGTCTCCTGTAGATGCTATGCTGGTGGCGGCAGCCACCAAGAAGGAACTCGCCCAGGAGAGTTCCACGGTCCATCCGCCTAACCAAGAGTCGACAGCGTTGGATCGTTTTGGGAAGCAAGTTTATGCTTCAGTAATCTTCTCTGTGAGGGTGCTGAACTACATGGTGCACATTATTCGACTCCAGAGAGATCTGGTTAAGGAAGTCACAGAGTCGACCCTAGGGTCCATGTCGGCAAAGGACAGGAAGATGTTCGATAAACGAATGGCCACCCTAAAATCTGTAGCCAACACGTCTATGCATTTGCTCTCCCATGCCACAGAGGGAGCCGCATGGGCGACGGGTTCAGGTGTTGCCATTCGGCATCACGCCTGGCTCCAGTTATGTCAGTTCTTGGAGCCCTTCAAGGTGTCTTTTACCAATGCCCATTATGATGGTTCTTCCCTTTTTGAGAAGACCGTCAGAGAGACTTTGGTCCAGAGCGAGAAGGACGGGAAAACACTGTCTGCCATCGGGATCTGCTTCTCACTACCTCAAAGGTCCTTTTCCAGGAACCAGTGAGGCCAGAAGAAGATGTGGTACCTCAAGTCTCAGACATTTTCCCGGGACGCTCAGGACTCGCCTTCCCCCTGAGGCAGGGGGGATATGATAGACAGAGGGGGTCCTAGAAACTTAGGGTCCCAAGAACCTTTCTTAGATAAACCCAGACAGTGGCCTTGAGGGGTTGCCCGGCTGTCCATCTCTGGAGGCAGTCGGGGGTCACTCGTCACTTCACCCACTAGCATGGGAGTCCATCACTACAGACAGATCAGTGGGTGCTGCGAGTCATATCCAGAGGATATTTTGTCCCATTCAAGGATCCTCCCCTATCCAACAAAGCCCTCCCAGACATGAAAACCATACAGCGGGAGGAAGCAGCAGTGCAGGTAGACTCACTGCTAAGAAAACGAGTCATCCAACCGGTCCCCCCAGACCAGTCTGGATCCGGGGTTTATTCCAGGTTCTTTTTAGTGCCAAAAAGGATGGGGGATCACAGACCAATATTGGATCTGTCCAAATTGAAACTATCAGTAACCAAGACAAAATTCTGGATGGTCACAATTGAATCTATCCTGCCTTATCTGCAGGCCAGAGACTGGATGTGCTCGATCAACCTCTAGGATGCGTACTATCACATCAAAATGGACAGGTGCTCCCGGAGGTTTATTCACTTCTGGCTGGGAGCCAGTCATTACCAATTTCGAGCCCTCCCCTTTGGTCTCACCACAGCCCCCCCGGGTGTTCACCAAGGTAATGGCGGTAGTAGCAGCTCACCTGAGGCTTCAGGGCATTCAGGTATTTTCGTACCTGGACAATTGGCTCTTTATTGCTCCTTCTGATCATCTACTATATCAGGCAAGGGACTCCTTTCTTCAGCTAGCCAACAAGTTGGGTATTATACTCAGTATAAACAAGTCTGCTCTTTACCCGGCTCAGATGTTGGATTTCACTGGGGCACAGCTGGATACAATACAAACAAAGGTGGTCCTTACTTCAGACAGGATACACAGCTTGAGGTTACACCTCTTACACTTTCTTCAGACTCGTTTACCAACAGCTGAAGCAGTGCTAAGGGCACTAGGTTCCATGGTGGCCACAATAAATCTCCTTACTATGGCACACCTTCAAATGAGGGTACTGGAGTGGACACTGGTGGTTCACTGGTCACTGTTAGACCTTCCCTTGTCTTTTCCAGTAAGAATTTCAAATGCATGCAGGGACTCCCTTTGGTGGTGTATTCAGTTCCCGGATCTCCACAAAGGACTTCCTTTTCAAACTCCTTTCCCCAAAACCATAGTGACAACGGATGCCTCCCTACGAGGCTGGGGAGGGCACTGCTCAGGAAGGACAGTCCAAGGCATGTGGTCCCCTTCCGAGACCTATTTGTACATCAGTGTTCTAGAGATGTAAGCGGTTCTTCTTGTGCTGTAGACCCTCCATGCTCATCTTCCTCTGGGAATGATTGCAATTCAGATTCAGTGGACAATATGTCAGTGGTCTTGAATATCAACAAACAAGGGGTAACCAGATCTTATCCCTTATGTCGAGAGGCCGTGAGCATGCGGGAATGGGTGATCTCCACCGGCCGTTTTCTGGTGGCAATGCACATCCCGAGACAGTCCAACATTCTAACGGACAGGCTCAACAGATTGATCCTGATGCCCTTACAAGTGGTCTCTGAAGCCTTCAGTAGTGGAATAGATCTTCCTAGAGTGGGGTCATCCTTGCTGCAATCTCATCACATCTCCTTCCAATGTGAAATGCAGCTAGTTTTTTGCTCTGAACCCCCTGCCGGGGGAAGCCCCCAGAAATGCTCTGATTCATGCTTGGCCTCCCAGGCTTCTTGGTGAATATCCTCCTCTTCCCCTTATGTCGAAGGCTCTACAGAAAGCCCAAAGGCTGGGGAGCACTGTGATTCTCATTGCCCCATTCTGGCCTCGACAGGTTTGGTTTCCCTTACTCAGGTCTCATTTAGTTGTTCCACCATGGACCTTGGATCCAGTCCCGGATCTGCTCTCACATCCCTCGGGGATCCCTCATCCAGATCTGGACTGTCTGAAGCTTACTGCTTGGCTGCTACATTTCCCATGATTCTTAGGACTCCCGGACTGTCATCTCCTGTCAAGTCCATTCTGGTGGAGGCTCATAAATCGTCCACCAGAAAATGTTATCATAGTAAATGGAAACGTTTTTCTATATGGGCCATTCAGAGGTCTTTGGATCCTTTCACTGCACTACTTTCAGCAGTTTTAGATTTTCTAGCTAGGATTTTTCATCAGGGCACTAGTTCCTCTATGGTGAAAGTCGAACTAGCTGCCATTTCTAATTTTCATGTTGGGGTAAACATGTCTCCATTGGCTTCCTCTAAACTTTGTAAAACTTTTCTCAAAGGTGCCTTTCTTCTCAGACCCCCGGTTAAGGACCCGATTCCTTCATGGGACCTCACCTTGTTGTTGCAGGCATTGGTTTCTCCTCCGTTTGAGCCTGCAGCATCTGTGGATCTACAGTTTTTGACCTGGAAAACTGCATTCGTGGTTGCCATCACATCTGCTAGAAGTGTGTCGGAGCTTCAAGCTTTTTCTATCAAAGTCCCTTATATGATCTTTCATAAAAATAGAGTGTCACTATGCACCAACCCGTCCTTCCTTCCCAAGGTAGCTTTAGAGGCCAATATTAATCAGACTATTAATTTACCAGTATTTTTTCCTAACTACCAGAACAAAGGGGAATCTAAAATTACATTTACTGGTTGTACATAGGCAGTTGAGGTTTTATCTTCACAGGACTAAACCTTTCCGCAAGTATGATCAGCTTTTTGTGTTCTATGCCAAGCCCTTCCTTGATAAACCTGTTTCAAAAGTGACTATTGCTTGCTGGATTTCACAATGCATTGGCCGGGCTTACTCAGATAGAGGTTTGTCTCTACCAGGAAAAGTGAAGGCTCATTCAACCTGATCTATGGCTACATCAGCAGCCTTTTGGTCTAGGGTCTCTTTGGATGATATTTGTTCATCTGCTACTTGGGCCTCATCTCACACCTTTATTTCTCATTATAAACTGGATTTGATCTCTAGGAGTAGAGCATCCTTTGGCTTTGCAGTGCTCCGGAATATCCTTCCATGAGGGCCTCCCAAGAGTTAGGTAGCTGGGGACTCTGTCCCACAGGTTGAAGCACAAATGAAATAAACTACTTTAGATAAAGATGTTATGTACTCACCGTAATGTTCATTCTGAGTAGTACTACTTCATTTGTCTTCAACTGTTCCCCCTCCTTCCCCCTAACCTTATCCTTTGGGATATGGCATGTCCCTTATACCGGACAGTTATTGTTGAGATCTTTGGTTCTGTTAGGGCTAAAGTTCTTTGTGATGTTTGTGTTGGAGGATAAGGTGTCATTGAGTCGGGTGTCTGATACCTGTCAGGCAGCAAACTCGATCTGAAGGGAGAAAGGAGACAGGGGGTATTATTGGTAAGGGGAGGAGCATGGAGCTCGGAGCCGTAGCTGAAACGCTGCCGTGTTGAATCTGATGTGGCTCTGAGGACCGACAGGTTGAAGACAAATGAAGTAGAACTGCTCAGACGGAACGTTATGGTGAGTACATAACTTCTTTTTTTCCTTCCATTTTGCTTTTATAACTTGGTTTCTATTACAGATGTGTGGGCAGTCTGAGAGATAGTGATGATTATTCTATGGGAGAGGATAAATTACTGCTGTTTCTACAAAGCTAATATTATTGGCTGAAGCCAAAAAGCTGTTTTTCCATTGGCTTGTTTGAATTCTTATCTTGACTATATTGTGCTGAGGAGCCCTTTGTGCAGAGCTCCGAAAACCTGCAGTAGATGGATGCATGTGCTTCAACTGAAGTTTTATACCTAGTAAGCCTAGTCAGAACCATACTCATTTGCATGCTGTGCTAAATGCTGTGCCTTCTTATGTGGGCGCACGTTAAGTTGCTATAAGCTGTTTGTACCTTAGTTAGAGCAACTCCAGTAGTTAACTATTATACTACCACAAACATTTTATGGTACTCACCATTATATAATACTCTGTTCATAAGGAAGACAAGCATTTGGTATTTTGTAAGGATTTTTTAAAGAAAATGAGGCATCAAGTACCATATAATTAAATTTTATATTCCTAATTTTCTACACTTTTGGGCTAAATGGAAGATCATGTTCATGGCCGATGAACTACTAAGCCCTATCACAAATTATCTATAATAGATGCAACTATTTAATCAAGAAGGAGGCATCAGTATCATGAAATTTCACATTCTGTGAGCATCACACCTACTGCCACATCCGTATATGAGTTATTATGGAAAGAAACTCGCCCTAAACCAAGTACACTTAAACTCTGAAGAACTTTCCCTCATTATGTTACTGATCCTTATATGAACATGTTTATAGCTCCTCACTAACTCGTAGTTTAGTATTTTTTCTCTTTTTTTCTCTTTACTACAGTTTTGATTTTCACCTCTACTAAAGTAACTGTGTGATTATACAGTTGTATTTTTTTTGCTTGTTTCATATTTTTATTACCTACCCTATTCTCTAATTGTATGTCTAAACCACTAAGCTTATGTAAACATCGTATGTATTGTATCTTGCCAAATGTTCTTGAGCTTTTCTCCCTGGGACTCCGCTGAACTGGACAGCTGTGTCCAGTCGGACCTTCCCTGTAAGCAAATGCAAAATAAGTAAATAAAAATAAAAATAAATAATGAAAAAGAACAGGTGACTGGTGATTACATAGTAGGACACACAGAGTCTACTCTCACAAGGCTGGACAAAAATAGGTTGACAGTGAGTTGTCTTTCACTTGCCAAGATCTATGACTTCTCAAGAACCGCCATGACCCTTAAGATGAGCTAGTTTGACTACTGCATGGTGGTGGTCCATGTGGGTGTACCTGATCTGATGTGCAGAACCCTAAGGAAAATGCAGAGACACTTTTGAACTCCCCATTCATGCCACAAATGCAGGAAAGACACTGGTTGTTCTTCTTTCGGCTTTTCCCAGTTAGGGGTTGCCACAGCGGAACTCCGGTCTGCTAATGATTGGCAGTAAATTTTTTTACGGGTGCCGAGGTGCCAGCTCGACGTCCAACCTTTAACGAAGGCATGTCCATTCTATGCATGTCTTTCGAACGCCACTCGACCGTGGGGAGGATATGTAGACTCCACGCAGAAGGTGCTCCAGCCAAGAATCGAAATGGAGAATCTCTTGCTGTGAGTACTGAGCAGAATTCTACCATCACCAAGAATTATGCCAAGTTAGAAGGAAAAGATAATTGATTTCTACAGTTGGCTGAATAACTGGTGTTATTAAAGGGGGAGCCAGTACATGTCCATGTGGATAAACTGTTGCACAGTCCTACTGAGCTGCTCCTCTCATTCCAGGACTTCCGCATACTAGATAAGGGCACTGCTGTCCCCAGAGTGCTTTTATTAGGCAGTTTGTAGCTAATGGATCTTCCATCATAAAAATATAATTAATAAAGCACCAAAAAGTGCTAAGGTGGCACTGCCCAGTGCTAGGAGTCTAAATAAATTGCTTGACTTTGATGCTCTCCTGTATTTGGAACACATCTGTGCGTACATCTTGGCTTTAAAAGTGCAGAAAACTCCCTGTCTATACCAGAGTTTTGCACCTGCCACATCTTTAGACCCATTGAGAAATGTGGTATTGTACCCATATTTGTTTAAGACCATATTACCTTGAGGTAGATTTCTAGAGACCCACAAACAGAACTTTTTGAGATTCAACTCGCGCTAAACAAAACCAACTGTAAGAGCATAGTATGTTACAGGACCTCGTTGATGACTCCTCACACCCATGTCCATTTTGTAAATATAGTGGATGGACTTCAAATACTGAAGGACTTCATCATCCTGGGAGACTCCGTAAGTGTAGTCTATGCTGAAAAATTTCCTCTGTATCTGATGTTGATTTTTTCGTCCATTCCTCAACTGATGGGTTTCATCTCTGACCCTTGGATCTGTCCTTGGCCACTCGACAGACTTTAAGCTTTATATCTCCAGCTCCTCCCCTTATCCATAATCCCTTGACTGCTTTGAGTTACCTCAGATCTCATTTGCAGCTTCAATGATAAGATTTGGTCAGCATTAGCTCGAGTGAGTTAATTGATCTTTGGGATAAGTATACTTCAACTCATCATTTTAGGTTTTTCTTTATACGTTTTTCTTTTTTCTTTCTCTGTTACCCTTTCCTTTAAAAAGATATATATATTTTTACTTAAATTTCTTAAAATTTTAGTGTTAGTGTTTGGGCCTTAAGCCCTCTTTTTTCATACCTTGAGATATTTCTTCCTTACTTTGCTGGTATTGCATGTTTTTTTCTGGTACCATTTAGGTATTTCTGTATTACCATCTTTGGTATTCCTCTTCTTATATCACCTGTCTTCTTCTTCTTGTTTTTGGGTATAAGTGCAGTGTTTTACTGTGGTAGTTGTTATTCGTATAACAATGTCAGAGAAACTCAATGGCTTCAAGAAATACTTTTCTTGCATGCATAAGATCCTTATGTATCTACTACATAGGTCCAGAACATCTTGAAGATTCATGTGATATTTGCACAAGTTTTAATAATAGAGCTTTGGTTGAAAGGAATTGTGATGTCCCTCCTCTGAACCAGTAATCAAGGAGCCTCAATCCTCACTACTGACACCAGCGAGGGACATTCACTTGGAACAAAAATAGATACACACAGTATTTTCAGATGCAGCTCTCTGCATCAAGCACAATATCCCTTAAGGATACACATGGAACACACTAAGTCCAAGGGCTGGGTTTCACTCTCTCTCTCTCTCTCCAGTCCCCAAATAAAATTCCCCACTGACATAGCTGTAGAGTTGAGTCCTCACCTGAGTATTCCAAGCCCAGTCCTTCACCACCCTCTCTGTGAAACCAGTGCTGTGTGTCCTTGCTGCAATTTGAGATTTGATATTCACACACACACACACACACACACACACACACACACACACACACACACACACACACACACACACACACACTTAGGAAAGGTAGGCACAGATTTACCAGCTATGCCCTCTCTGCCCAGACTACAATGTAGATACTGCCACCAGAACACTCCAAAGCCAGCTACTCTAAGGCTCTTGCCAGTGTATCTAATTATACTGAGTAAAATTAATATTAATACAAAATGGTAGCATTTGACCAATGCAGCAAGGCTTTCAGGAGTGGCCACAGTGTCACAAAATAAATATAAATACACTCAAAGGTTAAAATATTTTCTAAAACACCAGCCACAATGAAACGTTTAAATATATTTAATAATAAGTAATAAAAAGAACATGAAAATACTAAGTATCTATTTACAATAAATGCCAGAGTTTCAGTCACAGGAAATATTAAAAATAAAACATAAGGAAAGATTCACAAAGATACAGAAAAACAATACTTAACTAATCTCACTATATTTTCCTGACTGATCTAAAGAATTGCTATTCCCTAGTTACTTACTAAAGCAAGGCAAGATGAAGTGGGTGAGTGGTCTTGTGAGTTTCAATAACAGGATGCCCTGAGACTACTATCTCATTTAGTATTAAAACATCATTTCAGTGCTGGATTCACACTCACCCTCCCACTCATCACAAATCAAATCTAAAGGCCCCCCTCACCCTATCCCCATACAGAAACTCAAAGGCTGAAAAAACTGTAAATTCCTGGGGTACCTGTCTGTATGCAAACAGCAAATGCGGCAAATATTTGTCCCACTCTCTCTTAAACTGGTCTGCAAATGCCCATAGCATGATCTTTAGTGTATAGTTTAACATGTTCACAAGACCATTAGTCTAGGGATGGTAGGGGGTAGTCTTTAAGTGCTTCACCCCACAGCGCTCCCACAGACAAACCATCAGCTCTGACATGAAATTGGCACCTCTGTCAGTCAGTATTTCTCTTGGCAAACCTACCCTGTGGAAAATTTCTAACAAAGCATTTGCCACCTTCTCTGCCTCGATGGAGGATAGAGCCATGGCCTCTAGGTATCTAGTAGCATAATCTACTACCACCACATTATACTTCTTTCCTGTGGAACTTGAGGTAATCATAGGCCTCACAAAATCCATAGCTGCCATCTGAAATGGCTCCTTAATCACAGGCAAAGGCATCAAAGGAGCTTTGACCTTTTCCCCTGCCTCCTACTTTTTGGCATTGCTTACAGGTCCTGCAGTGTCCTGTTACAGCCCTTGCAATCCCAGGTCAATAGAAGTTCTGCATAGTATGTCTCTTGACAGGTTCATAGGTAGGTACTAGGCTATCGGCCCTGGGGCCTATACAAGCCCAGCCAAAAAGGTACCCTGGCTTTTGCCACCCAAGAAAATTATTTTCCTGTGCCACTGTCGAGCAGAGCCACAGAGGTGATCCCCGGGGTGAATTTCCTATTTCCCATCCAATCATCAAGACTTTTCTTGAAGAGTGCTAATGAGGAGCTTTGTTTGATATAGATAGGTAGTTTATTCCAGAGTGTGAGAAGTCTCTGGGACAGGAATCTATCCCTCTGGTATGTTCTGTTTATTGTGGTGACAAAGTTTAGGTCCCTAGAGCATGTAGCTCGGAGGGATTCGGATTTCTGTAAGTGGAGCATGTCCAACAGCTCTGGATTTGACATAGCTTTGTATGTTAGGCAGAGATCACCTCTGAGTAGGCGATATGCGACGGAGTAAATCTGGAGTTTTTTGAGACGGTCTGCGTAGGGCATCTGTTTGAGGCCGGTAATTCTCTTTGTGAGGTATTTCTGCAGCCTTTCCAGTTGTTGTAGATGTCTTGTGAAACACATACCCAAAGGGGCGTTGTACTCCATAATGGGTCTAATGAGTGATGAGTAGATGGGAACAGTGACCTCTTTTTTTCTGGATGAGAAACCTTTTGTGATGAGGTGTGCCACACAGAAGGATTCCCTGACTACTGTGGCGATGTGATTATCAAAGGAGAGACTACTGTCCACCTGTGTCCCAAGGTCTCTTATCACATTTTCGGTGTTAAGTATACTACCGCCTATGTTGTAGTTCATGGGTACAGAGTTTTTAACCAAAGGGGATGACAATGCACTTTTTGGCATTGAGCTTGAGGCCATGGCTTTGACACCAGGCATCTGTCTCAGTGAGGCCGTTTTGTAGGATGTCCACATCGTTAGGAGTTTCGATTATGGCTCCTAGTTTGCAGTCATCTGTGAACTTCGTTAGCCAAAGACCTTCTGTGTTAACCTGTACTTCACAGAAGTAGATACCAAACAGGAGAGGATCCAGGACTGAACCCTGTGGTACTCCACTTGTCACTGGTCAGAAGTCGGAGTTGGAGTCTGTTACTTTCACAGTGTGGGTTCTGTCAGTGAGCCAGTTGGCAATCCATCTTGTGACATAGGGATTTATACCTAATTTAGTGAGTTTATCTATTCTAGAGTGGGGGATGGTGTCAAAAGCCTTGGCAAGATCTAAATAGGCTGTGTGAACCACCTTACCCTTGTCTACTGCTTTGCTGACTGCTTCAAAGAAGTCTATCAGGTTTAGGAGACAAGATCTGCCTTTTACAAACCCGAACTGGGTGGGATCCAGAGTTTGGAGGTTACCAATGTCTTTGTTTATAAGTTCCATGATAATACGTTCCATGGCCTTGCAGACCAGGCTCGTCAGGCTAATGGGGCAGTAGTTCCCGGTGTCCGTGGTGGCTCCCCCCTTGTGGAGTGGGATAACCGTTGCTGTGCACCATTCAGCAGGCACAAAGCCTGAAGTGAGGCTATGATTGAACATGGTGCTTAAGTGGGGTGCCAGTTCATTCTGTACTTTGCGTAGAACACAGCCTGGGATGTTGTCTGGTCCCATGGATGCTGTGTTCTTGGCTTTGGAGAGTGTGGTTTTTACCAGTGCAGCCATGATTACAGGAACTTTGCATTCTTCCGGTATAGATATGGGCTCTTTAGGGGGTGAGAGGGGGGTAAAGTTAGCACTGAACCTGTCAGCCAGGATGTTGGCAATATCAGTTGGATCTGTATATTTAGTGCCATTGTGCTGTAATTCAGAGCATTTCTGAGTGTTGCCATTGAGATTCTTGACATAGCTATAGAATGCTTTGTGGTTGTCTTTAGAATCAGTGGCAATTTTGTTATCATAACTAGCTTTGGAGGATTTTATCAGGGATCACAGCTTCTTACTGAGGCTGACCAGGGAGCTCCTCAACTCGTGGGATTTTACTCTCTTTTGCAAGAGCTTCTTCCTTCTGTTGTACAGTTTGTTTATGGCAGGGGACCACCAGATTGGCTTCCTTTTCTTGGAGGATAGCATCTTGGTTCTATTTGGGATAGCACGATCCATGCACTCATGTAAGTGCTTATAAAGTGCAATTGTGTAGGATTCAGTAGTCGTAACTGTATTGTCCATCTGCATGGGTGTCATGAAGTTCACCACTTCTGTCTTAAGAAGCATGAAGTTGGCTTTGGAGAATTTTTTTACCATGGTTTCCTTAATGGGGGGTGGAGGCAGGATGTGGATATCTAGGATAATTAGCTTATGGTCGGATCGGACCAATGAGGTGTTGACTTCAGGTGCGGAACACCGGTCACTCATATTGGTAATGACTAGATCTAGGATATTGTTGCCCCTAGTGGGAGTGTGGATAAGTTGATCCAGGGCATTGGAGTTTATGAATTCCAGAAAGCGTTGAGTGAAGGAGTTGGTACATGAGTAGTTTTCCCAGTTAATGGTGGGGTAGTTAAAATTGCCCATTATTAGGGTGTTTGTTTGAACCCTAATATTTTCCAGTTCATCAAGAAAAGAGGAGTGGGAATCCTGGGTCATGGTGGGTGATCTGTAGCAAGCTACAATTTGGATTGCAGTTTTGGCCAGAGTTAGTTGCACTTGGATAACCTCGGCTGCATTATGCTGAGCAACTAGCCTGGAGGTGTGGATATCCTTAATGAATATGGACACACCTCCGCCTTTGGTGTTCCTGTCCAGGTTACATGGCCGAAAAGTGTGGTATGAGTTATAGCCTGGTAGTGCAGGGGTGCTTTCTGGAGCCTTGAACTAGGTCTCAGTCACTGCACAGATATCGATGTTCTCCTTTTTAAGGAGTGCCTCGAGTGAGTACATTTTGAGATTTAGACTTCTAACATTGAGTAGCATCACCTTCAGTTTTTGCTTGCCTGTTCCTTTTATGGTGGTGAAATTGTCATTTGAACCTTGCCTAAAAAGGCACTATAGGGGCGGCAAGAACCTTAGCCAGTATCCGGAATCCCAGGGGTGAAAGGTGCAGGCCATGTCTGGAAAAGCATCGTGGTCTGTCGACCATGTCATCCCAGGCAGACAGATACTGGATCCCTTTAGAATGGCACCAGAAGCTTAGCCAATTGTTGAAGTCAATCATTTTGTCCTTGTACTGCTTCATCATTCTGGGTGATGGCAGAATGCTACTCAGGGCTAGGGTCATACCTGCCTGGGCTACAAGATCGGAGAGCTCTTCCGTGTCTCTTTTCATGTCGTCAAGGGAGGTACGTCTCAGGTCATTCACACCAACATGGACAATGACAGAGTCATATTTGTACTTGTTGTGGAGTGACCAGAGTGCGTGGGTTATGTGGTGGATCCTGGCACCCAACAGGCAGCTGACAGTAACCTTTTCCTTGTTTAGCCTGGTGAGTGGGACATCAGTGTGCCTGATTATAGAGTCACCTATGACTAGTGTGTTGGGTATGTTGTTTTGCCTTATTGGCTGTGGTTGAGTGGCACACTGAGTCTGCGGGCTATGTGCCATATGGGTTGTGTTGGGGGTTGGAGGTTGCTTGCATTTCTGCTTTGGAGGTCTCTGTTGCTTGAGCAGATTATTATTGAGAGCCTCCGCGAATGTTTTTGTGTTTCTATGTGTGGATTTTGGTGGTGTAGATTTAGTGAGACTATGTGATGAGTGTGGTGTGGTGAGTGTGGTGTGGTGCAAGTGTTTACCTTCTCCTCTTGACTGTCAAGTTCAGTCTTGATTGGAGAGAGCTTTACCTCCAGTTTGGCTAGATAAGTGCATCTCTCACAGGTTGTAGTGTTGGATGGTAGGAGGAGAGGGTTGTCTGTGTACATGAGGCAATTTCTACATTGCCCCAAGATGCCCAGATTCATCAGATAGACAGGAGAGAACACTGGGAGGTGACCCTTGGACTTGCCTGAATAAAAAAATTATTTTCCTCTAGATAAGTGAGGAAAGTGAGTACAAGAGCTGTTATTCTTTAAGCAAGTGAGGAAAGTAAGTACCAAAACTGTTTTCCTCTAGGTAATGAGGAAGGCTGAGTGCTGTAGTAATTAGTAGGTTATTTAGTGCTTACAAGTTCTGAACAAGTGCTGATCACAGATAAGCAAATTCAAGTGCTAAAAGTAAGAATCTGTATCTGGACTAAACTAGTTACAAGAAAGAAGGGAAACAAGTGCAAATGTGGGCTTTTAAATCAGAAAGTTGAGAGAGATGGAAAAACTGCCCAGACGGCCAATAACTACAATTTCTGGGCCAGAACCACTCTTTATGTGGTAGATAGGTTGCCTAGTGCTTACCACTCCCACTGATAAGCTAGAAGGCTTCCCTCCAACATAGAAAGCTTGGCGGGGCTCAGAAGCTTACATACAGTCCTGGATACAGCCAATCTGAATCTGGACTACACTAGTTACAGGAAAGGTATTTATATATATATATATATATATATATATATATATATATATATATATATATATATATATATATATACAGAAAAGTAGCTAAAACAGCAGTCAGAACAATTCAAATGCAGTGCAAGCTAGCACACTTGAGTATGTAGCAATGTTAGACCAAACAGTTTAAAAAATACAATTAAATTAAAAATGACTAAAAACAATACAGAAGGAGTCTATTAGGTAGAAGAGGTAAAGAGATGGGACTGGGGGAAGTGTCCCAGATCAAATCTACAGTGAGGGTGGGCAACTGCAAAAACCTCCAGATTTAAACAACAACATAGGAATAGGGAGGATGGGTATAGGAAAACCAACACCTTCAGCAGAGATCTGAAAAACTATATAGTGAAGCAAAAATAACAGTGCACAACTCTGAAGTCAGCCAGCAATTATATAAAATTAGTCAAACAACAATTACCAGTACACAACTCTGAAGTGCCAGAAAAATATACTGGCGAAATTGAAGTGTATTAACCCACCAGATGCACAGTAGCAAGCCCCGCCCAAACCCCGCCTGCGAGCATTTTGACTGCACCGCCCTCCGTTTGATTGATAGATGCCACCATAACACAAGGTAATATATGCGATATGAGAAACACAAGTTAACTGTGTGATTGATGTGATCTGACAAGTTCTGATACCCTTGATAAGTGTAAGCATGGGGCTGGGAGATTAACCACTTACAGGTTACCCATGTCCATTAGAGAGAAGTGCCACTGGCGCAATGTTAAAGTAACATAGGAAAGGGGTGGGAAGGTTTAAAAAACAGCCAAGTAAAGGAATTAAGCTTGTTGACTGAACTGATCAACAAAATACGGTACTTTTCCGTTATCAGGGCAACAGCTCTAACGCTTAATGATCACACAGCTGTCAGCCCTGAAGCAGTTGTTAAAGCAATTTCTAATCAGTCATCTGGTGTTTTCATTACATTTAGAAAATGCAATTCAGTTAAGCAGTTTGCCAAAAAGTCAGGAACTTTTTTAACAACGAACGATGGTTGTATTATTGCTCAAATACGGAACATTGACTGACCAGACTGCAAAGAATCCAAGACGATGACAGAGAAGGTATACAAATGAAATGGTATTCTGTGAGAAGAACTGCCTTATTAAAAGGCACGGCACAAAATGTGACAAAAAGTATGGTTAATCAGAACCAAAATACTTCAGTAGTAGTCTGACAGCTTCCAATACTGGCTGAACTAAAGTATTCTTGTGGAAACTACTTCATGGTCATATGCTGCTATTTTCCATTTGTTTACTGTGTAGGTAGGCTAGTCTACGGAACCTTTTCTTCCATGACCAGGCCCAAACCAGTAACTTGTATATTTTATTATTTTAATGGAAAGGGACTGATTGCTCTAATGTCATTATTAGCATGTGTTTGTGCTTATTAAATGCTCCGTTTTTAATTGTATGGATGTACCGTTACATTAACATTTCCGTTGTTAATCCCGCACTCCCGCATGTCAATCATGGCAGGCACGCCCATACCTGCGCAAACTCGGTGGTGGGTTAATACACTTCAATTTCGCCAATATACTCAGCTCTGTATATTTCCAGATAGTTTGAAGAGCACTCTTTCAGGACACAGGAAGGCTCCAGCAATGATACTCTTTAAGTCGGTATGACCTGCAAAAGGAAAGTCATGGGCTATGGCTAGAAGTGCCAGACAGTAGGCTGTAGGCACCACCAACTGCTGTATTGCCTTACTGTCTAACTGTCTGTCAGGGGTCCACTGTCTGTACAGTAACACTTTTTTCCAATATACAGACTCCCCCTTTCCTTGAGAATCAGGTGCCTCCCTACCTACTTCCACCAAGCCTTTTAGTGTGGGGTCCAAGAGCTGAGCCTGTCTCATCTCTGTCTTTTTTACCCTTCCCAGCTCCCCTTCCACAGGAAGTCTGGTATCAGTGCCTCACTGTCAGCCTGGGTACTGCCACTCACCTCTGCCCTTGCATTCACTCTGTCCAAGGGAACATCAGTACCTACCAACAGCTGTAGCTCACCTTCAGGCTCCATGCTACAAGATAGCTCCCTCCCTGAAATCAATACAAAACATAAAAACTCGCAAACCCAGTAAACAACAAAAAAGCGAGCTGGAACACGATAACAGCAGGCTAAAAACTGAAAATGTTTAATAAAATCCAAGTAAAAGTAAGCGCTTTCGGCAGAAACAGTGTTCTGCCTTCATCAGACAAACATAAATCATTCAAATGACACCTCTTTTAAATAGATTTCAAATAATTTGACAAATCAAGAGCGAGTGCATTTTTCAATTAAGAAAAAACCATGGGAACCTTAAAACAGCGATATGCTTTACATTATTAAATACTAGTCATTGTTTTGTAGTAAACATAATAAAGCATAGCAAATGAAGTTCGCTAAATGTAATAACCTTCAAGCAGTATATGCAAGTAAATTGTGCTTTGCTTAAAAATTAGTATCAATGTGTTACCAGCAGCTTAGGTAAAAGAAAAAATATATATGTGTATATTTGTGTGGGTCTACTTCATTTGACCTAACTTTCATTTGCCCGACACTCATTTTCCCGAGACCAAATGACTGAAAGCTCATTTGCCCGACACTTCATTTGCCCGACACTTCATTTGACTGACAAGTAGTATTAGCAAGAAAATGGAATATGCCCCCTTCCCCACTGTAGTGCGACCCTGGAGTTAGAATATATAGGTAGGGGGGTGTGGGGGGTGAAGCCCCCCACTTACTTTTCTTTTACTAAGCAATATTACATCAAAAGTTAACAATATCATATGAAATGAAGTGTGGGGCTTCGCCCCCCACACACCCCTTGTGGTGGGCTGTTCCCCCCACAACCCCCCTACCTATATATTCTAACTCCAGGGTCGCACTACAGTGGGGAGGGGGCATATTCCATTTTCTTGCTAATACTACTTGTTAGTCAAATGAA
This sequence comes from Protopterus annectens, assembly GCF_019279795.1. Lineage (NCBI taxonomy): Eukaryota > Metazoa > Chordata > Ceratodontiformes > Protopteridae > Protopterus > Protopterus annectens. Next base: position 1,566,998,555 of record NC_056741.1, read on the forward strand.
GTGTCGGGCAAATGAGCTTTCAGTCAAATGGGGTCAGGAAAATGAGTGTCAGGCAAATGAAAGTTAGGTCAAATGAAGTAGACCCATTTGTGTATATACAAGTGAAATATTTGTCTCATTGAACAAATTTAAATAAATCAAGAAGTAAAATTACTCTCTATAAAGTCAGAACAATCCATTATTATACTAATAAATAAATAAACAAATAAACGATTACATTAATGAAGTTTAAGCTAATAAAAAACTCCAGTAGATAATTCAACTGCACTCAGGGACTAGAAATAACTAGGATGTCACCACATGTGCTGTACCCAAATCTAAGGGACATCGCAAACAACTCTAATAGTCACAAAACAAGAGATAATAGTACATAAAAGCATAAGCATCAACGATAGTTGAAAGGTATTACCTATTATAAGAGAGCCATCTCAAAACACACTTAATAGAAAGGGCATCATTAATACCAGGGGTAATGTGTGCTCTTGTACGAATCTGCCATAGTAATTCGTCTATTTCGAGACGAATTTGCCAAGGGCCACCTCTGATGTCTGGAATAATCTGCTGTAAAATAATAAAACTAAAACGGTGGTCATTGTGTTCCATAATATGCCTAGCTAAGGCATTAGTGTGGTCTTGCTTAGCAATGGCATAAATATGTTCATATATTCTAGTTTTTAACTTGCGTTCCGTTTTCCCAATGTAGAACGCATTGCAAAAATTACACAATGCTGCATAAATGACCGATTTAGTTTCACAATTATAGTGGTCCTTGACTTTATATTCTTTACCATTAATAGAAAAATGTGTTGCCAGCTTAATGTGTCTACATTGGGCACAAAAGCCACATTTAAACATCCCTGATGGTCGATTTTGTGCCCTTTTTGGCTTGTTCTTCTCCAAAATTGCTTTCAAATTATAGCCTCTCCTATAAGTGATTTTAGGCCTATCACCTAATACATTAAGAAGAGTTCCTTCACTTTTTATTATGTCCCAGTTTTTATTAATAATTCCCTTGATTAATTGATAATCCAAGGAGAAGGTATACAACAAACTAGTACAATACGTGTTGCTACTCTGCTTATTTGTCCTAAAATTTGGACTAATAGTAGAACTAACTTCTTCGTGATTATCAGGGTTATTAGTGTTATAATGACCAGTTAGAAGGGGAAAAAAATACCCTTCCTCGCGTTTACATGATGCCTCCAAAATAATACTAGTTAACAAGTTGATTGGGTACCCCCTAGATTCAAACATACTCATTAACTTGTTGCATTCACTGTTAAAATCTGTATCATCTGTTACCATACGTGCTGCCCTGACAATCTGACCTTTTACCACAGATCTTTTTTGGTGGTGTGGGTGGTTACTGGAAAAGTGCAACAGAGAGTTAGAATATGTGGGTTTTCTGGATATGACACTTTTGAACCTATGATTAATTGTGTCCTTAATAAGGAGAATGTCCAAATAGTTGATCTTAGTGTCATCCACTGTGTAAGTGAATTCTAAAAAGTCAGTCATACTAGTAATCCTTTCCAGAAAGGAAGGTATGAGATCTTTGTTTCCTTCCCAAATACAAAATATGTCATCCTGGTACCTAGTGTACCAGGTGACATATTGTTGAAATAAGTCATCTTTAAATAGAAGTGTGGACTCCCAATTCGCCATTACAGCATTAGCAAATGTACCGCCACAAGGCGAACCCATGGCCACCCCTGAGGTTTGCAAATAGAAGTTGTTCTCAAAAGTGAAGTAATTATTCGTTAAAACTGTCTCAAGGAGGGTTAAAGTGACATAAATAGTGTCATCTTTAACTTTTTTTGCTGATAAATGCTCCCTAACCCAAGCTAAACCAATAGTTTGGGGAATGACAGTATAAAGGTCCTTGACGTCGATAGTCAAGAACACTGCCTGGGGATTGTACGTTAGTTTGTTAATATTTTCCAAAAAGGACCAGGAATCTTTACATATATGCACCTCCTTATCAATAAGGGGTTTGATAATGTTGTCAATAAATTTAGCACATGGGTAAGTGATAGACCCCCTCCTGTCAACTATGGGGCGGAAAGGGGGTGCATTCAAACGTTTATGAAGTTTGGGGGTCCCAAAGAAAATGGGGATCCTTGGAGCTGCTATGTTAAGATATCTATAGGCATCCCCATCAATGAACCCATCCATTAATAAGTCATACAAAATGTTGTTGATTTTGTGGTATGCAACATGTATTTCATTCAAAGAAACCTTACTATAGGCTGGTGTGTCCAGATGTTCAGACATGTATTCGATATACTTACAGTGGTCCATGAAAACCACCCCGCCCCCTTTATCTGGTTTCATTACTCTTATGTTGCAATCTTTCAAAAGGCTAAGGAAGTCCCATTCTAGAGGGGAAATGTTAGCAAGGTGTTTGTGGTTGCTGTACATTACTCGATTCTTAATAGCCCAAAGATCCATTTCACAGATTTTTTTCAAATGTATTTAACAAAGGATGAAGTGGTGGATTGTATGAACTGGAAACTCTTAGAGTATTCACAATATCAGTGGTATTACCCATTAATAAATTTAAGTTGAGTTTTCTTACAAACACCTTGAGATCTATGATAGTTCTACCAATGTCCATATGTTGACTTGGGACAAAAGAAAGGTCTTTGGCCATAAAATCCACCATGTCTTGTTGTATATTTAAAAGAGTATAGTTGTAAACAGTAAAGTTACAATTAGTACTTGTGAGTAATTTAGGTTGTACACCAAAGTCCAAAGAATCATTTATCTCCTCCGTCCCTTCCTCTTGTTCCTGGTGTTGTTCTGCATCTGGGCCTGGGGAGGGTTGTATCTCTGTGCGTTGTTGACAGGATGAAAATCCTGATGATCTTGCTGGTTAGTACCCTCTACATACTGGCCTGATGCACCACTAGGCTGATTGTTGTCCCTAGATTCGACCTGAGGCAAGCCACCTTGCTGGTGACCACCATCGGTCGCATTGTTGTTATTATTGTTGTTAAATCTAGGACTCCTTCGTGGTAATTGTCTATTGTCATTATAATGGACAGAGTTATTTTGGAAATTGTGAACAGAACTATTAGGAAAATTATTGTTGTTAATGGAATGAGCATCATTATTATGTTGCACATCAGAAATGTTCTCATAAGGTAAATCATTTACCTTGTTAGAAAGTCTGGGATATGCACGATTGTTAGAGTAATCAGTGATGGCTCTGGTAAGCTTCTTTTTCTTGGTGAAAAGTAGTTTACTTAAACTCGCCTCAATACTAGAAAAAATGCGAGAGTATTCATATTTGTATCTGAAAAAATCTGGATTAGTTACTATTTCCTGTTCCAAGGTCTCTAGTTCAGCTGTTAAAGTAGTAATGTCTTTAGAATAGAATGAAATAAGTGCCTTCAAGAACTCGAAACCTTGTCGGTCAAATAAGTCAGTCAGTTCTTGATAAAAAGGTGAATTATCAGCCAGTCCAGCGGGAAACCTCCACTGGCGGAGACCTTTAGGAACTACCTTGTTACCAATGCATTCATTCAAGTATGAAACTTCTAACTGGAGTTTTTTACATTTGTATAACTTATTATCAAATTGTTCAATTTTATCAGATAAATTAAAGTTCTTACCATTTAATTCTGTAGTAGATTCCACCTGAGGTACTAATCTTTGACTGAAGAAGTTATTGTTGCCAAGAAAATTAGCTATCAATGGAATTGTATTGGTGTTAGCAATTCCATTATTAGCAATTCCGTTATTACCTTCTTGCTGCTGGAAACGGACAAAGTCAGTACCCCCTAGTGCATGTCCAACTGGAGGTGGAAGTAAACCAGTGCGATGTGCAGAAGACAGGGGTAGCTGGTCAGTATTAGATGTATCGTTATTGGCGTTCTGGTGCACTTGTGAGCGCTGCCCATTAGGAAGCGATGTTGCATTAGAATGTGAATGCAAAGTCGAGTTATTAGTAGAACCAATATTGGTGGAGCCAGCGTTAGTTCCCGGGCATGGGCTAGAAAGTGCTTCCACTTTCTGTGTTAAAGCATCCACTCTCCCCAAAAGAGCTTCCACGAGTGCTGTCAGGTTCCCTGGTGAGTTACTCGTACCTTCGTTGTCATCATTTTGTTGCGTAAACAAAATAGGTGAAGCCTCTCCGGTTCCGTTCGCCATAGTGAAGACAATACACAACTTAAAAACTCGCAAACCCAGTAAACAACAAAAAAGCGAGCTGGAACACGATAAGAGCAGGCTAAAAACTGAAAATGTTTAATAAAATCCAAGTAAAAGTAAGCGCTTTCGGCAGAAACAGTGTTCTGCCTTCATCAGACAAACATAAATCATTCAAATGACACCTCTTTTAAATAGATTTCAAATAATTTGACAAATCAAGAGCGAGTGCATGTTTCAATTAAGAAAAAAACATGGGAACCTTAAAACAGCGATATGCTTTACATTATTAAATACTAGTCATTGTTTTGTAGTAAACATAATAAAGCATAGCAAATGAAGTTCGCTAAATGTAATAACCTTCAAGCAGTATATGCAAGTAAATTGTGCTTTGCTTAAAAATTAGTATCAATGTGTTACCAGCAGCCTAGGTAAAAAAAAATATATATATATGTGTATATTTGTGTATATACAAGTGAAATATTTGTCTCATTGAACAAATTTAAATAAATCAAGAAGTAAAATTACTCTCTATAAAATCAGAACAATCCATTATTATACTAATAAATAAATAAACAAATAAACGATTACATTAATGAAGTTTAAGCTAATAAAAAACTCCAGTAGATAATTCAACTGCACACAGGGACTAGAAATAACTAGGATGTCACCACATGTGCTGTACCCAAATCTAAGGGACATCGCAAACAACTCTAATAGTCACAAAACAAGAGATAATAGTACATAAAAGCATAAGCATCAACGATAGTTGAAAGGTATTACCTATTAGAAGAGAGCCATCTCAAAACACACTTAATAGAAAGGGCATCGTTAAATTTGTTCAATGAGACAAATATTTCACTTGTATATACACAAATATACACATATATATTTTTTCTTTTACCTAGGCTGCTGGTAACACATTGATACTAATTTTTAAGCAAAGCACAATTTACTTGCATATACTGCTTGAAGGTTATTACATTTAGCGAACTTCATTTGCTATGCTTTATTATGTTTACTACAAAACAATGACTAGTATTTAATAATGTAAAGCATATCGCTGTTTTAAGGTTCCCATGTTTTTTTCTTAATTGAAAAATGCACTCGCTCTTGATTTGTCAAATTATTTGAAATCTATTTAAAAGAGGTGTCATTTGAATGATTTATGTTTGTCTGATGAAGGCAGAACACTGTTTCTGCCGAAAGCTTACTTTACTTGGATTTTATTAAACATTTTCAGTTTTTAGCCTGCTCTTATCGTGTTCCAGCTCGCTTTTTTGTTGTTTACTGGGTTTGCGAGTTTTTAAGTTGTGTATTGTCTTCACTATGGCGAACGGAACCGGAGAGGCTTCACCTATTTTGTTTACGCAACAAAATGATGACAATGAAGGTACAAGTAACTCACCAGGGAACCTGACAGCACTCGTGGAAGCTCTTTTGGGGAGAGTGGATGCTTTAACACAGAAAGTGGAAGCACTTTCTAGCCCATGCCCGGGAACTAACGCTGGCTCCACCAATATTGGTTCTACTAATAACTCGACTTTGCATTCACATTCTAATGCAACATCGCTTCCTAATGGGCAGCGCTCACCGGTGCACCAGAACGCCAATAACGATACATCTAATACTGACCAGCTACCCCTGTCTTCTGCACATCGCACTGGTTTACTTCCACCTCCAGTTGGACATGCACTAGGGGGTACTGACTTTGTCCGTTTCCAGCAGCAAGAAGGTAATAACGGAATTGCTAATAATGGAATTGCTAACACCAATACAATTCCATTGATAACTAATTTTCTTGGCAACAATAACTTCTTCAGTCAAAGATTAGTACCTCAGGTGGAATCTACTACAGAATTAAATGGTGAGAACTTTAATTTATCTGATAAAATTGAACAATTTGATAATAAGTTATACAAATGTAAAAAACTCCAGTTAGAAGTTTCGTACTTGAATGAATGCATTGGTAACAAGGTAGTTCCTAAAGGTCTCCGCCAGTGGAGGTTTCCCGCTGGACTGGCTGATAATTCACCTTTTTATCAAGAACTGACTGACTTATTTGACCGACAAGGTTTCGAGTTCTTGAAGGCACTTATTTCATTCTATTCTAAAGACATTACTACTTTAACAGCTGAACTAGAGACCTTGGAACAGGAAATAGTAACTAATCCAGATTTTTTCAGATACAAATATGAATACTCTCACATTTTTTCTAGTATTGAGGCGAGTTTAAGTAAACTACTTTTCACCAAGAAAAAGAAGCTTACCAGAGACATCACTGATTACTCTAACAATCGTGCGTATCCCAGACTTTCTAACAAGGTAAATGATTTACCTTATGAGAACATTTCTGATGTGCAACATAATAATGATGCTCATTCCATTAACAACAATAATTTTCGTAATAGTTCTGTTCACAATTTCCAAAATAACTCTGTCCATTATAATGACAATAGACAATTACCACGAAGGAGTCCTAGATTTAAAAACAATAATAACAACAATGCGACCGATGGTGGTCACCAGCAAGGTGGCTTGCCTCAGGTCGAATCTAGGGACAACAATCAGCCTAGTGGTGCACCAGGCCAGTGTGTAGAGGGTACTAACCAGCAAGATCATCAGGATTTTCGTCCTGTCAACAACACACAGAGATACAACCCTCCCCAGGCCCAGATGCAGAACAACACCAGGAACAAGAGGAAGGGACGGAGGAGATAAATGATTCTTTGGACTTTGGTGTACAACCTAAATTACTCACAAGTACTAATTGTAACTTTACTGTTTACAACTATACTCTTTTAAATATACAACAAGACATGGTGGATTTTATGGCCAAAGACCTTTCTTTTGTCCCAAGTCAACATATGGACATTGGTAGAACTATCATAGATCTCAAGGTGTTTGTAAGAAAACTCAACTTAAATTTATTAATGGGTAATACCACTGATATTGTGAATACTCTAAGAGTTTCCAGTTCATACAATCCACCACTTCATCCTTTGTTAAATACATTTGAAAAAATCTGTGAAATGGATCTTTGGGCTATTAAGAATCGAGTAATGTACAGCAACCACAAACACCTTGCTAACATTTCCCCTCTAGAATGGGACTTCCTTAGCCTTTTGAAAGATTGCAACATAAGAGTAATGAAACCAGATAAAGGGGGCGGGGTGGTTTTCATGGACCACTGTAAGTATATCAAATACATGTCTGAACATTTGGACACACCAGCCTATAGTAAGGTTTCTTTGAACGAAATACATGTTGCATACCACAAAATCAACAACATTTTGTATGACTTATTAATGGATGGGTTCATTGATGGGGATGCCTATAGATATCTTAACATAGCAGCTCCAAGGATCCCCGTTTTCTTTGGGACCCCCAAACTTCATAAATGTTTGAATGCACCCCCGTTCTGCCCCATAGTTGACGGGAGGGGGTCTATCACTTACCCATGTGCTAAATTTATTGACAACATTATCAAACCCCTTATTGATAAGGAGGTGCATATATGTAAAGATTCCTGGTCCTTTTTGGAAAATATTAACAAACTAACGTACAATCCCCAGGCAGTGTTCTTGACTATCGACGTCAAGGACCTTTATACTGTCATTCCCCAAACTATTGGTTTAGCTTGGGTTAGGGAGTATTTATCAGCAAAAAAAGTTAAAGATGACACTATTTATGTCACTTTAACCCTCCTTGAGACAGTTTTAACGAATAATTACTTCACTTTTGAGAACAACTTCTATTTGCAAACCTCAGGGGTGGCCATGGGTTCGCCTTGCGGCGGTACATTTGCTAATGCTGTAATGGCGAATTGGGAGTCCACACTTCTATTTAAAGATGACTTATTTCAACAATATGTCACCTGGTACACTAGGTACCAGGATGACATATTTTGTATTTGGGAAGGAAACAAAGATCTCATATCTTCCTTTCTGGAAAGGATTACTAGTATGACTGACTTTTTAGAATTCACTTACACAGTGGATGACACTAAGATCAACTATTTGGACATTCTCCTTATTAAGGACACAATTAATCATAGGTTCAAAAGTGTCATATACAGAAAACCCACATATTCTAACTCTCTGTTGCACTTTTCCAGTAACCACCCATACCACCAAAAAAGATCTGTGGTAAAAGGTCAGATTGTCAGGGCAGCACGTATGGTAACAGATGATACAGATTTTAACAGTGAATGTAACAAGTTAATGAGTATGTTTGAATCTAGGGGGTACCCAATCAACTTGTTAACTAGTATTATTTTGGAGGTATCACGTAAACGCGAGGAAGGGTATTTTTTCCCCTCCTAACTGGCCATTATAACACTAATAACCCTGATAATCACGAAGAAGTTAGTTCTACTATTAGTCCAAATTTTAGGACAAATAAGCAGAGTAGCAACACGTATTGTACTAGTTTTTTGTATACCTTCTCCTTGGATTATCAATTAATCAAGGGGATTATTAATAAAAACTGGGACATAATAAAAAGTGAAGGAACTCTTCTTAATGTATTAGGTGATAGGCCTAAAATCACTTATAGGAGAGGCTATAATTTGAAAGCAATTTTGGAGAAGAACAAGCCAAAAAGGGCACAAAATCGACCATCAGGGATGTTTAAATGTGGCTTTTGTGCCCAATGTAGACACATTAAGGTGGCAACACATTTTTCTATTAATGGTAAAGAATATAAAGTCAAGGACCACTATAATTGTGAAACTAAATCGGTCATTTATGCAGCATTGTGTAATTTTTGCAATGCCTTCTACATTGGGAAAATGGAACGCAAGTTAAAAACTAGAATATATGAACATATTTATGCCATTGCTAAGCAAGACCACACTAATGCCTTAGCTAGGCATATTATGGAACACAATGACCACCGTTTTAGTTTTATTATTTTACAGCAGATTATTCCAGACATCAGAGGTGGCCCTTGGCAAATTCGTCTCGAAATAGATGAATTACTATGGCAGATTCGTACAAGAGCACACATTACCCCTGGTATTAATGATGCCCTTTCTATTAAGTGTGTTTTGAGATGGCTCTCTTATAATAGGTAATACCTTTCAACTATCGTTGATGCTTATGCTTTTATGTACTATTATCTCTTGTTTTGTGACTATTAGAGTTGTTTGCGATGTCCCTTAGATTTGGGTACAGCACATGTGGTGACATCCTAGTTATTTCTAGTCCCTGTGTGCAGTTGAATTATCTACTGGAGTTATTTATTAGCTTAAACTTCATTAATGTAATCGTTTATTTGTTTATTTATTTATTAGTATAATAATGGATTGTTCTGATTTTATAGAGAGTAATTTTACTTCTTGATTTATTTAAATTTGTTCAATGAGACAAATATTTCACTTGTATATACACAAATATACACATATATATTTTTTCTTTTACCTAGGCTGCTGGTAACACATTGATACTAATTTTTAAGCAAAGCACAATTTACTTGCATATACTGCTTGAAGGTTTTTACATTTAGCGAACTTCATTTGCTATGCTTTATTATGTTTACTACAAAACAATGACTAGTATTTAATAATGTAAAGCATATCGCTGTTTTAAGGTTCCCATGGTTTTTTCTTAATTGAAAAATGCACTCGCTCTTGATTTGTCAAATTATTTGAAATCTATTTAAAAGAGGTGTCATTTGAATGATTTATGCTTGTCTGATGAAGGCAGAACACTGTTTCTGCCGAAAGCGCTTACTTTTACTTGGATTTTATTAAACATTTTCAGTTTTTAGCCTGCTCTTATCGTGTTCCAGCTCGCTTTTTTTTGTTCCCTCCCTGAAATGGCCACCTCACCAGCCCTGGCTTCAGTTGTGGGGTCTGTCTGGGTCTCCCCCAGGCTACCAGACCCACATGCCTGTCTCCAAACCTGACTGAGAGTAACTGCATGCACACAAGGTGCTGCATTACCAAAATCATTCCCTATCAGGGCATCTTCAGGGATATCCTCAAGCACACCTACTTGCTTGTTTCCTTTTCTGCCCTCCCAGTCAAGGTGAACCCTGGCCAAAGGCATTTGGAATGGGGTCCCTGCTCAAGCTCTGACTGGAGTGGACTGCCGAAGGAAGTACTGCTCCTGTTTAACCACTGCAGGCTTCACAATGGTGATGTCAGAGACTGTGTCTGTCTTAGTAGTGGCCTGTTTTCCATCTGCTAAGATAGGATATAATCTCCGGTGATAGTCTGGTACGCCTGTTGTCTCCAGACAATTTATCACTGGCATACTGTTATTCCTCTTGCTGGTTCCCTCACCTTTTGTTCCCTGCCTTGCTCCTGTGGGCATCTGTATGTTACATGGCCCCACTGGTTATGTTTAAAACATCTAACCCTTGAATATGGCCATGTACCTGAGCTAATGGCTTCCCCTGTTACACACACTTTCATCTGCCTTGCATCCATGCTATGAAACTTTTTTCTGTAAGCTTCAGGTGTTAACTTAAAACATTCCAATACACATTTTTTAACTTCATAATTTAAGCAATCAGTATCAGACAATTTAGATACAGTAGTTACAACTTTACCATGGAGTAAGGGGGTCTGGAACCATACCCAGTACCCTTGGTCATCATTATACTGTTTATATACTCTTTCAAATATATGAATAAAACTATCAAAATTATCACTCTCTGTAAACTGTGGAAAAATGTACTGACCGTAACTGCTTCTGAGGTTCAGTTATTCCCTTCCCCATTACCCTGACGAAGAGTCCGCATCTCCCTCTCATGTTGGCACGGTTTCACATTTTCTTCAACCTTCAAATGTCGCAGTCTGTCATTTTTTTCAGCCTCCAAACACTGCAGTTTCTCATTTTTTTCAGCCTCCAAGTGCTGCAGCCTCTCTACCAATTCTAATTCCAAATGTTTGGCTTCTTGTTCAAGTCTTTTTAACTCCAGATGGATTTTTAAGTGCTCTGAGGAAAACATGAACTGTCCTATTTCTGAGGGCTGCAAATTCCCATCATCAGACTGGTTATCCTCCTGGTTGCTGGTTTGGGTTACAGCTGCTAGTAAGGCTGAAATAATTTCCTCTTCAGTCAGATTGTCATGCACCATTCCTTTTTCTTCAGACACCTTGGCCAACTGGTTCTAAGTCAGCTTGCCATAATACTCTGCTGACATGTCTGCCTGCTTTCCCTGACTAAACTAAACTAACAAAAATAAATAAAACTGTTGTGAAAATGAATGAAATTATGTATATTTACCTTGTAGCTGCTGAGAGTACACACACCTTCATTGACAAATGCCTACAGGCTACAGAAGTTCAATTAATATCCCACCACTGCCACGAATATGTGATGTCCCTCCTCTGGGCCAGTAATCAAGGAACCTGAATTCTCACCACTTACACCAGTGAGGGACATTCACTTGGAACAAAAATAAATACACACAGTATTTTCAGGTGCAGCTCTCTGCACCAAGCACAATTTCCCTTAAGAGCACACAGGAAACAGACTCAGTTCTGGGGCTGGGTTTCCCTGTCCCTCTCCGGGCCCCAAATAAGACTCCCCACTGACACAGCTGTAGAGTTGAGTCCTCAGCCGAGTGTTTCAAGCCAAGTCCTCCGCCACCCTCTCTGTGAAATCAGTGCTGTGTGTCCTTGTTTCAAGTAGTTGACACATCCACTCTTTGAGATTTCATTTTCACACATACACGCACGCGCACACACACACACACACACACACACACACACACACACACACACACACACACACACACACACACACACACACCTTGGAAAGGTTGGCACATATTTACCAGCTATGCCTCCTCTGCTCACACACACACACACACACACACACACACACACACACGCACACGCACATACACACACACACACACGCACACACACACATGCGCGTGCACACACACACACACACACACACACACACACACACACACACACACACACACACACACACACACACACATACACCTTGGAAAGGTTGGCACATATTTACCAGCTATGCCTCCTCTGCCCAGACTATATGGTATGTACTGCCACCAGAACAATTGAAAGCCAGCTAAGGCTCTTACCAGGGTATCCAAGCATATTGAGTAAAATGAATACTAATACAAATGGTAGTGTTTGATCATTGCAACCATATAAATATAAGTATTCTCAAAGGTTAAAATATTCTCTAAAAGACCAGTTACAATGAAAAGTTTAAATATATTTAATAATAAACAATAAAAGAACATGAAAATACTAAATATATTTACCATAAACACCAGAGTTTCACTCGTAGAAAATATTAAACATAACACAGTTGGAAAGGTTTTCACAGATGCAGAAAAACATCTACTTAAGTAATTTCACTATACTTTCCTGACTGATCTAAAGACCTGTTATTCTCGAGTTACTTACTAAAGCAAGACAAGATGAAGTGTCTGAGTGGTCTTGTCAGTTCCTGCTGTGAGACTTCTGTCTCTTCTAGTTTTAAAACATCAATTCAGTGCTGGATTACAGAATGACATCACATACATCTGGTCATTTGACTCTGGTTCCCACATTACCCCTTTACTAGAAACTGAATCATAATCTAGCACATATATGTTATATATTGTATTATAACATATAATACACTCACACACACACTTGCATAGAGCTTTGCTAAGATGTGTTGTAGCATCTGGAAGCTATAAAATCATTTCACTTACACCCTTCCAGGGTAGCAAGTAGTTCACCCCTAAGGACACTACAGTAGGATTCCTAGTCCTGGCTTTCACAGATGTTTTGTCTCAGGCTGCAATCAGAGTGTAAGATAAAATCTGTATGGTCTAAACAAGGTAATTTAATTTCAGACTATTTTTCAGTGTTAGGTAGACTGAGCTTAACCTCTTCTCTTCCAGTATCTTCTGTTACAATAAGTTAATTTCAACAGTTGCAGTACAGTCTGACATCCAGGTGTATTTCTTTTCTTTCCAGCAGGACTCAATGCTGGTACATTTTTTTAACCCAGGCAGCTTTACAAATAGATTTTCAACAAAAGCACCTGTACAAATCATTTTGATATACCAATGACATTTAATTCTTTACAAAACTCCAGCTAGCTATGCTGACATATCTTACACATCCACTGCCCTACTTCTCCTGACATAGCTGACAATACCTCACATCATCACATGAAAAATAAACTGATTTTGAAGGGCCTGCTCCTATTTTCTGCTTCTTTGGACTCTGGGTGCACCATTGTCCTCTAAAAAGTCTTCAGGGGATTCAGAAGAGAAATCTAAAGATTTGAATAAGTGCTCTTCAGACCACTCTCTTCCTCCAACCTCTTTGGGCTGCACTCCACCTGAGAAGGTATCTAAGTTATCGGCTCCGACTGTCTCTAAGAACTCAACTGCAACTATAACAAAGTTAAAATCGTTTGAGCCATTCTCTTGTTTGGATCCAACCAGGTCAAAATCTAAATCTTCTAGGTTCTCTTCTGAATCAGTCTCTTCGAGGTTAACTCTCCATTCCTGCAAGATACGACTCGACAAGCTCCCAGTCCTCCATCTCTATCAACCTCTCTCAGGTCATCCAGAAGCCTATCAGAAGAAGATGTGGACAGAATGATGAGGAAATTTCTCACAGCCCATATCCATTTGGGTGTTTTACCATCTCTGTCTCCCATCAGACCCATGAGCCTCTTCACCTCTCAATCCCAGGCTGTAGTTTCTACTATGATCCATCATGCGGTTTCGGAGCTTTTGGACCAGAGATTCCTGAGCAGGTATGTGTTGGAAGACTTGTTAGTCTTACCACTCTTGGGTCCATCCTACATTCAGCTGCCTTCTGTGGAAGCTGGGAGACTTCATCCAGACAAATCAGGACAACCGTCCAGATCAAGCCTTGAGACTGTCCTCATTCAGGACACTGCTGGTACTTCTGAGTACTTTCTGGAAGCTCCCACAGAACAGCTCCCTTGGAAGTGGAAGTGCAAGAGGAGGCATATAGCTACCCTTTGTGTCTCCAGCTGAAGATAGTGTCTTCTGTGAGGGGAAAGGGTCCCATAGATTACCTCTTGAGGATGTTTCATTCAGAGAGATTCTCAAGGGGTAATCTATGGGGACCCTATTCCTTCACTGAAATCACTATCTTCAGCTGGAGAAAGGGTCCCATAGATTACCTCTTGAGGATGTTTCATTCACAGAGATTTTCAAACTTCTGAAACTGAAAAGAGGTTGGTCTTCCAACCCCCATCCCCAAGAGGAGTTAGTGTTTCTTGAGGCTTTTGGGACTGGCTCAGCAATGACTTGGGTAGTCCCCCTAACATATGTGATGGTAGACCTCATCTCCTGCAGGGATTGGAATGATCCTTTTGACTGGTCCACTTTATTTGGCCCTAAGTGAAAGAGACCCTCTCCAGGCACAAGCAAGATGGGAAGACCCTTTCTGCTGCTGTAATCCAATTTTTTACATTCTCCGGAAACCAGAGAGGGGTTTGATAATTGTGTTTCAGAAAATCTGAAGGTTCCCCTTGGACAGAGGGGGAAACTCCAGTGGAAGATGCCATCTTCACAGCAGAGGTGACCCACACCATCAGGGCTTCAGAAGGTGATACTCAGATAAGTCCTTTCAGTGTCCCTGAAGGATTACCTGACTGCTGCACTCTGGAAGCAGTTGGGGGCACCCCTCTCTGCACCTACACGTCTAGACCACCATTACCATAAATTCATGGATGCAGAATATCATATCCAGAGAATATTATATGCTATTTTTCGTTTTCCCCCATAATGCAACAGAAAAATTCCCAACATTCCACCCAGTCAGTGGAAAGCCGCAGCTGTAGAAATAAAAAAAACTGCTAGAAAAAAAGTCATCCAGCCAGTCTTACCAAACCAGCAAGGGTTTAGAACTTATTTGTGGTTCTTTTAGCTGCCAGAAAAGACCGTGGACCTCAAATCAGTTTTGAATCTTAGTAATCTAAATAATTTTGTGAAACACCCAAAGGATGGTCATGATTCAGTCCTTCCTACTTCTTTTAAAGAAGAATGATTGGATGTGCTGTATAGATCTCCAGGATGAGTGCTATTATATCAATATACACAGGTGCACTAGAAGATACCTGTGTTTCTGGCTGGGAGCCAGTCGCTACCAGTTCAGAGCCATTTCCTTTGGTCACACCACAGTTCCGCAGGTGTTCACCAAGTGTATGGCAGTGGTTGCAGCTCGCTTGAGACTGCAAGGATTCTGAGTTTTTCCATATCTTGATGGCTGGCTCCTATCTGCTTCCACCAAGCCTCTACTAATTCAAGCCATGGACCACTTGCTCCATCTCAGTTCACAGCTGGGCATTACCATAAACTCTTCCAAGTCTCAACTTTGTCCAGCACAAACTCTGGAGTTCATTAGTGCTTGTCTAGACACAAAATTGCAAGTACCACTTCTTCCTCAGTCAAGACTGGAGAACTTAAAGAAACAGGCAATGCACATCCTTACTTGTCATTCACCTCCAGCCAAACTAGTCCTGCAACTGTTGGGCTCCAAGGCAGCCTCCATAGTTCTGATTTCTTTAGTGTGTTTTTACATGAGTATACTACATTGCCCCCACAGTAAGATATCATCCACTGTCAACTCCTGTTTGCATCACAGCAGTTTGCAGATGACACATAACATGGCATATTCGTGCAGAGGAAGTTTCCCATGGCCACCCCTTCATTCTTCCTTCCTCAAAAGTCACAGTGAATTCAGACACCTCTTAACTTGGGTGGGGTGGGCATTATTTGGAATGGACAGTCCAAGCCACATGGACTGACACGACGACTAGTCTGCACATTAATGTCCTAGAAATGACAGTAGTCCTGTATGCATTGCAGGCATTTCAAGATGTTCTTCCTCTAGGAATGGTTACAGTTCAGACAGACAACATGTCCATAGTCTGGTACATCAACAAAGAGGTAACCAGCTCTTACCTACTTTGCAGGGAGGCAATGAGAGTGTAGCAGTGGGTGACCTCTTCCAACTGGTTTCACTTGTCAGTGCATATTCTATAGAAAACCAAAATGCTAGCAGACAAACTAAGCAGGTCCATCTTAATCCCTAACAAGTGGTCTCTCAACCAGTCAGTGGAAGACATGATCTTTCACCAGTGGGGTCAACTGTGCTGTGATCTGTTTGCCTCTCCCCTCAATACAAAGTGTAGCTGGTGCTTTGCCCTGATCCTCCCAGTGTGGGAGTCACTGAGAGATGCTCTAGTTCATGATTGGCCTTCCGGTTCACTGTATGATTTTCCTCCCATTCCTCTTATCCCAATTTTTATTCAGAAAGCTTACCAGTGGAAGAACAAGGTGATCCTCATTGTCCCATTCTGGCCTCGTCAAGTGTAATTCCCTTTTTTATGGTATCATCTTCTTCACCCCTCCATGAGTGTTGAACCCTTGTCAGGACCTTCTGTCTCATCCATCCAAGCTGCCTCACCTGAACATATTATCCCTGAAATTGACCACATGGTTCCTCCAATTCCAATGATGCCTAGTAGTTTCAGGCTTTCCTCCCCTGTTCACCACATCCTCATGTCATCCCAAAAAGCATCCACTAGGAAGCTTGATAAAAGTAAATGGAAAAGATTCTCTATTTGGGCCCTTCAGAGATAATTAGACACCTTTCCTGTGCCTCTTTTTGCTATTCTTGATTTTCTAGTTTCCATCTTCATGAAGGAGCTAGTTATGTGACAGTTAAGATGCAATTGGCTGCCATTTCAAATTATCACACTGGCTTAGATAATTCTTTATTGGCTTCTCTTGAGTTACATAAAGCCTCCCTTAAGGGGAAAGTATGTCTCTGTCTTCCAATAAAAGATCCTGTACCTCCATGGGACCTTACACTAGTTCTTGTGGCCCTTACTCAGCCACCCTTTGAACCATCTGAAAAAAAAAGAAGTTAAAGCTTTTTTTTTTCCTGGAAAACACTTTTTCTGTTGGCCATTACCTCACCTAGATGGACATCAAAATTCAAAGCACTTGCTTCTCAACCACCTTACCTGATTTTTCACAAAGACAGCATAGAGTGGCACTTCAGACTAACTCTCCTTTTCTGCCTAAGGTGGTGTCAGAAGGTAGCCTCAATCAGTCAATCCATTTACCAGTTTTCCTTCCAAAATTTACTAACAAGGGAGAATATGTGCTTCATTTACTAGACATTTATAGACAGTACAGATGTTATATTCACAGAACCAAAAAATTCAGGAAGTCAGAGCAGCTGTTTGTATCCTTCTCTCAAGCTTAATTTCACCATGCCTGATTGATTACATCACCTTCATTTACAAAAACAAAAGTCTGTCATTACCAAAATGTCTTAAAGCACATTCCATCAGATCTATGGCCACTTCATGTGCTTTCTGGTCTAACACATCTATAAATGATATCTGTGCAGCTGTTACATGGTCCAATGCTCATACCTTTGTAGTTCATTACAAGTTGCACATACTGTCTAGGAATAGAACATCTTTCTTTTCTGCAGTACTTCAGAATATTCTTCCTTGAGGACTAGCCAAGATGATATTCGCTGGAGACTCTGTGCCATCAGTTGAGGAATGGACAAAAAAGACAACATCAGATATTATACTTATGTACTCAACACAACTCTGCATCTGTGTTGTTCTGTTTTCGTCCTTCAACTTCCCACCCACCCACCTTTACCCTTCCCCATTTGCCTGGATCCTGGTATGACCTTAGGGATATTATTGTATAACCTTTGCCTTGTGGGTTCTAGAGTCTCCTTTTCTGTTCTCTTCACGCTTCTCATCCTTTTTACCTGTTGTATTACTTACTTGGAAATATTATGGGCTGCCTTTTACTTTTTTGACATGGTGTTTGATAATTGGAAGGCAAACTCAATGTTAGGTAACTCACAGTAGTCAAGGAATTATGGGTAGATAGTGGAGCTCAAGCTACAGAGCCTAAAGTCTGTTGAGTGGCTGAGGACAGATCCAGGGGTTGGATCTGAGACCTATCAGATGAGGAAGGATGAAAACCGACAACACAGATGCAGATTTATGGTGAGTACATAACTACAATTTCATAAACAAAAATTCCCCTGGAACAAATAGTCAAAAAGTCCACTAGAGGGCAAAATGTTCTTGACCTGGTCCTTTGAAATATAGGCTCTAGATGCATTATTCTACTGGTATACTCTTCTGGTAAAATCTGACCACAAATTGGTAACCTTCTCTTTCAAAATCCCTAAACCACCAGATGCAAATATTACATTATCCACCAATTTCAAATGTACAAACTTCCTACAATTATGTAATGAAGTCTAAAAGTTCAAACATAACAGTGATCCCCAAAATATTGACATGGCTAGTAGTTACACAAATAAATTCTGGGTTCACTTAGAAAACTGTCTTAATCTGTCAGTCCCTACCAGAACTTAACAAAATGGGAAAGATGAGAGCAAACTATCCTGGTGGTCCACATGCATAAATAAACAATACAATAAAAAGGAAAATCTCATTAGAATATCCAGCAAAACTAATGACCCACAAATCAAGGTCAATATCAAAAGGTTGTCCCAGCTACTGAAAAATACCACCACCAGAAGCTAAGGATAATTGTAAATCTTTCTTTACTTACATCAGGCGGATATGAAGTAACACCTGATATTGTTCTGTACTTATTCATAATGGCACTACCCACTCTGATCTAGAAGATAATGCAATTATATTAGTAAACCAATTCAGTGCAGATTTCTACACAGTGACATCAATAGAAATTATCTCAAATACCCAGTACAAAAGAACACTTGCTAAAAGTACTCTTCAAAACAAAATACATTATCTGTGGAGCCTGATAACATACAGGTACGCCTTGTAAATAGCATTAAAGATGTTCTGGTGGAAGCACTGCTACAGGTATTCAACTTAAGATTATACACTACCACTTCATAAAGGTAGCCCCAGCATGGATTCTGGGAATTACAGACCCATCAGCTTGATGAGCCTCATCTGTAAGGCTATGAAATGGGTTACAACTGATTTGATAAACCATGATTTAAAAAATCTTACAAGACTTGACCTCCAGCAGTTTGGTTTTATTATGGATATCACCTGTCTAATGTATGTGGGAAATGTTTTTGAGAGTGTAATGCAAGCTGTTAACAGTGGCCAGACTGTCCTTACAGCATACCTTAACCTTCCAGAAATATTTTATACAATAATACATGCCAACATTATTAACAAATTGATCTCTGTGTAGTTAGACGAATAGCGGATTAGCTGCAAGACTGAACCCACACTGTGAGTGTGGCAGGCTCATCCTCATAGAGCATGAAGGTAACCAGTGGGGACCTACAAGGATCCATACTAAAACCCGAGTGATTCAGCATATGCTTCTCAGCTCTCCATATCATATATTGGGAACTCTGTTTAACCAGATTTACAAATAATTGTAAATTGGGTCTTATACTCAAATCCACTTCTAATATTCAGAAGCTACAAAGGGGTCCCTATTATTTCATTGAAAGAACAGATCATTGAATGCCATTTTGAATGGCATTTTGTCGAACATGCCATTCATTGAACAGTTTTGACTGAGATCGCATTATTGTAGGGATCAGGAAGTCTGCCCTTCCGCCTCTGTAGTGTGATCTTGGAGTTTGTATATATAATTAGCGGGGGGGGGGGGCATTCATGATATTGCACATGTTAATAGTTGTTGCTGTGAAAACATGCTAAATAGTATAATGGTTCAGGTGGTTACCTCACAGATATAAGGTACAGGGTTTGAGTCTCACCTTTGGTTGCTGTCTTGTTGTTGGCTAGGCATGAAGTAGTCTGCAAGCTGATTGCTTAGTATTTACGTACAAACCTATATATACGTATCTACATATATATAGGAAGGCACAGTGACACATCATATAGCGGATAGTGTTACACCACAGCAAGAGGTTCTGTGGTTTGGTTCTGAGCTGGGGTGCCTTCTGTGTGGAGTCTGCATGTTCTCCCTGTTTTCACTTGGGTTTCCTGTGGGAGCTCTGGTTTCCTCCTACATTCTAAAGACATGCAGTAGGTGGATGGATTAGGCACTCTAAATTTGCCACAGGTAAATGTGAGTGTGGTCTATTGGCCATTTTGGGACAATTTTTAGCTCTTTCAAGTCCCCCTATATAAAACCCACTTTGGCGAGTTTTTTGCTCTTGTTACTACTCAGCCAAGCTCCTTGTGGTCCTGCAGAGTGGTGCTAGCAGCAGAGAGGCTAAAAGAGTGACTGCTAACCTGATAAAAGTGTTTGTTTTCCTGCTACTACCTGGGTGACTGTCCGATCTAGCTAAACTGCAAGTATTTCTGCTTCTTGAACTGTATTAAACTGTTTAAAGTTGTTTTGCACCTGCACTTTTAAAGTTTGTCTTGTTTGCTGCTTTTACCTGTTGAGGCTACACACTCAAGTGTGCTAGCCTGTGTTACATATTTATTGAATTTTCCTGCTGTTTGCTGCAAAAAAAAAAATTATCCTTGTTTCCCGTCTTTCCAGACCTAGAGTAATCCAAATACAGGCTTTGCTGTATTCTGGACTTTTGGAAAGTTCCTGTGTTGCCCATTTCCTTTCTTGGATAAAGGGAGGCTTCTTTGTTCACAGAGGTGGCAGTGGTGAGCTTGGAGCAGCCTATCTATCCCTGGAGGAGTGTTCCCAGCACAAGAATCTGGTAGTCTATTGGCCGTTTTGGGCCAATTTCTAGCTCTTTCAAGTCCCCCTGTATAAAACCCGCTTTAGCGCGGCTTTGCACGATTTTGTGCATAGCGCAGCATCGGGCAGCGCCACTTAATTGGGTTTAAACCATTCTCAGCTCCACAAAGTCTGCTCTTCAGTTTTTCCCTTAGAGCTGATCTAGTTCTCATAATAAACACCCTATTCCCACTCTAAAGCCTGGCACTTGCTCACTAAAGCAATTATATAAGTCAGCACTAAAAAATTAAAAGCATTACACCCTCACAAACTCCCCTTGAGGACTCTGTTCCCCATTGGCCCTTTTTTTATTATAAAGGAATTCCCAATACTATTCTAGCATGTCCAAAGGTCAGTTGTCAATCTCCTCTCCGGTCCAGCTGGTGAATCTGGGAATCTTGAGGCAATGTTACAACTGCCTCAGGTACACAGACAACCCTCTCCTCCTCCCAACAAATTCCAACACATGTGAGAGATGCAACCATATAGCCAAACTGGAGGCTAAGCTCTCTCAACTCAGAACTGGCGTAACCAGTCAGGAGGAGAAGGAAACCACACTCACTACAATTCCAGTCTCACATAGACCTACCACGACAGCAAACCAAACACATAAACACACAAAAACATACTCGGAGGCTCTAAATAAAAATCTGCCTAAGCAGCAGAGACCTCCAAAGCAGACACCCAAGCAACCGCTACCCCAAAACAAAACACGTGCAACACATAGCTCACAAAGCCAGTGTGCCGAACAGTCACAGCCCTTAAGGCTAAACAACACACCTGATACACTTGTAATAGGTGACTCTATCGTCAGGCACACTGACGTCCCGCTCACCAGGCTGAACAAGGAGAAGGTCACGGTGAGCTGCCTGTCGGCGCTAGGATCTGCCACATAACACAAGCACTCAGGTCACTCCAAGGCAAGTACAAATATGACTCAGTCATTGTCCATGCTGGTGTGAATGACCTGAGATGTACCTCCCTGGACTACATGAAAAGAGACATAGAGGAGCTCTTTGAGCATGTAGCCCAGGCCGGTATGACCCTGACCTTGAGTAGCATCTTACCCTCACCAAGAATGATGCCACAATATGAAGACAAGATGATCAATTTCAACAATTGGCTTAAGTATTGGTGTCATTCAAAGGGGATCCAATGCCTGTCTGCCTGGGATGACATGCTCGACAAGCCATGATGCTTCGCTAGGGACGGCTTGCACCTGTCACCCCTGGGCTTTTGGATATTAGCAAAGGCTCTTGCCACCCCCATAGTGCCTTTTTTAGGCAAGGCTCAAAAGACAAACCCACCTCCATAGGTATCACAAGGGATAAGAAACTAAGAGTAATGCTACTCAATGCCAGAAGGCTAAACCTCAAGATGCACGCACTCAAAACTCTTCTTAGCATGGAGAACATCGATATCTGTGCAGTAACAGAAACCTGGTTCAAGGCTCCCGAGAGCACCCCAGCACTACCAGGTTATACCTCATACCATGTTTTTCAGCTCCAAAACTTGGACCGAACCACAAAAGGAGGGGGGTATGAATATTCGTCAAAGATACCCACACCTCCAGGTTGGTGGCACAGCATGAAGCATCAGAGACTATCCATGTGCAACTAACAGTGGGTAAAACTGCCTTCCAGTTTATAGCCTGCTACAGACCACCCTCCCAAACCCAGGAACCCCACTCGGCCTTCCTGAGAACACTGGAAAATATGAAGGTCTCTACAAACACTGGAAAATATGAAGGTCTCTCCAAACACCATTATATTGGGTGACTTCAACTACCCTAACACAAACTGGGAGCATTACTCTAGCTCCAACACCCTAGCCCAAAGTTTCCTAGAATTTATAAACTCAAATGCTATGGAACAACTTGTTGCCACTCCCACAAGAGGGGAAAACATACTGGACCTGATCATTACCAACATGGGGACTCTATGCTCCAGACCAGAAGTGTATCCCTCACTGGTAAGATCAGACCATAAACTAATCTCACTAGATATTCACATCCCGACCCCAGCCCCTGCCCAGAAAACCACAGTGAAAAACTTATCTAAAGCAAATTTCACATTCCTCAAAACCGAGGTGGAATCCTTCAAAGCCCCCGGGCCTTTGGAAAATACGGCCCAGACCGCAGAATCCTTTATAAACACATTCTATGAACACCTTCAGGAATGCATGGATCATGCAATCCCAAATAAAACCAAGACCCAATCCTCCAAAGTTAGGCGTCCTGTCTGGTGGACCCCAGCCATAAACAAACTATACAATAGAAGGAGGAAGCTACTACATTATAGAGCAAAATCCCAAAAAGGGAAGGCATCTCTGATCAGTATTAGCAAAAAACTACGGGCACTCATAAAATCGTCTAAGGCCAGCTTCGAGAGAAAAATTGCACAGGACACTAAGGATAATCACAAGGCTTTCTTTAGTTATGTTAGGAACCTGGGTGGGAATTCCCAGATATGCTCAGAATTAGTCCAAAATGACAAAAAATACACCGAACCCACAGACATTGCCAACATCCTAGCTGACAGATTCAGCGCAAACTTCTCCCCCTTTCCCCACCAAAAGGGCAAATATCTATCCCAGCAGAGTGCTGCCCCCCCTGACATCTCAGATGCTCAGGTAAGAGCCGCCCTCTCCAAAGCAAAAAACACAGCATCAATGGGACCAGACGGTGTCCCGGGCTGCATCCTACATGAACTCCAAGAAGAACTAAACCCAAACATAATACTACTGTTCAATCTCAGCCTTACTACAGGATATGTACCCAAAGAGTGGCATACAGCAACAGTGGTCCCTCTCCACAAAGGTGGTGCCTCAACGAATCCTGGAAACTATTGCCCCATAAACTTGACTAGCTTGGTCTGCAAAGCTATGGAAAGGATCATCATGGACCTCATAAATAAAGATATTGAGGACCTACAGACACTGGATCCCTACCCAGTTCAGCTTTGTTAAGGGCAGATCCTGCCTCTTAAACCTGGTCGATTTCTTTGAAACAGTCACCAAGGCCATTGACGAGGGGAAGGTGGTCCACACAG
Organism: Protopterus annectens; assembly: GCF_019279795.1. Lineage (NCBI taxonomy): Eukaryota > Metazoa > Chordata > Ceratodontiformes > Protopteridae > Protopterus > Protopterus annectens. The sequence continues at coordinate 1,567,022,443 of NC_056741.1, forward strand.
CCTACCTGGACCTTGCAAAAGCCTTCGATACAATACCCCACTCTGGCATTATAGATAAGCTCACCAGCTTAAATATAAACCCCTATGTCACTCGATAGGTTGCAAACTGGCTCAAGGACAGAACCCACATGGTTAGAATTGCTGGAGCCATGTCAGACTCCAAACCAGTTACAAGTGGCGTCCCACAAGGCTCAGTCCTGGGACCTCTCTTGTTCGGTATATATTTCTCAGAGGTACAGGCTAACACAGAAGGACTGTGGCTGACCAAGTTCACAGATGACTGCAAACTGGGCGCCATAATAGACTCTCCAGCCGACACAAGCATCCTACAAAAGGGCCTCATAGAAACAGACAACTGGTGCCAGAGCCATGGCCTCAAGCTAAACGCCAAAAAGTGTATAGTCATCCCCTTTGGCAAAAACAAAGTGCCCACAAATTACCACATAGGTGGTAATCCATTAAGTACGGAAGAAGTAATTAGGGACCTGGGGACCCAAGTTGATAGCAATCTCTCATTTGACAACCACGTGACCAAAGTGGTTAGAAAAACATTTTATATAGCCCACCTAATCATGAAGGGATTCACATCTACATCAGGGGAGATCATCGTGCCTCTTTACTCATCCCTCATCAGGCCCATAATTGAGTACAATGCCCCTTTTGGGATGTACCTTACCAGACACCTGCAGCAACTGGAAAGACCCCAAAAGTACCTCACCAAGAGGATCAAAGGGCTCAAACAGATGCCATATGCTTCCCGGTTAAAGAAACTCCAGCTCTACTCAGTGGCATACCGCCTGCTCAGAGGCGATCTGTGCCTGACGTATAAAGCCATGTCAAACCCGGAATTAATGGACATGCTGCACCTCAGGAAATCCAAATCCCATTGAGCTACGCGCTCGAGAGACTTGAACCTCAGCACTGAAATAAATAGTACATGCTGGAGGGACAGATTCATAACCCAGAGGCTCCCTTCACTCTGGAATAAAATCCCATTCCAGGTTAGGCAGAGTCCCTCATTGACTCTCTTCAAGAGGAATCTTGATGAGTGGATGGGAGATAGTAGGTTTACCCCGGGTATCACTTCTGTGTCACTGTTAGACAGAGGCACAGTATACTAACCTCAAAAAAGGGCATAACAAAATTCATTTAAAATGGGTGGCGAAAGCCAAACACACTCTGGCTAGGCTTATAAATGCCCTAGGGCAGATAGCCTAGTATGAACCTATGGTATGGAAGACAACAGTGGAAGGGATAGCTACTCAGAGGTGTGAATCTTGGTTCCAGATGATTGCAATTGTTAAAGTGACAGCCTGACCCCAAATTCAAAAATGGGAAAAGGTGTTGTGGATGGATGTGTGTGTGTGTGTGTGTGTGTGTGTGTGTGTGTGTGTGTGTGTGTGTGTGTGTGTGTGTGTGTGTGTATGTGTGTGTATGTGTGTGTGTGTGTGTGTGTGTGTGTGTGTGTGTGTGTGTGTGTGTGTGTGTGTGTGTACAGCTGAGACCATATGACTTGAAGTTTTAAAGCTTCAAAACTGAAGTAAAGAAATAAAATTAAAAACATTGTTTTTTTATATTTTTGCAGCAGGGGGCAAAACCCCCTACACCTTCACAGCCCCCTGCTACTTAAATATACCAACTCTGAGATCGCACTGCAGTGAGGAACACAGTAAATTTCCCATTCCTTACTGTATGGTGATCTCCATTCAAAATGTTTGATGTTTCAAAACTTCACTCATATGATTTCTGCTGTATGATGTTCAAAGTTTTGAAAGTTCGGTAATCCAATAGGGACCCATACGGATATATATATATATATATATATATATATATATATATATATATATATATATATATACATACATACATACATACATATGATGTGTGTATACACACATGCACACAAACACACACACACACACACACATATATATATATATATATATATATATATATATATATATATATATATATATATATATATATATATATATATATATATATATATATGGGTTACCTTCATTTGATTGACAACCCATTTGACTGAAACCCATTTGATCGAAATTTCATTTGACTGACAACCAGTAATTCAGTTCACTTCAAGGCAAATAACAGGGATTGGTCCCCTCCCCAATGTTGTGTGACCCTGGAGTTGTTATATATAGTTAGGGGGAGGGGTGTGGGGGGGCGCAGCCCCCCACATAGGGGGGGGGTGTGGGTGAAGCCCCCACCTAAGTTCCTTCAAAAGAAGAAAATAACACAAAAAGTACAGATTTTGAACAAAAATAGGTGGGGGGGGCTTCGCCCCTGACACCCGCTAACTATTTATACCAACTCCAGGGTCGCACAACCTTGGGGAGGGGGACAAATCTCTGTTATTTGCCTTGAATACTGGTTTTTGATTAAATGAACTTTCGATCAAATAAGTTTAGATCAAATGAAATTTCGATCAAATGATGGTAACCCATATATATATATATATATATATATATATATATATATATATATATATATATATATGGGTCTACTACTAATTACCGACGATTCCCCGACGGAAAACTCCCAGATGACCGACATCACACAAACCCGAAACGCAAAACACGAACACCATTACACGAACACCATTACAACAACACGCGACACTACATAGCATACATACTAGCCCTGACCCAAACCCTAACCCTAAGGTCCGACACTATCGCACACTTCACCTACCTGCACCCTAACCCTAACTCACTTAACCCACTAGCCCAAGGCACACATCACCTACCTGCACCCTAACCCTAACTCACTTAACCCACTAGCCCAAGCTCCGACACTGCACACTTCACCTACCTGCACCTAACCCTAACTCACCCCTAGCCCAAGCTCCGACACTGCGCACACATCACCTACCTGCACCCTAACCCTAACTCACTTAACCTGTCCCTAAACTACAGTCCCTCACTAGCACACACTTACTTACCCGAACCATACCTCCGACACGAACACACACTCACCTTTCCCACAGCCTAACCCGACATCCCACAATCTCAAGCACTTACCTGACCGCTCTAACTCCGTCACCATGCACACTTTACGTCGCGCGTCGCACATTCCTTGTCGGTCTTTCCGCTGTCGGCAAATCACCCTGTCGGTACACTTACCTGTCGGTCATCGGTGAGTTTTCCGTCTGGGAATCGTCGTTTCGGGCATTAGTAGTAGACCCATATATATATATATATATATATATATATATATATATATATATATGCACACTCACACACACAAACTTACATATTTCCATTTAAGTTTCCTGGTGACCTTAGATTTAAAAGATGCTTATCGTCACATTCCTTTAGCTCCAGATTTCAGATGTTTCCTAAGGTTTTCTGTGTTTGAATCATACTTTCATTTCTCTGCGTTTTCATTTGGAGTATCCAGTACTCAAAGGGTATTTGCAAAGCATGTAGCTCCAGTGATGGCTTACTATAAACTGCAAGGTATTCACATTTTTTCTTATTTAGATGGCTTGCTTATCTCAGCAGACTCTTTTGCAAAGTGTTAGAAATATCTCAGTGGGGGAAAAGATATCCTACTCAGAGTAGGGTTCCAGATAACACACACAAGTCTCACAGAATTATTCTCCTGGGGTGTGCCCTAGGTACCTCAGTTCAAAGAGGTTTCTTTCCACAGGAAAAAGTAGATCTGTATCTAGATCTAGTCTTGAGTTTCTCCACTCAGAGAATTTCTCAAGATTTTGTGTCTCATGGCATCTATATTTCTCATGATTCCTCTGACAAGGCTCCTCATGAAAAAAGTTCAGTAGTGCATACGATCTGCACAGTTCCAACTTCAACATCCACTGACATTCAAGATTCTGGGGTTTTTGAAAAGAGAAGATTATTGGTGGAGAAGATTTTTTTTTTTTTAATCAGAATCCAGGTCTCCCAATTTTTCTTCCAGCTCCAGCAGTCTCTATCAGCAGACTCTTCAGACTTTGCTTGGAGAGCAGGGTCTATGAGACTAAAAGGATCTTTAACAGTAGAACCCCTATAACTAGGTGGGTTGCAAATTGGTTCACAGATAGAGCCCACAGTGTGAAAGTAGCAGACTCCAAGTCAGAATGCTGATCAGTCACGAGTGGAGTCCCACAGGGATTGCTCCAGTGCCTGTTCTATTTGGCATCTACTTCTCAGAAGTCCAGGCCAACATGGAGGGACACTGGCTGAGTCCCACAGGGATTGGTCCTGGGTCCTCTTCTGTTTGGCATCTACTTCTCAGAAGTCCAGGCCAACACGGAGGGACTCTGGCTGACCAAGTTCGCAGATGACTATAAGCTGGGAGCCATTATTAACTCCTCAAGTGTTGTAGACATCCTACAGAAAGGCCTCACTGAGACTAATGACTGGAGTCAAAACCATGGCCTTAAGCTTAATGGCAAGAAATGCGTTGTCATTCCCCTTTGGGAAAAACTCAGTTCCCACTAATTACCACATCGATGGGAGCCCACTGAACACTGAAGGCGTTATAAGAGATCTGGGGACACAGGTTGACAGCAACCTCTCCTTCAACCACCACATTACCACTGTGGTCAGAAAGTCCTTCTGTGTGGCACATCTCATTACCAAGGGTTTTGTATCCAGGAAGAAAGAGGTCATCACTCTCTACTCTTCCCTCATTAGGCCAATCATCGAGTATAATGCCCCATTTGGCATGTGCCTCACTAGACACATGCAACAGCTGGAAAGGCCACAAAAGTATCTCACAAAGAGGATCCTAGGCCTTAAACACATGTCCTACATGGACAGACTCAAAAAAACTCCAGCTATTCTGTCTCATATCATCTACTAAGAGGCGATCTCTGCTTGACTTACAAAGCTATGTCTGACCCAGCTCTGTTAGAAATGCTACATCTAAAGAAATCCCAATCCCTCCGCACCACATGCTCCAGAGACCTCAACCTCAATACCACAATCAACAGAACATGCTGGAGGGACAGGTTCATAACCCATAGACTGCCCATGCTCTGGAATAGACTTCCCCATACGTGTCAAGCAGAGCACCTCACTGGCCCTTTTCAAGAGAAATCTTGATGAGTGGATGGGAAATAGAAAGTTCACCCCAAGGATCACTCCAGTGGCTCTCCTTGATATAGGCACTGGGAATTAATGTCGGTTGGCACGATGCCAGGGCACTTCTGTGGGCTAGGCTTGTAAAGGCTCCAGGGCCATTAACTTAGTACACTCCTGTGAACCTATGATCTGTCTTTTGCTGTTTCGTAAGCAGGATGTCCTCCTTAACAACCCTAGGCAGCTCAGTCCCTTGATAGGATTCAATTATCATAGCAGGAATCTCTTTGCAGACTAAGATTTGAATAATCACCTTCAGCTCTTCAGAAATAATCAGCTGTGGTTCCCCATCTATGTCCGGAGCAGATGTTTGAAAAGCCTCAGAGAACATGTGAGAGCTTGGATACATGATACATGTTGGCCTCCAATGGGGTTGTAACAGAGTAATACGATGCAAGCAGCAGAAATTCTTCAAGGCTTTCACTAGCTTCTTGAGAGACATCCAGTGGAGGCTAGACAGTAACTGGAACAGGTGTGGATTTTTTGGACTTTGACTTGGAAGACAGCTGTTCCTCAGGATAGGAGGATTCTGCCATAGCACCCTGAGCCAACAATTTAAGATGTTGGTTCTCACTGTATATGACGAAAGAAGATAAGTAACCTCAGAGGGTCTTAGGAACAAACACTTGACAGGTAGAACACTGTGTATGGCTGTGTGTAGCACCTAGGCAAAAAAGACACTGATCCTGACAGTCTTTATGGGGAATCTGCCTCCCACAATGACATTTTCCCTTCTTGGATGACATCAACACAAGTAATAACAATATTGAGAAAAAAGAAAGAGATGAAACCCCAACAATGCACCTACCTAAAGATAGCTTGGTAAACAGCGTAGCAGACAGGTGTTCAGACTGACATTCAGTATTGGTATTTGGACTAGAGATGAAGTTCTAAGCATTTGCATCCATATGTCACCTTTATTCCCTATGCAGGGAGTGTGCATGTGGCATATGGCTCCTATAAAATCTAAAGGCTTTGATATACTTGCCAGAAGTTGGGCTGTCCTTGGCAGGAGATCCCTTCAGTGAAGAATACTGCAACAGTGAAGAGAAGGATCTACTGTTATGGTAAGATTTTACACAACTGTACTTTCTACCACCTTAATAGGGTGTAGTGATTTTTGATAGTAGGTAAACCCAAGGTATTATATAAGTGAATTTGTTAACCCACTTTGAATGTGACTCAACATTTCATCTGCTCAAGGCATCAGATATAGCACTACAGAGTTGGAGAATTCATGGTTTCCCAATCCATGGTCGAGGCTGGAGCTTGTTTAGTAGACTTTCTCAAGTTGCAACACATCAACTGGTGCCTGCCATTGACAGTCATGCTGGTGTGTTTTTTATTTGGATGGCTGTGGAAATTTGTAGCTTTGGGGCTTCTCATTTTTCTCCACACTTTTGTCACTAAAATACTGTTTATGTTGTTTGTATCTGGCAGAAGCTTCAGCTGGTTGGTTTTACTTGGTTGATGCTTTATATGGGTGCAGCTTGTCAAGACAGTGTGGAGCTGAAAATCCACATTTTGGCCAGTATAATAGCACAATCACTTATGGCAATCTGCAGCTTGTAAAGTCTTTAAGGGTATATGAATGCTGATTATCATGCAGGCAGATGAAATTTATTATAATTCGTATAAGTGGTTAGTTTCTAGTAGGAATCATCTGTGTCCATGAAATCTCAGGGAAACTGTGAGAAGTTCTAAACCTGCTGTTTAAAAATACAGACAACCACACTTTCCATTTCACAACAGGGCAGCTCTAGAAAATCAAATCATTAGGATGCCTAACTTTCTCTCTGGATTCAGCTTTGAAATGTTCCTTTGCCTGACAGGATATACTTTAAAAGGTTTATGTGGTAACTCTCTTCTTTTCTATAAATCTTTGGTTAAAAGTGTATGGAAATTTAATGATTAATCTGGTAAAGACTGTTCATAGGTTAAATACTAGGCTAGCTGCCATTGTGGGCCACTATCTCATTTGGTTAGAGATTGGCCTTACCCATCCCATGGTTGGTAACTATATATATATATATATATATATATATATATATATGTATTTACTTTGTATCAACAAAAGTACGATCCATCGAATCCAACTTTCCCGCACACTATCCACCGAAACTGCATTTTAATGAACCAACTAACTGCCGACTTCCTACCCCAGGGAAAGACACCACTGGATCACCTTGCAAATGACACACAACGGAAGCACACAGAGTACACCAAAGTGGGGAGCTTCGCCCTCCACACCCCCTTACTTAAATATACCAACTCTGGGATCGCACTACATGGGGAGAGGGCACAGTTCACCATGGTGGTCCCAGTGGTTCCTTTCCCTGGGAAAGAAAGTTGGCAGTTTGTTGTGTCGTTAAAATGCAGTTTCTTTGGATAGTATGCTGGTAAGTTGGATTCGATGGACTGTACTTTCGTTGATAGAAAGTAGATCCATATGTGTCTATATATATATATATATATATATATATATATATATACATATATATATATATATATATATATATATATATATATATATATACATATATATATATATGTATGTATATATGTATATATCTATATATATATATATATATATATATATATATGTGTGTGTATAGGTATAATATATACATATATATATATATATCTATATAGAGAGAGAGAGAGAAAGATAAATATAGATATACACATATGTATATATTAATCTTAATAAGAATAACTGAGATCATTTGGGATAGTTGTTGAATCTCTTATATTGGGTATGAAGTATGGAGTCTCCAAACTGTCAAGATATATTTCTAGCAGGGTCTGATTCAAAATATTTATTTAAATGTATGCACTGTTGTTTTGTTATAGCAGGCACAAAGATGCTGTTTCCTTGATGTGAAAGTTTCACCCCACCCCATCTCTAAATCTGCTATACTCTAACCTCAAGACAACATGGCCTCAGAATTGGTACATTTAGAAATATGGTGTGTGGTGACAAAGACCCCACATCAGTGATGACGGTGAAGCCCATGCAAAAACATTGATGTTTCCTGTATAACTGTAACATTGTTTTCCTTCAGTCATTAGTCTTCCTATGATAGATAGGCTAGTTTGTTCCACAGTGAAGCAGGAAATTATTGTGGATGGCTGTCATCCTGACAGCAATTATGGGTTTCCTTATTTTAGTTATAACCCCTCCCCCAGTGGTTGACACGTGTGCTCACACATGCATGGGCCTGAAATTCCTTCCGCTTAAGGTATGCATATTCCTGCAATTATCCCATGAAAGCTGCTGCATAAATGTGGCTTGACAGAGCCACGTACGGATTCTTGCTTCCTTGCCCATATGCAGCACATCATGCACCTCTCTTATGTAAGTAGCAACATTGCAGTCGGTAAGACTGCAATTATTTGCCTCTCATCTTCCTGTATTCAGCATGTCTGGAGTCCAAGCTATTTCTCAGACTCTGGTTGTCTGGTTAATAGGGCATCAGCCCTCTACATCATAAAGTCAGTCTAACTGTAAAATGTTGCTTGCTTGGGAGTATAAATGTAAATATTTGAGAGTACCTGTAGTTGACTTGGTGGACATGGTACTTTAGGTGTCAGAGAACCGCAACCCGATAAGTCTTAAGGATTTCACATGCATATATAATTACTTCATTTTATAATTTCCACTTAGCAGTGAAGTGCTAGCAGTTAACACAGACTTTGTCAGAGCATTGAAATACAAAGTAATAATTTAATATTGTCAAAGCTTGCTGAAAATGGCATAAAAGTATAATTAAAAACGTAAACATGAAATATATTGCTGTCACTTTATGCTGTTGTTTTTATAGGTACTGAAAACTACTTACTTAATCCTTGTCCAGTTGGGTATTACTGCCCTTCTAAGACCAGCTTACCAGTTCCCTGCCCAGCTGGTTCCTATGGAAATATAAGTCATGCAACACTTCCTGAAGAATGTTACCCATGTCCTGCTAATACCTTCAACCACCTTCTGGCAAAAAGGTCCTGTTTTCCTTGTGGAAGCTCATCCTTTTCCCATTCAGGTAACAAGAACTATGATACAATACTTGTAGGGTGTAAAGATTGCATAACATATTTACTTTAGTAAAACATGATGTTGATTTGTAGTGTAGAATTTCTGTGCATCACTTATATGTGTCACCTTTACTTGTTTTATTCATTGTCAGATTGATAAAAATGTACAATTGCAGACCACAAGTAACTCTTGTAGTATTCATAACAATAAGTGATTTATGAATCATCCCATTAGTAGTAGTACTCCAACTATTAAATTCAGCTTTATCCAATTCACAGTACAGTTTCATCTTAATCAAAATAGTTCACAGTATTAGTCAGGGTTTATTTTTTGATTTTGTATTTGCAGTTAAGTAATACTTTTTGATCTCTGTTCGGCAAACTCTTCATCAATACTACAAGCAAATTCTCCTTTCAAAACTATAAAATTTGCCTTTATTTTTCCAGTTGCTATCATTATTTGAAACTAAGAAAACATCATCTACATTCAAAGAACACAACCAATGATTTTGCAGACACAGTGTCCCTTGGAGGGGTGTTTCCATGGATAAAGTTAAAACTTTTCTAAATTAGCCACAGCATTATGGAATTCTGTAACTTATTTAACCAGTCTGTCATACTTTTAAAACAAAATTAAGGGGAGATGTATACAACCTCCTTTTCCATATAAAAATGCATCACTGATGCTAGATAAATTCAACTTCGTTCCCATTCTAGTCTGTTCCAGCACATTAAACTCCATGTAGCATAACTGGATTCCCTGAAAGCATAAGATGCACATGTGTTTGTTAGTAAAGAATGTTTGCTTGCACTGGAACTGTACAGAATTGCTTGTTAAGGATGAGTGGTCATAAATGATCACAGAGAAGAAAGGTATAGCATCTTGGCTTTAATAAAAATGGCATTGCTTTTAAAAGCACTGCCAGAAACAATAGCAAACAACTGAAATCCTTTACATTCTTTGAGGAATACAAAGTATAAAGAAATGGTGATGCAACACACAACATTTGATTATTGATAAAAAAGTCAATTACACTGCTTTTATTTTTTTTCACTATTTTTTATTGTATGCATTTGTTTATGTTCCATTACATCCATTTTCACCCTAACACAGAATTTGTTGTTTTTTTAATCACATTTATTAAATTATCACTTAATACATCGGGACACATAAATTAATAAAAAATTAAAATAAACCATATGAACATTTTTTTATTTACATACATTATGCATTACGTATATGTTTTCTTTCTTTACAACTCACATTTAGTCCATTATATAAATTGCTCAATTCCTGCCTTCACTTAAACTCATGCCTCCTTCTGAACATTGTTTTACATGGATTGTTCCCACAAATTCCATGTATTTCTATGTAATTTTCTCCTTCTGTTTTCTAAAGATCTTATTTCCAGTTCTTTTTTCTTTTACAGTATTCAATACATCAACTATAGTTGGTTTAGATTTTGAATTCTATTTTCTAGTAATTGCTTTTTTGGCAACCAGTAGAATGAAACTTACTAAGTCCGGTACTTACGTATTATCGCAACCAGATTTTGTAACCTCCTGTAACTGATAATCTGATCGTGAAATGACTTTCTGCTTAAGTAAAAGGGGTGTGTGAATTCTTAAGTATTGATGTGAGAGTGTTCGATCTCGCCGTTTGTTCTTACACCTGGGTTCGGAGCCGATCCTCGGCTCCGTGTCGGCCGCTTGCAAGCTCTGCATTGAGAAGAAGCTTGAGACAACCTAATACCCACAATCCCCCTCTGCCTTTACCTCAGATCTAGTTTTCCGCTGCAGCGTTTGCATCACTGGGTCGAGCTCGAGCACCTAAAGCTAAGATTAAGATTTTTTTATTGTTATTTCAGAATAATTTTATTCTAAAAAGTTTGTTTAGTGACTAAGTGTGTGTGTGTGTGGTACGGTTGAGGAATTCTCGGTTCCGTTTAAGTTTATTTTAAACTTATTAGAGTTTCCCTCGGGGCCTACCACCCCTTACTGGATTGACTACCGGATAGACATTTTTTCTTTTACTGGATTCGATATTTTCACCGGATTGGACTTTACTGCTGGACTTGACTTCTCACTTTCTACCATATTAAGTTTAAGATGTCTGAGAAGGCTAAATCTGGATTCAAGCGTTGCCAATGTGGGCAAAATATGTCAGTTACTGACAATCATAGTTCCTGCGTCTACTGTCTTGGCCCTCTCCATCTGCAAGAAGACTGCTCTATTTGTCATTCTTTCAGTGGGAGGGTCATGACAGATAGGCGCAGGAAACTCATGGATAGGGGTTTGTTAAAACCTACTTTTCAAGAGGCTCTAGATGCTTCAGACCAGGCATCCAAATCCTCGAAGGAATCGAAGACGTCGGAGCCCAGGTCATCGGCTCCGAGCTCTTCAGTAAAAGTTAGATCACCGGTTCCACAGACTTCGGGGCCGAGTGTTCAACTGTTGTCAGTTTCCGAGCCTCGAGTCTTGGAACCGTTGCCGGAGCTCCCTCCCCCGACACTGTTGAGGTCGGCTCCGTCTTCGATTCCTTCGACCCATTCTTCCAGACCCCTTTCTGATACCGATGTAGACCGCGTGGTGCAGAAGTTAATGGAGAATACGGCCTTATCCAAACTCATCTCGGTCTCCTCTCAATTGGTGTCGAGACTTGAAGGCCTTCCACTGTCTCCATCTGTTCCTCCTCCGAGACCTGTCCAGTCTTCGGAGCCGGAAGAACCTGAGCTGCTGATTGTGGAGCCCTCGGTGCCAGAACCGTCCTTTTCTCGGTCGGCTCCGTTCACCTCGACTCCGTCGGATCCGGTACCGGAGTCTCGAAGCCGAAGATCCATCCTGGGTTCCGGGACCAAGAGTCGGACCGATGTTTCGGTTCCGACGCTCCCTCTCGGGGCCTCGGCTCGGATCGACTTGGTTCCGTCCTCGGGGTCGATGCCTTCGGGGCCTGTTTCGGGGATTCTTCCCATTTCTTCGGAACCGGGAGATACCTCGACTCGGGACCCGGGGGCTTTCGATCTCATGAGGAAGGTGTTGTCTACCCAGACAACCACATCAGCAGAAACAGCTTCTCCTCCCCATAAAGGTCAGTTATCCTCCTCTGCACCCACGGCTACAGCTAAGCGTCGAGCACCTGTGTCTCAGCCACCCCTGGAGGGTGCCCCCTCTTCCTCGGAGGCTTCTTCGGATGCTCCCCCCGAAGAAGTCCCTAGGAAAAGATTGTGTAAGAAGAGACACTTAGATTCTCCACAAGAATCTTTGACATCAGATACTGACTTGGATGAGTCAGAAGGGTCCCCAAAGTCACCCTCAGAAGATGTCTCTTTTTCTGACATCTTGGAGATCCTAAAGCAGAGAGGTGATTGACAGTCCCTCCCCCCTTCTGAGGATGAGTCGGTCTTGCTGAAGGCATTTGGTGCTCGCCCTTCCTCCTCCTGGGTCACTCCGCCCTTCGATGAGTTAATGGAGCTGATTGCTCGAAGGGCGTGGGAGACTCCTGACACGGTGGAGCCAGTCCCTATAAAGCCTAATAAGTATATTACTGCACCCCAGGACAAGGCTTATCTGACAAAAGGAGTTCCAGTGGATGCTATGGTGGTGGCAGCGGCCACAAAAAAGGAGATGTCGGAATCTTCCTCATCTGTCCATCCCCCTAACAAAGATTCTAGGACCATGGACAGGTACGGGAAGCGCATTTTTAGTTCAGCGGCTTTTTCTATGCGATCCCTGAACTATTTGACCCACTTCACACGACTACAGAGGGATCTAATCAAAGAGTTGGGAGATACCCTCCAGGGTACTACAGATGCTGCTGTCTCGGAGAAAGTTACAGCACAACTCAATACCCTTACATCCATTGTAAACTCATCCATGAGGCTGATCTCATACGCAGCCGAAGGATCGAGTAGGGCAGCAGCTTCAGCGATTGCTCTTCGTAGACAATCCTGGATGCGCTTATGTTCATTTGCGGAAGCCTTCAAGTCTTCCTTTACTAACGCCCCATTTGACGGTGCCACTCTCTTTGGCCCCAAAGTAAAGGAGACCCTTACCCGGTGTGAGCAGGAGGGAAAGACTCTGTCTGCTGTCGGAGTCCGTTTTTCCACCCCATCCAGACCGTACCCCAAAGGGCAACGCGGTGGGAAAATGTGGTTTCGAAAACCCCAAGGTTCTTTCCCAGGCACACAGGGTGATGCCCCCTCTAGAGGCAGAGGAGGGGGCAGAGGTGGAAGACGCCGCCCTGGCGGCAGAGGGGGTCCGCAAAACCAAGGTGACAGGGATACCCCCCCTGGAAAACCTTTCCAGCACTCCTGAGAGGAGGCCCGACTGTCCTGCTCTGGAGGCAGTCGGGGGTCGCTTAGCTTTATACCCTCAGGCCTGGCAAAATCTTACTACAGACAACTGGGTAAAAAGCGTGGTTACCAGAGGTTACAGAATACCCTTCCTATCCACCCCCATTCCAAAGAGAAGACTCCCAGATGTGCCGCCCCATCTGCGAGACCCAGCAGCTATAGAAATCTCAAAGCTGCTAGAAAAAGAGTCATCCAACCAGTCCCAGCGGACCAAAGAGGATTCGGAACTTACTCAAGGTTCTTTTTAGTTCCAAAGAAGACAGGGGACTGGAGGCTGATTCTGGACCTAAGCAACCTCAATACCTTCGTCAAGAAAGAAAAGTTCTGAATGGTCACGCTTCAATCGATCCTTCCATTCTTACAGAAGGACGACTGGATGTGCTCCATAGATCTGAAGGACGCATACTACCACATCAAAATGGCCAGGGCATCCAGAGATCATTTGCGCTTCAGGCTGGGAGCCAGTCACTATCAGTTTCGAGCCCTGCCCTTTGGTCTGACCTCAGCCCCCAGGGTTTTCACCAAATGCATGGCAGTGGTAGCATCTCATCTGAGACGCATAGGATTCCAGGTGTTTCCATATCTGGACGACTGGCTCCTTTCTGCCACCACCCGGCGTCAACTGATACAGGCCAGGGATTACACTCTACAACTTTGTGTTCACCTCGGAATTTCCGTAAATTTCGAAAAATCTTTACTACAGCCATCACAGCATATCTTATTCATAGGAGCGGAATTGGATACGCATCATTTAATTCTAAGGCTTCCTCCAGAAAGGATAGCCTCACTACAAAGCAACATATCTCTTCTTCTGTCATCCAGAAAATCCCCAGCAAAACTGGTTCTGAAGGTTTTGGGTCTCATGGCAGCTTCTCTCATTGCGATACCATTGGGAAGACTGCACATGAGAGATCTACAATGGCTACTGTTTGCACAATGGTCGTTCCAACAACTACCTCTGACACACGAAATTCTGATCACAAACACATGCAAATCACACCTAGCCTGGTGGCTTCAGACTTGCAACCTTTCCAGCGGAAGACCATTTGTGCTACCCACGCCGACAGCTACGGTGACCACGGACGATTCCCTGATAGGGTGGGGGGGCATCTTTCAGGGACAGACAGTCCAAGGCGAATGGACCAATTTAGAGTACAATCTGCACATCAATGTTCTAGAGTTGAGGGCAGTGTTTCAGCGTTGCAACACTTTGCTCCCCTTCTTCCTCTAGGGACTATTGCAGTTCAGACAGACAACATGTCCGTAGTCTGGTACATAAACAAACAAGGGGGAACCAAATCTTATCAGCTATGCAGAGAGGCCATGAGAATCTGGCAATGGGCGGAGTCCACGGGTCGCTTTCTGATCGCAACGCATATCCCGGGGTCATCCAACGTCATAGCCGACAGGCTGAGCAGAGCAATCCTGTTGCCTCACGAGTGGTCCTTCAAACAGTCAGTTGCGAAGAAGATTTTTTGCAAGTGGGGCCAGCCTTCCTGCGATCTTTTTGCGTCTCCAATGAACGCCAAATGCAGGAGCTACTTTGCCCTATTACCCCCTCCAAGGGAAGTCCCCAGGGACGCACTGGTTCACGATTGGCCCCCTGGTCTCCTGTACGCTTTTCCTCCCTTTCCCCTGATTGCAAAGTTTCTGCAGAAAGCCAACAACCTGCAAAGGACGATTATCCTCATTGCCCCATTCTGGCCTCGTCAGATTTGGTTTCCCTTTCTTCTGGCACACCACATTCGGGGACCCTGGATCCTGGACCCGGAGCCAGATCTACTGACCCACTCGTCAGGGGCTCCCCACCCCTCGCTCTTGTCACTCCATCTAGCAGCTTGGCTGCTCCGCTTCCCTACTTAGCCAGGTCTGATCTTCTCTCACCTGCAGTTCAGAATATACTAGTGGCTTCTCATAAAGCTTCCACTACAAAGACCTACACTAGTAAATGGAAGCGTTTTGTGTTCTGGGCAAATACACAGCATTTGGACCCTGTTATAGCTCCTTTAAACAAGATCTTGGAGTTTTTAACTGAATTGTTCCACCAAGGAGCTTCTCCTGCCACTTTAAGAGTGCAATTGGCTGCCATTTCCAACTTTCATGTGGAAGAATGTGGTGCACCTATTATGGCTCACAGACTTTGTAAGGCCTTTTTAAAAGGATCTTTCCATATTAGACCACCAGTTAGAACTCCTACATCTCCTTGGAATCTAAATCTTTTACTATCTAAATTGATGTTACCTCCATTTGAGCCAGCCTCCTCTTGTCCATTGAAGTATTTGTCGTGGAAGACCCTCTTTTTGGTAGCCATTACATCCGCTAGGCGAGTGTCTGAGCTTCAGGCTCTTTCCATTAAACACCCTTATCTGATCTTTCACTCTGACAGAGTATCTCTTCGCACTAATCCATCCTTTCTCCCCAAAGTTTGCTCTATTAATAACATTAATCAATCCATTGAACTGCCTACCTTTTTCAAAAATCACTCCAATAAGTTGGAGTATATGTTACACAAGTTGGATGTTCATAGACAACTTAGATTTTACTTGGATAGAACAAAGGATCACAGGAAATCTGATCAACTTTTTGTAGCTTTTGCTGACAGCAGGAAAGGTGTAGCAGTTACTAAACGAACTCTTTCCAAATGGCTAACTGATTGTATTATATACGTTTATGATTCTTCAAATCAAACTTTATCTGTCAAACCCAAAGGACATTCTACAAGATCAGTGTCTACATCCCTGGCTCATGCAGCTCGCCTACCATTAGACACAATTTGTGCAGCTGCTACTTGGTCTAAACCACATACATTCATCTCTCATTACAAAGTAGACAGGGTTTCTAGGGACAGGGCAACCTTTGGTTCCACTGTGCTCAAGAACGTTCTCCCGTGAGTTCCTCAGGGACATGGAGCTAGGGACGCTACCCAGGTGTAAGAACAAACGGCGAGATCGAACACTCTCACATTTAGAAGTTATGTCCTTACCATAACGTTCCATGTGGAGTGTTCATCTCGCCTTTGTTCTTACATTCCCACCCTCCCACCCTCAGGAAGAACGTTCAATTTGGTGCCTGGTCTGGGATATTCTGCTTCTGCACTTGCAGTTGTTGTATATATATGATGTACATGTGTGTATATATATATATATATATATATATATATATATATATATATATAGATATAAGTGTTCTTGCTTTTATGTACATTTTTGGCATGAGTGTGTTTTCTCTCTGACTGCTGGTTTGCTTGCAAACTAGATCTGAGGTAAAGGCAGAGGGGGATTGTGGGCATTAGGTTGTCTCGAGCTTCTTCTCGATGCAGAGCTTGCAAGCGGCCGACACGGAGCCGAGGATCGGCTCCGAACCCAGGTGTAAGAACAAAGGCGAGATGAACACTCCACATGGAACGTTATGGTAAGGACATAACTTCTAATTTTGCCACTTTGGGAATGACATATAGGAAGAGGAACAACGGCAGATTTTGTTTTACCGGGTAGCGTCCTTTACCGTTTTCTGTCTGTGTTGTGCTTTGCAGTGGAACTGTAGGCTGTTGCTTTACTGAGAGTACCGGGAAGCAGTGATTTAGGGTTTCTGTTCGAGGCTTTTTAGAAAAGACCTGAAGTGTGTGTGTCTGCCACTGTCACTGGAAGATCTTGGCCTTATATTTCAGTGTGTGTGTGTGTGTGTGTGTGTGTGTGTGTGTGTGTGTGTGTGTATGTGTGTGTGTGTGTGTTCACAGCTTAGCAGTTTAGGAGTTTCACTGAAGGAGTTACAGGTTTCAATGCTGGCTTGTTATTCACAGACATTGGAGTGTGCAGGGCAGAGTTCAGATTGTCTTTATGTGTGCTACTACATTCAGAGAAAGTAAAGCGGCTCAGAAATGAGCCGTTTTCCTCTACCAAATCGGGCATAATGTAATCAGGTCTGCTCATCATATTTTACATGAAATTGCCACCAAATTTGTAACCTGCTGTAAGTAGAAATGTGATTGCGAAACAACTTTCTGCTTCAGTAAAAAGGGGTCTGTGAAGGGTTAAGTACTGTTTTTCCACTTTGTGAAAGACATGTAGGAATATGGCATTCTTTATTCTGTTATGCTCATGTTATTTTGACTGAAGTTACGATGGTAAAGGATGCTACCAAGGAAGAGGACTTTGGCTGTTATTCCAGTTAGTGTTTCAGAAGCAAGGTGACAGAAAAAGTGATTTGGACTTCAGAGACCCCTTTTTACTTCACTATACAGTCAGTTTGTGATAACATCAGAAACTACATGGGCTTAAAAATCTGGTTGCGATAATACGTAAGTACCAGTCCTTACTGTGTTGAGGCAATTCAGACCCTGTATCCAAACTCAAAAGAATGATTTCCTTAGTTACAGCCACTTGGTTCCCCAGTGTTTCTGACAGAGTATTTGCAGGGATTTTTTAAAATCTACCAACTTATTACACTCCCAAAACATACATTTTCTTCCGCATCACACCTCCAACTTGGGAGTCATACATACATCCTGCTATTGTTCCATTGTAAATTGCTTTTCCAGTTTCCCTTCCCAGTATTTTCTAACCTTGTCTAATTGATTTGTACAGCTGTCATGCCCATTTTTTCACAGCAGCTTCTGTTTAGATTCAACTAAAAGCTGTACCAGAGCAGATCTTTCACCTAGGACCCCTTTATCTCTTCCTGCTTGCTTATACTCTGATATTAGTCCCTGGTAGGAAAGGTGGTTTCTAACCTGCAGTCCAAACTTCTTCATGTCCCACTCTTTTACCTTTGCCTCTTTAGTTATTTGCTGTGTTTAAGGAAACCAATAACTTTTACATGAGACATTTCAGCAGAAAATAATAATCTTTTATTGCATAAGAAGGTTTGTACGCCAAAGACTAGGAAATCAAGATCCTGTCTTCTTGAAGTACAAAAACTAATGTGTTTTTTTGCTTTCTTGAATTAAAAGTAGCATTAATCATAGAACAGCCACTGACCATTTAGAAATTAACACTACAGCATTAATTTTTCTAACTACAGTTTCTTTAGTGTTTGTTTTTAACACTCTATGTTAGGCATAAATTCCAAATTCCATTATAGAACTTTCTCCTCAGAGCAAATCTTGTAAAATTTCTTACTGATTACACATATATACAATATATACACAGAAAGGAAGAAATTCAATATCACATACTGTTACACAATGCTAGAAATACATTTAATCATTTGACTAATCTAATATATTTAACAAATTAAGTAGCTTGGTATTTAAATAGCAATATTTCAAGGCTAGCCCAACAACTAGAAGTCTTAGTAGGATTACCAGACCTTATTCTAATCACTTCTTTTTCAGCTTTACATAGCATTGCTATTAAATTTAAAAATTATTTGAAAGTAGAAGCAGAATTTAATTTCCATTTTTTGTAATAATTGTTCTAGCTACCGAAAGGAGACCCCAAAACATTTTTTGTTGTTTGGCTTTGACAGATAAAGTAAGTGGAATATTCATTAGCATTGTTGATATAGTTAAAGAGCAATTATCAGACCATAACCCCTTAAAAATACGTATCTCGGCCCAATAAACATTTAAATTTTGACTATCCATAAATGTATGTGTCCTATCAGTTTTTACATCTTTAACGCATCTCCAGCAAACCAAAGAAGTTGCTTTACTAAACTTAGAAATTTTATAAGGGGTAGCAAACATTCTTGCCAAGATTCAATAAAGCCTACATGGTCTGTTTACTCTGTGTGTGCATTGCAGAGTGACATGCCCATGGTAGTGCACCATTTTGGATGTAGTAAGCGGCACTACACAGTGTTTAGAGTTGTACATAGCTGTGCGAAAAAGGTAAGCACTGTGGCATGCAAATGACAACATAAGCAGCTGAATTGTATGCTAATCAACCAATCCAAGATGGAGGAGCTATTTGGGTCTGTGGTTAATCATTAAACAGCATGCTCATTGAATGGCTGTTTGTCAAATACTACTTGTTGAAACTTCCTTTAATCGAATGGCCATATCATTGTAATGATTTTCCTCTCAATAGTGAGAACTAGGAGTTGATATATATAATTAGCAGGGGGTGGGTTCACAGCCTTCCACATAAGGAGTGTCCAGTGCCCCCCACATCCCCCTAATTATATGCACCAAGTCCAGGATTGCATCACAGTGGGGAAAGGACAGGTTTCCTTATAGCTCAGTTACCGGTAAGTATTTGTTTACGCTTCCTTTACATTGGCCAACTGTCATTTTTCGATGACAGTTGTTACAATGATATGGGCATTTGAATAAATGAAGTTTTGACAAGTAGTATTTGACAAACAGCCATTCTATGAACGTGCTGATCAAAGATTAACCATAGACCTGAACTATTAAACAAGCTATAAGGCAACAGTGTAGACTGCTTGTTTTTCTGTGAACTCCAATAGCTATTGGAATATACACACAGAAAGGAGTCTACACAGAAACAATTTTAGGAACTGCTGTTGCTTTAATTCATGTGTATATGCAATAGGCTGAAGCCTGTGCTGCTGCTGCTAATAGACCAAGGCCATGAAGGAGAACTGTTTTCAGACCCACTGGTAACATATCACAACCTACATGATTTGGAAATTGTGGAGAGTTACATGGTGGATAGAGACACACTACAGCAACTCTGCAACCTCTGTCATCCTCAATTCAGAGCCAGGGCAAACCGAGGGGAACCCATCTGATTGGAGACATAGGTATGTATAGCACTTAGAACCTTAGCTGTTAAGTTGTCTATCTCGCCTTCCTTCTTGCTGGTTGGGATCGGAGCCGAGGATCGGCTCTGGCTCGGCCATTTTCAATAGCTTGAGGGCTGTTTACTGGCTCGTGGCTACCCCATATCCCATGATGCCTGGCGCAAGCTACCCGGATCTCGTTTGCCGCTTCAGACTGTGAAGTTGTCTTACTGGCTCAGGCTCGTATACTTTATTGTATTTTTACTATTTTTACTAGAATTTTGTCTTTATATTGTACCTAATTACTTAGTTGTACTATTCCCCAAGCTATATTCCCTAGATAGCATTTATCCCTCTTGTTTTTCTCGAAAACTCGTTTTACTTAGAGAGTTTTCCTCACCCCTACCCCTCCCTTCCTTTAGTGGTAGCCGTTTAAGTTAGAGGCTAAACCTTTTTGTCTTTTTTTAGTTTATAAATATATATATATATATATATATATATATATATATATATATATTGTTTTTTAGGTAGTGTTTGTAGTAGTAGACTTACTTAGTCTGTTAGGGTGTGTTAGCTGTATAGTTTAGTTAGTTATACTTGCTAACTTGTTTTTTGCTTGTGTGTGTGTGTGCGTGTTTTCTCCTTGGTGTGTGAGAGTGGTAACATGTCCAAGGATACTAAAGTGTCTGGATTCAAGAAGTGTGACTCATGCTGTCAGAAGATGTCTCTAACAGATGGTCACACTTCTTGTGTCTACTGTCTGGGCGCGGTGCACCTGCAGGACTCTTGCTCGGTCTGTCATGCTTTCAGCCCAAGGGTCCTGCAGGAGTGCAAAAATAAGTTAATCCTTCGGGGTTTGCTTAAGCGACAGGATTCAGCGGCTAAGGCTTAGCCTGCGAAATCCTCCAAGCCACCCAAGTCTTCGGCTCCAAGCTCTGAGGTGTCGTTGGGTGAAGCACCACCATCCACATCGGCTCCGGCCGGAGCCGATGTGCCTCCCTCACAGTCGGCTCCAACACGAACTTCGGAGGCGTCCATGAGTCGAAAGAGATCTAGGTCTCCCTCCTTGGAGTCGATACACTCGGCTCCACGGTCACCTCTGCTCCAATCGGAGCGCAGTCACAAGTCCCCTCACTCCTCTCGGTCCTCCAGACTTTCAGACCATGATTTGGAGAGAGTGGACAGCAGGTTGCTGAAATCGCAGGCCCTAGCAAAAATGTTGTCCAGCCCCCCCTCATCAGGTGTCTGCTCTGTCCACGTCTGCAAATATTCCTCCTCCGACTCCTCCCTTGAGTTCGAAGCCGGAGTTCGTTGGGGTTCGAGTCGTGGAACCGTTGGCTCCGATACCTTCTCCTTCGGTTCCGTCGTCAGCTCTGATCCAATCCTTGGTACCGTCCTTGGAGGGATCTGGGTGCCAGGACTCCCTCGTCGACTCCGAGGGGGTGAGTGGCATTGGACCCTTGTCTGACCCTGCTCTCCCTCTCGGAGCGTCGGCGCAGGTGAGCTCGGCTCCTACATCAGCTTCGGAGCCATCCCCCTCAGTGCAGAGAGGGATTCCGATTTCTTCAGAACCGGAGTCTTCTCTGCATCTGGGCAGGGACGCCTTTGAGGTAATGAGGAGTGTACTGGCCCCTGAGCCAGTCCCACGATCAACCCCATTGGCTCCTCCCCCTATGATGCCTGCGTCTGCCTCTGCCCCTCCTCCTGACCCCAAGCGTGGGGAACCAGCGCTCCAGGGCACCCCTTTGGGTGTTTCTTTCTCTTCCGAGGCCTCCCCTGATCACTCAGAGGAGCCACCTCGTAAGAGGAAGTGCAGGAGGAAGCACGTTGACTCCCCTGAGTCTGTCACATCTGATACCGACTTAGAGGATTCAGAAGGGTCCCCGAGATCCCCCTCTGAAGATGTCTCCTTTTCATACATCCTTGAAATCCTTAAGCAGAGGGGGAACTGGAATACCCTAGCCCCTTCTGAGGATGAGTCGGTATTTCTGGACGCGTTTGGTTCCCGACCCTCCACCTCCTGAGTGCATCCGCCTTTCGACCCACTTATGTCTGTGGTGGCTCGGAAGGTGTGGTCAGCTCCAGACACAGTGGAACCAACCCCCAGGAGACCTACTAAATTTATAACTGAACCTCAGGACAAACAGTTTCTAACTAGGGACGTACCTGTTGATGCCATGGTGGAAGCAGCAGCCACAAAGAAGGAGTTGGCAGAAACTTCGTCATCTGTCCATCCTCTTAACAAGGAGTCTAGGACTATGGACAGATACGGGAAGCGAATGTTTGCTTCAGCGACCTTCTCTATGAAGTCTCTGAATTATTTGTGCCATTTCACCCACCTTCAGAGGGATCTCCTTAAAGAGCTTGGAGATACCCTCCAAGATCCATCAGCTGAGGGGGCTCAAGCTAAGGTGGCCTCCCAGCTGGCGACTCTGAATTCAGATGTTAACTCCTCCATGAGTCTCATTTCTTATGCAGCCGATGATGCGAGTAGAGCCGCAGACACAGGCATCGCCCTTAGGAGGCACGCATGGATGCGGCTATGTAATTTTGTGGAACCCTTTAGAGCATCTTTCACTAATACCCCTTTCATGGCTCCGCTCTCTTTGGACCACATGTGAAGGACACACTAACCAGGTGTGAACAGGAAGGCAAGACTCTCTCTGCCATGGCAGTCCATTTTTCCACTCCTTCCAGACCATACCCCAAGGGTCAGAAGAGTGGAAAAATGTGGTTCCGTAAATCCCAGGGAGCCTTGCCTGACAGACGTGATGAGTTCCCCTCCAGGGGCAGAGGAGGGAACAATGACAGACACCGCCCTCGTGGCAGGGGGGGGTCCGCAGAACCAGGGCAGCAGAGAATCCTTCTCTGAGAAGCCCTTTCAGCATCCCTGAAGGGTTGCCTGGCTGCCCGCCTCTGGAGGCAGTCGGGGGAAGATTTTCACTGTACCCCAAAGCCTGGCAGAATCTAACTCAAAACAAGTGGGTACAGTCAATCATATCCGGAGGTTACAGAATCCCCTATGGTCAACCCCTGTTATCGTCAAACAAGTCCCTTCCAGATGTTCCACCCAATCTAAGGGACCAAGCAGCCAAAGAAATTTCAAAGCTGCTACACAAAAGGGTCATCCAGGAAGTCCCAGCAGACCAGATCGGATCCGGAACTTACTCAAGGTTCTTTTTGGTACCAAAAAAGACAGGGGACTGGAGACCCATTCTGGATCTCAGCAGACTAAACAGGTCTGTACAAAGAACAAAGTTTCGGATGGTCACGCTACAGTCCATTCTACCCTTCCTGGGTCAGGACAATTGGATGTGCTCTATAGATCTTCAGGATGAATACTACCACATTAAAATGCACAAGCACTCCAGAAGATTCCTTCGCTTCTGGCTGGGGGCCAGTCATTATCAGTTCAGAGCGCTGCCCTTTGGTCTCACCACAGCCCCCAGGGTGTTCACCAAATGCATGGCAGTGGTTACGGCTCACCAGAGACGGCAGAGATTCCAGGTGTTTCCATATCTAGATGGCTGGCTCCTCACTGCTTCCACCAGGCATCACCTCCTGCAAGCCAGGGAGTACACTATCAGAACTTGCTCCAGGCTAGGTATCACAATAAATTTTAAAAAATCTGCATTGTTGCCTTGTCAGCATATCACTTATATAGGCGCAAATCTAAATACCAGGAACATGTTTGCGAACCTTCCACCAGACAGGGTATCACTAATTTGCCAACAAGTACAGATTTTATTAACATGCAGAACTATTCAAGTCAGGTTCATCCTCCGAACACTGGGTTCCATGGCATCAGCAATTCTTCTTGTCCCCCTGGTCCGCTTTCACATGAGAATCCTCCAGTGGCTCCTATTCACACAGTGGTCCTTCCAACAGCTTCCCATGTCTGACAAGATTATGATCACAGAAGCATGCAAGAAGCACCTCGCTTGGTGGATGGTCTCCCCATCAGTGTCTCGGGGCAGACCATTTGTGCTATTCCCTCCATTCGCCACAGAGACCACGGATGCCTCCCTGATAGGGTGGGGGGGCATTATCAGGGCAGGACAGTTCAAGGCACCTAGCAGCCTCACGAGTACCATTTGCATATAAATGTCTTGGAGATGAGAGCCGTGCTTTTAGTGCTGTAAGCCCTTCAGGACTCTCTCCCTCCCGGGACCATTGCAATTCAAACTGACAATATGTCAGCGGTGTGATACATCAGCAAGCAGGCCGGAACCAGATCCTATCCTCTATGTCGAGAAGCACTCAGACTCTGGCAGTGGGCGATCTCTTCCCAACGTTTTCTAATCACAATGCACATCCCTGGAAGTTCCAACATAATCGCAGACAGGCTCAGCAGAGCAATTCTCATGCCTCATGAGTGGTCTCTGAATTAGGTAATTGTGGAACAAGTCTTTCACAAATGGGGGCAGCCTTGCTGCGACCTTTTCGCCACACCTTTCAACAGCAAGTACAGCAATTTCTTCTCCCTTCTTCAACTTCCCGGCCACCCCCCCCAGAGATGCTCTAGTCCACGATTGGCAACAGGGACTTCTTTAAGCTTTCCCTCCGTTTCCCCTAATACCCAAACTCATACAGAGAGCAACTGCGTTGGGTTGCAAAATGATCCTCATTGCCCCTTACTGGACTCGACAGATATGGTTCGCATTCCTGCATCGTTATCTTCTCGAGCAGTCTTGGATTCTGGATCCTATTCCAGATCTATTGATTCATCAATCGGGCAGACTGCAACGATCCCTTCAAACACTCCAGCTCACAGCTTGGTTACTCCACTTCCAACCTTAGCCAGGCTTCCTAATATTTCCTCCCCTGTGTGGGAAATTATTATCTCATCGCACAAATCTACAGCTAGGAAAACTTACGCTAGCAAGTGGAAACATTTTTCTTGCTGGGCAGAGGCTAAGAATATAGATCCCTTTTCAGCCCCTGTCCACGAGATTCTGGAATTTTTAGCGGAACTCTTTCATTCCGGTTCCGCTTCTGCTACAATCAGGGTTCAGTTAGCTGCCATTTCGAATTTTCACATTGGGTTGTCTTCTAATAACATCATGTCTCATGAGCTGTGTAAAGCCTTCCTCAAAGGAACCACTCTGCTTAGGGCCCCAGTGAGGGATCCCCCACCTCCGTGGGATCTAAATTTGGTGCTAGCTTCCCTAATCTTGCCACCTTTTGAGCCTGCGGCATCTTGCTCCATTAAGTTTTTATCCTGGAAGACTCTCTTTCTGGTAGCCATTACTTCTGTCAGATGTGTTTCGGAGTTTCAGGCTCTATGTATTCATCCCCCATACTTAGTTTTTCATAACGATAGGGTTGCTCTAAGAACCAATCCTTCCTAAGGTCTGTACACAAAATAATTTGAATCAGTCCATAGACCTTCCTGTGTTCTTTCCTAATCACACTAATAACGCAGAATATAAAGTGCACCAGTTGGACGTTCACAGACAGCTGCGTTTTTATTTGCATAGGACAAAGGACATCAGGAAGTCAGAACAACTCTTCCTTTCCTATGCTGAGGGCAGGCAGGGCCTTTCAGTCTCAAAGGTAACATTATCTAGGTGGTTGTCTCACATTATTTCATTCATTTACCAGCTGAGAAACAAAAAATTATCTACCAACTGCTGTACAAGCGAAGTGTTGAACCTGGAGTGTATTGTGTAATTATGTGAATGACTGGCATATCCTTGCACTTTGTTACTTGGTAGTGTAAGCAAGTAAAAACTGGGAGATTTGTACAAAATTGACCTTAAAATGTGACAGGAGAGACTTATTTAACCTGCTTGTGTTTATTATTAAGTTGTAGGCCTCAGATATCAAAGATTCACAGTCATACCTCTCAAAAGTAGTGATGGTCACTGCATCCCCTCAGTTTAGCACCATACATTTGTACTAGAAAATCATTAAAGCGAGAAGTTAGAAAGAAATGATAGACATTGCAATTTCAGACTTCACAACCCTCACAAGATCATTCACAATAAAGTTGGAAAATTTTGATACTATCTACTAACTTTCTAAGAACAATATAAGTCAAAGGTACAATTACCAGTTCAGCATTAGAAATGCAGATATACTAAACACCGAGTCAGCTATGCGCCCTGAACATCAGACACAAAGCTTATGTATCCCTGAATCTGAAAGATAGAAAAAAGGAATAAGGCACAGTTATCATCACTTGCACAAGGTGTTGGGGGGCAGGAAAGGCTGGCAGGAAGCCTAGGCTGACACAAACGATTGGTGTGAGTGTGTGTGTGTGTGTGTGTGTGTGTGTGTGTGTGTGTGTGTGTGTGTGTGTGTGTGTGTGTGTGTGTGTGTGTGTGTGTGTGTGTGTGTGTGTGTGTGTGTGTGTGTGAGTAAGAAAGAGAAGCAAGCAGACATTTGGATAAAGCAACAAATGGCCAGTGAGACAAAATGAGTTGTAAGCTGCATGGCTGAGCCATATAACTATTGTATGTTTGTCTGTAGGGGTCCTCCAGGTGAAACTGGTGTGTTTGCATCTGCATGAACACAGCCAAGCTCTGTGCTAGCTCTGTGTCTTGGTATGTTGGACAGGTATGAGCTGTGCATGGTAGAGGTGGCAGTTTATCATTGTCATCCCCAGCCACGAGAACTGGCACTTCCAGATGTTGCACTGGCATGCCCACGGTCATATGCACTGCTGCTAACTGAATGTGAATGATGTATGCTGGATGAGCTCCCCTCACAAGTACTCCCACGACCACAACCCTATGGCCTGCCACATCTGGGTATAGACAGCTCACCCACTGATGGAGCAGTGGAATTAGTGCCACTATAGGAGTGTGATCGGGCGCATCCATGTTGGCTAGTAGCAGATGATGTAGCTGACCTATACCTATGAGGATGTAATCCCCATCTCAGCAGATGTTCCATCACAGACACTGCTCTTTCCATGTCATTCACCCAATCCATTGAATCGGCAAAATGGTGGAGGCATTAATGCGTGTCAGCCGGTGCCATGCTACAACTCTTAAGCATTTCTCTGGAGCACCAATGGAAATGTGTCTGTGCCTTCATGATGGCCCTAAGCATATGTTGAGTTGCACAGGAAAAAACAACTGGATCAGGTGGAGGATGGAAACTAGGCCTCCTCTGAACACCCTAGTCAACTCACCTCATGGCACCCACAGTTTGGCTAAGGCCAGAGTTAGCAAGCATTGAAACTGTAGTAACCACACTTTCCTAATCAGTTGTCTTGCCCTCCATATGTCCAGTATCTGTGAGCTCACTGGCTGTGTTGATGTAATTTCAGGGGATGGCTGTATGTCAACCTCAGAGTAAGAAGCAGCCTCTGCATCCCCAGGACTGTGCCTGTGTTTGGCCACCATCATCATTAAAGTCTGCTGATAGTTTGACATCAGGTGGTAGAAGTCCCAGAGTTCCACTGTCAGGATGACTTGTGATAATTGATAATAAGCAACAAAGGATGAGCTGTGATAATTGATAATAAGCAACAAACACAGGAAGAATTAATACCTACACTACCAAACAGGAACAAGTCACACCAGATATAAAGTTGTGCTGTAACACTATAGACAAATAAACTTACAGGAAAAGAGCTGAACATGGCACCACAACAAATCACTGTAGGAAACACTTGATAAACACTTGAAGCAGAACAAATATAAAAAAGTTGTTTAATGTCAGAATAATAAATCACAGGTAAACACTTTCACGATGATGAAATCGCTTCATCAGACCATATACATTGCAAGAATTCAAACTTCATTTAAAACACTTGCCATTAACGAAAGCCCAATCACTATGAAACATGACATCATAAATACATTTTTAAAGGCCCAGAACACAAAACCATAAAAATAAAACTTAACACAAAAAATAAATTACTAAAAAATCATTTAAATAACTTTCTATCCTTCAAAACTGGTTTGAGTGGGAACATTTCATTCATCCCCACTCCTCAATGTGCTGACAGCTGAAGTATCCACCTAAGCTCTCTACTTTCAGTCCTATTAACTATATCCCCTTTTCTCAGATTTTCATGAATCTCTTCTATCACCATAAACCAGTGGGTCTCTCCACTAGAATGAATATGTTTTGCCACTGCACAATAACTGTGCCCTTTACGGGCACAATAGTAGTGATCTCTAATACATTCTC
This sequence comes from Protopterus annectens, assembly GCF_019279795.1. NCBI lineage: Eukaryota > Metazoa > Chordata > Ceratodontiformes > Protopteridae > Protopterus > Protopterus annectens. The sequence goes on from NC_056741.1 coordinate 1,567,050,770, forward strand.
TGAGTCTTTGGTTAGTCTTTCCTATATAAAACATAGAACGGTGAACACATTGTGCTAGGTATATAAGATTCTTAGTTTCACAGATAGCTCTGACTTTAAACATAAACTTCCTCCCAGTATCAGGATGTAGGAATCTGTTAGAAGTATCAACAAATTTACAATACGTGCATTTACCACAACTAAAGGTTCCTAAAACATCATTAGAAGTAGGAACACTAGACTTGATTTGAGCAGGATAACATAGTTTCCTTTTCAGCGATTTCTTATTTTTATAGATAAAACTAGGTGCATCACCTATGATTTTTCAGAGGCCTGGATCAGAAGTCAATATAGACCAATTATCCTTGATGACTTTCCTGATGTCAGCACTATCAACATTATACATCATACAAAAAAAGACTTTACTTAAGTGCTTATTGGAATTAGCATTAAGTTTCCTTAGAGTTGACCTATTGGGGAAAAAAAGGGCTGACCACGCCCCTTTTTATCTTCTCTAGCCAAGCCATATCATTGGCTCTAATCATTTCCAGTGGTCTATATCCTCGTTCCAGAAATTCCTCACTAGTGGATTGCAAACTTTCCTCAAAGTCTTTATCTAGATCATGTAATCTGGACACTCTCAAAAGCTGACCTCTAACTATATTATTAAAAATATGCTGTGGATACATACTACTTTTTGAAGATAGCTATTCGTGTGGCACTCTTTCCTATACCTCTTAGTATGGAGTTTATTATCTGAATTCCTGAATAAGCTCACATCCAAAAAATCAATCTTGGAAACAGAGCTCTTCATATTAAATTTAAGGAACATGCTACTTACATTTAAATGTTTCAGAAAATCACATAGGCTATCATGAGGCCCATTCCAAACAATGAAGAGACCATTGACAAAATGACGATGGAAGCACAAGTGTCTCTTATACTCTTCAACATCCAAGACATGTTTGGTCTCCCAAAAGGCCATGATCATATTGGCATAGCTATTGGCACATGAAGTGCCCATAGCTACGCCAGAGGTCTGTAGATAATATTTCTCTCCAAAGATGAAAACATTATGTTCCAACACTAATTCAAGGAGAAAACATATAAAATCTATTCTATCTATTGAGAGTCCCATCCTTAAGGAGAAAGTTGTGTACATACCGTATACCAATCTGATTTGGAATAACTATAAAAAGGGATGTGACATCTAAAGTTACCATAAACTCAACTCCAGTAGCATTATATGAAGTTAGAAATACATAAAAATCATTCAAAAAGTGTTCAGTGTCATGTAAAACAACCTCATATCTATACAAAATAGGCCTTAACTGTTTCTCAATATAGAAGGAGGCTGGTTCAGTTAACCAGTTTCCTCTTGCCACTATGGGCCTAAATGCAGGTGAGTGCAAATTTTTATGGATTTTCGTATTGCTCTATTAACAATTCAATAAAACCAAGATCAGCATTCCTATACGTATTAGAATCATTCAACATATCATTCATTGAGCTAAAATAATAGCAATTATCTAAAACAACAAAGGAATGACTCTTGTCCGCAGGTCTAATTATTACATCATCATACTTTTGAAGTATTTCAAGAGCCAGCTTTTCATTTCTATTTAAATTAAAAAACGTATTTTTCTTATTATTAATATAAAAAAATGCATACATTTGTTGCGCACAAACTTTTGAAAAGACTTCTAAAGTTGATGAATTATGTGGGGTAAAAGTACTAGGTTTCCTAAAGGTGGAAAAATTTTCATTCAGTTCAGCTTCAACCATACATCGCTTTTAACGCTAACTTACGTGTGAGCAGTCTTAACTCTACAGTTGTATCAGTTAAATCAACCCATTGAGATGGGATAAATGACAAATCTTTACTAAGCAGAGGTAAATTCATGTTCATTAAGCTGTCTCTGCGAGATATTCCATACTAGTTGTTTATTTTCCACATCTTTTTTAACATTTGCGGTTCTCTGTCCTGAAATTAGTTTTTCCATTTTTTTTCCTGCCTTCTGCATGAATTCGGCATGGGAGTGAGAGACCCAAAAAAACTGACTCTCCATTAACAAAAGTAGTTTTCCTGCATACTACAGGCTCAGAAACTGTTTTTTATTCACCCTTCGAAGACTGTTCATCAGGAGGCGGAACCACTGTGGGCATGCTGTAGACAGACACTTCACAAGTGATTGGAGAAACTATGTCCACAGCTGAAGCCTGATGGGTCATCTGAGCATTCACCAGCTCTGTCTGTCCAATAGTTGATGAATTCATATCCCCATTCATAGTAGCAGGTTGTGAGGAAGGGGGAGGTGCCCAGCACACCTCTCTCGGCCAAGTAAACACATTTTGTTGTTTAAAATCACTAAGATCTCTTTGTAGCTTTTTCTTTTTCTCAGCCATCAGTCTACCCTCGTACAGATGGACCTGTTCAATCAACTTGCTGACCCATAGGTCAACATGTTTACTGTCATCCAAACTATACAAGTCTTGCTGCAGTCGATTTATATCTTCACAAATCTGCTGCTCATTAGGGGCAAAAATTCAATAAGCAGTTTAATATGAGCAAAGCTAGTCTCTAAATTGATTGTCTGCCACTTGGCTAGTAGCTCTGGATATGTTGTTCCATAGGTAGGCATGTTCAAAATGTGAACCCCCTAGGAACAACCTTCATAAGACAGCATGCCTCTAAATGCAGTCTCTGACATTGGAGATGCTTCAGTCGATATAAATGATTCTCCAATTGTCTAAACAGCTCTCTCATGTGCTGTTGTTCATTCCTACTCTCAACCAGGCTGAACGGTAATGGTTCCAATCCCTCAGTTAACAAAGGATTACCTTGAATGTTAAGAACATTTTGTCAACACATCGGGGATCGGGGTTGAATGAAATGGTCCTACTCAAATCAATTTTGAAGGATAGAAAGTTATTTAAATGATTTTTTAGTAATTTTTTTTTTGTTAGTTTTGCTTTTTATGGTTTTGTGTTCTATGACTTTAAAAATGTATTTATGATGTCATGCTTCTTAGTGATTGGTCTCTTGTTAATGTGAGATGTTTTAAATAAAGTTTGAATTCTTATAATGTGTATGGTCTGATGAAGTGATTTTATCATCGCAAAAGTGCTTACCTGTGATTTATCATTCTGACATTAAACAACTTTTTTATTTGTTCTGCTGCAAGTGTTTCTCAAGTGTTTCCAACAGTGATTTGTTGTGGTGCTGTGCTCAGCTCTTTTCCTGCAAGTTTATTTAGGTCTATAGTGTTAGGTCTATAGTGACTTTATAGCTAGTGTGACTTGTTCTCGTTTGGTGTTTGTACTTTATTTCCTGTCTCACTGGCTACCATGGCAGAAGGTATTACACCTAATATTGAACTAGCGTTTGCTCCTGAACCCAGCTATAATAGGGGAGCTATAAAGGTCATCTGCAAAATTTTCTTAACATTGAAGGTAATCCTTTGTTAACTGAGGGATTGGAACCATTGAGAGTAAGAATGAGAATTGAGAGTAACTGTTTGTAAACTATTTCACTGAAGTCCAGGCAAAGGTAGATGGCCTATGGCTTACTATCATGGCAAATGACTGTCAAATGGACACAATCATATAGAGTCCCCCAACTATGCTAACATGTTACAGAGGGGTCTGACACAGACGCATGATTGGTGCCAAACTCACGGACTGAGCCTTAAAGCAAAAAATTCCTCATTGTCCCCTTTGACAATGAAGTATCCCTACTAATTATGCTATATATAGCACTCATCTGAGCTCAAACACAGTGTTGCGAGACTTGGGAACACATGTTGAAAGCAGTCTACACTCCAGTCACTGTGTGTCCATAGTGGTGAGACATACATTCTACATTGTGCACCTCATAAATAAGTGCATCACATCCCAGACCAGGGAAGTCATAGCTCTGCTGTAGTCGACCCTTATCAGACCACTAAATAAGAACAATGATACCTACTGTATGTACCTCACCAGCCACCTGTAGCAAGTGGAGAAACCACAGAGGTTTGTGATGGGCAGAATCCAGAGCCTCCAAAACATGACATATATGGAAAGACTGAAAGACCTGTCACTGTACTCAGTGCCATGCAGGCTGCTGAGAGGTGACCTATGCCTGGCCTACAGAACAGTCTCAGACCATGGCCTCTTGGAAATGCTGGACATCTGCAAATTAAATGAGACAAGAATTATCTGCTTCAGGGATCTCAACCTGGCCTATGTGACATAAACACAACATGCTGGGGAGACAGATATATCCCCGATTGCCACTCATCTGTAGTAGGCTCCCAGTGCATGTAAAGCAGTGCTCCTCAATGACCCTATTCAAGGGTGATTGTAAAGTCATCCCTGGGGTGGCACCTATATCCTTCATGGACAGGGCCAGTCAGTGCTGATCACAAAATCCTTCTGTTAACAGTGACCATCTAACTATGTTCAATAAGAGAACTTGTGTTTTTACATGGCTAGGCTTGTAAACACTTGGACCATTAGGCTAGTAACCTGCTATGAACCTATGCAGGCCGCCCAATGTCTTCTCTCCAATATTACATTCTGATGTCATTCGCTATAAGTTGACCTACAGTCTTGTAAAAGTCAGAATTGTGCCGTGGCACTTGTCGTAATGTTCTGAGTTCTGTAGTCTGTGTACTTAGTTAGTGGTTCTATTCTCACTGCAGTCGTGTGTGTGTGTGTGTGTGTGTGTGTGTGTGTGTGTGTGTGTGTGTGTGTGTGTGTGTGCGTGCATGTGCGTGTGTGTGTGTGTGTGTGCGTGTGTGTGTGTGTGTGTGTGTGTGTGTGTGTGTGTGTGTGTGTGTGTGTGTGTGTGTGCGTGCTCACATGCACTTGCTTGACATTACAGAGAGCCTTCTTACACCAGCATGTTTGACACTGTTATTACCATATTCTCCTCAACAGACACTGCTGATGTCATCAACTGTAAAGTGTTGTCTGGGACACTCCAAGTCACACTTGAGCTGTGGCGCTTGCGTAAAGTATGAAGTTCTGTTGTCTGTGTACTTAGACAGGTAGGGGTTCTATTCTCATTGTAGTCAAATGGTGTGCATGTGTGCTTGCACTTGCTTGACATTACAGAGAGACTTTTACACCAGCATGTAGGATACTTATTGCCATATTCTCCTCACCAGACACCACTGATGTCATCAGCTATAAAGTGTTTTCTGAGACATTCAAGTCAAACTTATGCTGTGGCACTTGCCTTAAATACAGAGTTCTGTAGTCTGTGTACTTATGTAGAGTTATATTCTCATTGCAGTCAACTGGAGTGTGTGTGTGTGTGTGTGTGTGTGTGTGTGTGTGTGTGTGTGTGTGTGTGTGTGTGTGTGCGCTTGTGTGCGTGCGTGCTTGCTTGACAATACAGAGACCCTTTTACACCAGCATGTAGGACAGTGTTATTGCCATATTCTCCTCACCAGACACTGCTGATGTCATCAGCTATATCTGATTTGTGAATGTGAACTTTTCTCACTAGGGCAGGGTCAGAGACTGGTCTGGAGGCCAGGTAGAAGTCACCTCATCCTATATGACACATATTATAGTGACATGGATTTCACTCTATCCACATACATCATGGCATGGTTTGTATGCACTGTGTTTGGTGAGTAACTCATGTGGTCTCTCCAGCTGCTGCATGTGTGTGGTGAAGTATGTGCAAAAAGAGAGCGTTATACTCTGTATTAGTGTTCTGTTGAGGTTCTAGTACAGTGCTGTAATATAATCTTGAGATCTGAATACGATGGCATGACTTATGATGTGCACAACACAGGCTTTCAATACCAGTATGGACACATGGTGGTCAAAGTTCAGAGTGCTATGTACATGTGTTCCCAGTGCTTGCTTCATTGGGTTTCAGTATAATGGGACTCTTGTCAATGCTGTAATTAGCAGGGAATTCCACTTTGCAGAAGGCCAAAATAAAGTCACATTTTGCATTTATTTGTAGACCATGTGGCTTTATGAGTAAGCATTATTCTGTGTTAGACCTTCCTGTAGTATGTATTGTGCCCAGTTTGCAAGAATCAGCAAATGCGGTAAGCCAAAGGCCATATACTTTAGCCTGAACTGTCGAGAAATAGATTCCAGACAGTAAAGGGCCACGCACAGAACCCTGGGGTGCACCAGTGGTGACAGCTGTACTGGTACAGGTTGATTCACCAACTTTCGCAGTATGTATTCACTTCATTCCTCTACATAAAGGTGGAAGCTCAACAGAACTTTCCAATTTTAGACCTATTTTCATCCAGTCCTCTCTCTCTCTAAATTCCTCAAAGGACGCATCCATACTCAAATTATGTCTCATCTTCTAAATAAT